>NC_073391.1:17167951-17504369 GCF_028641065.1 Leucoraja erinaceus | reverse complement strand
GCTATATACATATATACAGATGGAAGTCCGGGTGTTGGGCTGTGAAGTCAGTGCATGTGTGAATTAAGAGTAGTTATAATTTTCGGAAAACAACTATTCCTGAGTCTATTTGACCTGGATTTGATGCACCTATAGCGCCTTCCAGAGGGCAGCAGGTCGAACAATCCAAACGCAGGATGGGAGCTGTCCTTGATGATATTCTTTGCCCTGCTAAGGCAGCGGGAGGTGTAACTATCCATCAGGGAGGGGAGAGGGCAGCCAATGATCTTCTGTGCTGTCCTAGTTACCCTCTGAAGCCTCTCCCTGTCTGCCATGGTGCAGCTGCCATACCATGCTGTAATGCAGTATGTCAGCAGGCTCTCGATGGACGAGCGGTAGAAGGTCAGCAGCAGGTTAGAGTCCAGGTTGTGCTTCCTGAGGACCCTCAGGAAGTGCAGCCGCTGCTGAGCCTTCTTGATGACTGCTGTCGTGTTGTCTGTCCAGGAGATATCAGCAGCGATATGGACACCGAGAAACCGGAAGGTGTTGACCCTCTCCACACACTCGCCGTTGATGTGTAGGGGGGCTAAGTCGGTGTTGTGCCTCCTGAAGTCGACAATGAGCTCTTTTGTTTTCCTGGTGTTCCGAGCCAGATTGTTTTCTGAGCACCAGGTTGTCAACTTCAGGACTTCCTCTCTGTAGGCTGCCTCGTCTCCCTTTGAAATAAGTCCGACTACAGTAGTGGTAGGCGTGGTCTCACTAGGACCCTGTACACTGCTCTATGCTCCTATACTCAACTCCTCTTGTTATGAAGGCCAACATGCCATTAGCTTTCTTCACTGCCTGCTGTACCTGCATGCTTACTTTCAGTGACTGATGCACAAGGACCCCCAGATCTCTTTGTACTTCCCCTTTTCCCAATTTGACACCATTCAGGTAATAATATGCCTTCCTGTTGTTGCCACCAAAGTGGATAACATCACATTTATCCATATTAAACTGCATCTGCCTTGCATCTGCCCACTCACCCAACCTGTCCAAGTCACCCTGCACCCTGCATGTTCACTGGCTTTCTCAGACACTTACACCTTCTTAGCTGTGTTTGGATGTTTGGTATTGTAGCTAGTTCCTGATCTAAAAACTCTGATTCAACTCACTGATGACTTGCATCTCCTTTCCACTGGTTGGTTCTATACAGTATCCACTTCTGGAATACATTTATCATCTCTTATTTCTCCAAGAAATGTGTAATCATTTAGATATTGTAGAACTTCTGATATTTACAGCATTTCGAACATGATTTGTTTAGTCCTGAGGGACTTTGTCACCAATACTTCTCTTCTAGGTGTTGTCAAATGTCATTGTCAGCCTTTGTACTATTACATTTTTTCAACATTTGAACAACTTGGCTTTAACTCTTCCCAATGGGCCGATAGAGTAGAAGTCCTAACTCTACTTTTGTTTCATCCTCTCCTCTAACACGTGCTCTTGTAAATTCAGGAAGTTTCACAGCCTGAGATAAATCCTTGGTGGGACACGTGTGTGTGTATATATATATACTTGAATAGACCATTATTTGAATGATAATTTGTGGCCAGATTATAACAATCTTCAAAGAAATTCTGTGGGTCAGGAAGCATCTGTGGAGTGAAATTCATAGCCAATATTTCAGGTTGAAATATATCAAGAATCACTAGAGTCAGGATTGGTTCCAGATGATTGGAAAATTGCCAATATTACCCCGCTGCACAAGAAGGGAGCAAGGCAGAATAGTGTGAACTATAGGTCTGACTTTAGTGGTTGGTAAGGTAGGTTAGTCTGACTTCAGTGGTTGGTAAGATTTTAGAGTCCATTATCAAGGATGAAGTAAGAGTACTTAGAAGTGCACGACAAAACAGGTCGAAGTCAGCATGGCTTTGTGAAGGGGACGTCTTGCCTGACAAATTTGCTGGAATTCTTTGAAGAAGTAAATAGCAGGACAGACAAAGGAGAGTCATCAGATATTGTTTACCTAGATTTTCAGAAAGCCTTTGATAAGGTGCCATACGGAAGGATGCTGAGGAAGATGAGAGCCCATGGTATCAAAGGGCAGACACTAGCATGGATGGCAGAAGGCAAAGTGTGGCAATAAAGGGGGGGGGGGGGGGGGGTTTCTGGTTGGATGCCAGTGACTAGCAGAGTTCCACAGGGCTCCGTGCTGGGGCCGCTGCTCATGTTATATATTAATGATTTGGATGAGGGGATCAAAGGCTTTGTGGCCAAATTTGCGGATTATACGAAAATAGGTGGAGGGGCAGGTAATGTAGAGAAAGCAGGGGCTCTGCAAAATGACTTGGATGGGTTGGGAGATTGGGCAGGGAAGTGTAGCAAAGAGTTATGGAGTTATGCATTTTGGTAGTGGGAATAAAGGCGTTAATTATTTTCTAATTTGGGAGATAATCCAGAAATCGGAGGTGCAAAGGGACTTTGCTGGTGCAAGATTCCCAAAAGTTAACCTGCAAGTCGAATCAGTAGTAAGTAAAGCAAACGCAATGCTAGTATTTATTTCAAGATGGCTTGTATAGAAACACAGGAATGTAATGCTGAGCCTCTATAAGGCGCTGGTGAGGCCGCATTTGGAATATTGTGAGAAATTTTGGGCACCATATCTGAGGAAGGATGTGCTGGCTCTGGAGAGGGTCCAGAGGAGGTTTACAAGAATAATCACAGGAATGAGTAGGTTAACATATGATGAGCATTTGACGACACTGGGCCTGTACTCGCTGGAGTTTAGAAGAATGAGGGGGGATCTCATTGAAACATACAGAATAGTGAAAGGCTTGGATAGAGTGGATGTGGAGAGGATGTTTCCACTAGTGGGAGAGTTTAGGGCTAGAGTTCATAGTCTCAGAATTAAAGGAAGTTCTATTAGGAGGGAGATGAGGAGGAATTTCTTTAGTCAGAGGGTGGTGAATCTGTGGAATTCTTTGCCACAGAAGGCTGTGGAGGCCAAGTCAGTGGATATATTTAAGGCAGACACGGATAGATGCTTGATTATTATAGGTGTCAGAGGTCATGGGGAGAAGGCAGGAGAATGGGGTTAGGAGATCAGCCATGACTGAATGGCGGAGAAGACTTGATGGGCCAAATGGCCTAATTCTGCTCCTATCACATGATCTTTCTTCTGTTTGTTCTGATCAGTCTGAAGAAGGGTCCTGATCCAAAACACCGTCTGTCCATTTCCCTATACAGATACTGCCGGATCCATTGAGCTCCCCCAGCAGTTTGTGTTTTGCTCACAATTCCAGCATCTGCAGTCTCTTGTTCACAATCTTGAGAGGTTGTTTCTTGAAATATTTCTTTGGCAATGAGTACTTCAGCTGCACTATTAGAAAATTGGAACTTTGCTATTTTTCCTCTCTTATTTAATTTTCAAGCACATATGACTTGAAATGAAATCTGTTATCTGAAACACGGCAAACAATGATTTGCAGAAATTTGTCTCAATTTCTTAAGAGCATTTGCTGTTGATTATATGTCATACCATTTAGGATGAGCACCTGTTATTGTTCTCTCTCATGCAAGAGGTGACATGGTCAAGATGGTCAAGTCTGTCCTATATATATGGTGGTGGTTTTTTAGTGTTCTTCTTTTGTAGCCTTGAATCATTGTAGATTCTAAACGTTCCAGATCTATATCAGTATACAAAGTTTCTGGTATCAGCCTTGATATTCTGTGGTTAATTCATCTAAGATTTGTCTTCTCAGAACTTATGGAATGACTTCTCCATACCTTCACATCAGATGTACTTGACAGTGGTCTAGTGAATATTCTATTGTAGAGTTTGTACATTCAAATTTCAACACTTATTTGAATTGTGTCATGCAATAGGTCCTTTGGTCCAATATGTCTATGTCAGCCATCGAGCACCTATCTCTATTCATCCCATTTCTCAGCAAATACTCTTTAGTATGGGTTGGTGATTCAAATCCAGATGGTTCTTAAACGTGAGCATTCCTGCCACCTCCACCTTCTCAGGCAGCGCCTTCGAGACTGCAACCTCCCTCTAGGTGAATAAAACATTTCCTCAGATTCTCTTTAAACCACTTATTCCTCACCTTAAACCTCGAACAGTGCCAACTCTGAGAATACACTCAGAGATTTGTTGCGGAAAGGTATCTTTCTATGTGTCGCAACGATTGCTGCAAAGATAACTGGAAAGTCTTTATATACTATTGATAGTGTATAGATCACATTCTCACCATCTATGGGAGTAGGGTCCCAGTCGCAATTGGGCAAGGAAGACCTTGGTGTTCTGGGAATGTGCAACAACGATCTCTTCCTGAAACTTGTCCAATTTTCTTGCCTGCTTTTGTTATGCATCTCAGCGGGGACATGGCACAATCGAACTTCTGAAAATAACAATTGTCGTGTTTTACCCATTTAAAGTACATTTTCAATCACGATGAAATAAACAGTGCTTTGCGATTTGATTTCTAGTGCCCAATGTTTACAGTATGGTCTGGATCAAATGCTTTATGATGTTAGCAAGATATACGTTTCAGGGGGAAAAGACAAATGGCTCTTCAATCATTTTATAAAAGCAGACAATTCTTTTTATGTATTAATTCTCTGATTTATAACTCTATTGTATATTATTTGCAATCTTGACCTTTCCACGCTCTGCCTGAATAGATAGTGTAATGTAACCAAGAAATGTATCTTTAACTAACCACCCATATAATAAGAGCCAGGTCCATCATTTCAATCATTCACACAACACTCTTTAAGCTGTCTGAATGAATTGTGGTCCCTGGGCATTGCAAAGCAAATGAGTTACTTTAAATGCACTCAGAAACATTCAGTACCTTCTAAGTTCTTCCATGTCTGGTCTATTTTGTGTAGTTTAAAAAAAGGGTTTGCCTATTTTGTGAGTAATAAATATTATTTTTTATTTTTTATTTTATTGTTTGTTCAGTTGAGTTTGCATTTCCTGTTATTGGTCTTCAATAGTTTGGAAATAAAATTATGCACACTTACAAACTTTCACCTTAACAGTATGTTGTGAGCAGTCTTTTCTAATAAAATAAACCTTTGTACTCAATGATGGTGCCCCTTGTGAGAGAGAACTTAATACCAAAGACTAATTCATCCTAAACTCAGGAGGAAGACTTTCTCGCACATTTCCCACATAAATTATCCTGGGACGAACCGGCAACCTGAAAAGTTGCCTCTCTATGTTCTTCAGAAATGTTGTCTGACCAGCTGAGTTACTCCAGCACTTTGTGGTCTATGCAAGATTCCAGCACCTGCAGTTCCTTGTCTCCAGTTCACATTCGTTGATAGATCTTCATTAGCAAAGCTCTACATTAGCTGTTTTTCTAGCTGAGTTGCTAATTACCAATATGTAATTGGCCATGAGATTTACCAAGTTTAACACCACCGTGTTCCTTTGGCACCAAAGTTATGTGAAAGTTCATTTCGGCAAATTCCATGATGTGCAGTGCAATGAACACCATAGTCCTGATGCAACTGGAACTGTTGAAGCTGCCACAGGCTTGGCAAAGGGTGATTTGGAGTCTGTTCCACTACTCAACTGGATCAGGAGTATGAGACGTCGAACTGGTGTGGCCTCTCAGGTTTCAGTGAAAATGTCACAGGATCAGAGTTGGGATTAAAGAAAAAAAAGGTTGAAAAGAAGGTATTAATACAGCTGCAAGGTGTTTAGTACAAAGAAAAGATTTATTGCAATTTATTGAAGAGTGATGTCTGAGGAAAGATGCCATTACTGAGTTGCACCACTTTTCATGGAAAGGTTTGAAACTGTGATCCATTAGAGCAAATTCAGGCCCATACGAAGCTTTGCAAAAATGGGGGTGGCATGACAGGATTTGCGCTGTTTGTGGAACCAGGGTTGGTATATAGGCTAAGGCCAACGAATGCCCTTGCATTAGTAGAAGTAGTGGTAAATGGCAATATACATTCAGGAGCACCTGTTCTGTTGTTTTGCACAATCCGCAGACATGCCACTTTCATTTCACTGCACATCTTGTATGTGTATGTGACAAATAAACTTGACTTGACTTGACTTGGCAGCATCATGACAATCACATTTTTCAGTTCCATTTTGCTGTCATTGCTCATGGAAGTCCTGGTGTAGTGATGCAGGTGTTGGACACTCGTGGCAGGCCAGCATATATTGCCATTTAGCCATAAATCATGTTTTTCCAGTTCCATTTTCCAAGAATGTAACTGCGCAAACCTAGTCACCACTTTGTCCAAATTATGGCAAAGTCATAGTGAATGTGGATTAAGGCGATTGTAGACAACCTGCCTTTGCTCATGGAAGTCCTGGTGTAGTGATGCAGGCAACGGACATTCGTGGCAGGCCAGCATATATATCGCTAGCCATATTTGCCACCTTGTCATAGCATTGACTGCGCATGTCTTCCAGGGGTATCTGTTTTTTCTCCAAAGAAGAAACAATGGCCGCATCAACATCAACACCTCGAATCCTTTCTAGAAAGGCAAACTCCAAGAACTCCTCTTTAATGTCCATATTTTCGTCCACAAATCTTATGTAGAGGGGCATAAATTCTCTGTCACTTCATCTGCCATGATTCCAAAGTACTTGGCTTTGTGAATTTCTCCAACAAGCTTGTCCATGATGAAGCTTGCCAAGACATCTATGATTTAATTTTGGATTCTTGGGCTTGTATACCACTTGTATACCATTGGTGCGCTTGCTCTGTAAGTGTGTTTGCAGAACTTCATCATACTGTGCAAGTTGTCTTAGAATAGCTATAATGTTGCCGGGGTTGGTTTCATGCTGGCTGTACAGCTCCTGTCCTACGCAAGGTAATGTTCTGTTTTGCACGGACAATGATTCCCCTAGCTAGCTGCCTGACAACATGCCTGTTAGTTGCTATTCTTTTAGCTTTGGTTTGGTGAATATTATGCCTAATAGTGACCTGTGGTCAGGTCATCTTGTCGACGTGTCCCTTAGCTCACTGACAGCTTCCTTGTGGTATTTTTTCTTGGCATGTCCAACTGCCTTTTCATTATGTTTATTCCAGTTATTGAATGGCTGGTTGACAAACTGCCCAAGTGATTTCCTGTTGTTCACAAACAAGGCACAATGAAGGCAAAATACACCATCCATGTGATCATTATATACAAGCCGGGGGTATGCTCGAAACCAGTCACGGTTAAATCTTCGAAGGCACAGTATTTGTATGTTGGACCCGGTTTAAAGTGATTCTGTATGAATCAGGTGTAGGTAGTAATGGCCATCTACCTGTCGATCCAGGCACGGCTGGTACTGGCTGGCTACCTGTTGATCCAGGTGCAGGAGATGTGGTAGATATGGGTCCAGATGGCATATTGGCTGATGAGGGAGGCATGGCACTTGAGGTGGCTGGAGATGGCAGACAAGTAGGAGAGGATAAAGGAGTCTGCTTTAGAATGTCTTCATCACAGTCAACCTTTTGCAATGGTCCCTTGGTCCTAAAATTAAAAAAACAAAACAATTATACGCATAATCTCTATAACCATACGCATGACTCTTCATATGTAGGTCAGAGGTCATGGCCTTTCTTCTCAGGTCATATCCAGAGTGAGGGAGAACTGTACACAAACTCCATCAGATTGCAGGTCACATATAATGTCATTCTGCTCCTACAGCGTACCCCTAAGTCTAGTTCAGTAAAACACTGAGTTAAGCACTGGATCAACTAATTCTTTATTCTTCCCAAACATAAACAAATTTCCTATACGATACCTAACCACACCGCGGGTCCGATCCTTCCAACCTTCAGCCTCGTGTGAGCAGACACCTCCAGCAAGTTAGCACGGTCCCAAGTGCAACCCCGGAAGTTCGACCCCAATCCATGCGGTGTCCACTCTTTTATACCTGATGGGACCCTGTGGCACAAAACTAGATGGGTGGGGGGTGGCAGCCCCTACAAGCCAATCAGGTGTGGGCCCGGCGGGGCGGGGGGAAGGCGTGGGCTGGATGGGACCCCTCGCGGGTGGTTTGCCACCCAGGATAAAAACAGACTCCCCCTCCCGCAACGCAATATTCCTCTACTTACCCAGAGTAGACACGAGGCGTTGAGGCGATCTCTGATTGTGTGGAATGAAAATGGTGATCTGATCCCGCCCGGACCCATTGCGCACTCACAGAGAGACAGCGTCATTTTGCGTTGTTACTGTGTCACCGGCGTCCCCCAACTACGCAGGCGCGGATGGTCGCAATTTTATTTCCCCCAAAATCATCCAGCGGGCCAGAACAAGAACTTCGGGTCATTTCCGTCAGATTGTGCTCCAATTCTTTATTTTTTTTCTAGGGATTTTTTTTAATTCTGGGAAAAAAAGTGGGGTGCGACCACACCCAATGTACCCCTCCTTCGGATGGCCATGTAATACATTGCTGGTGAAAAACTGAGGATACCAGCCCAATGAAAGGAAATCCATTTGCAATCTGCCATTCTAGAGTAAATTGGCTACAAAGCGATTTCAAATGACTAAATTCAGTATGGTTTACAAAAAAAACAGAAAGGGCAGTTTTGCAGCCAGTCCACTCCACCTCTGAATGGTTGGTTTTGTCAATGTGGAGCCAGTGGAAAACCAGCTGCTTAAAGCTTTTGTTATCAAGGTGTAGGCATTGTTCATACAAAAACAAAAAAGCAATCTTGTAAGTACTGGTGTTTCAAGCAAAATCTTTCTTCACAATTTCATGATGAGTACCTTGCAATGAAGTCCAATTTGACTGAATTGGTAGCAAGAGAAATGACAGCAGCCTCTCCAGTGAATACCTTCACAATATATATACTAGACCAACCAGCCCTCACATGGGGAGGGCTGGTCCCCCAAAGCAATATTCCATCTCTCCACCAATTCCAATATTGGTGGCCAGTGAGGGGGGGGAGGGGCATTCTGTAGTGCCAGTATGGGTGTTGTGCACCAAAAGGGTGAAAGGGTTTACAGAGGGCTAGTATGGACATTGTGGGCCGAATGGATTTTTGGGCTGGCAGCTCAGTCACTCTGGCCTGATAGGCTGGCAGCACAGTCACTCAGGCCTGATAGGCTGGCAGCACAGTCACTCAGGCCTCTGGCAGCTCAGTCTCTCAGGCTGGCAGCTCAGTTACTCAGGCCTGGTGGGCTGGCAGCTCAGTCATTCAGGGCTGGTGGGCTAGCAGCTCAGTCACTCAGGGTTGGTGGGCTGGCAGATCAGTCACTCAGGGTTGGTGGGCTGGCAGATCAGTCACTCAGGGCTGGTGGGCTGGCAGTTCACTCACAGCTATTCCTTGAAATTCCATTTCAAACAGAGTGTAGGCCGCCAAATTCAATTTCATAGCATTTCACGCCGATTGCAGGTCACAACATTCAATTTCATAGCATTTCAAGAAGAGTGCAGGCCACCACAGGCCACCACATTCAATTTTATAGCATTTCAAGCAGAGTGCAGGCCACCACATTCGATTTCAAGCAAAGTGCAGGGCACCACATTCGATTTCATAACATTTCAAGCAGAGTGCAGGCCACCACATTCGATTTCAAGCAGAATGCAGGCCACCACATTCGAATTCATAGCATTTCAAGCAGAGTGCAGGCCACCACATTTGATTTCATAACATTTCAAGCAAAGTGCAGGCCACCACATTTGATTTCATAGCATTTCAAGCAGAGTGCAGGCCACCACATTCGATTTCATAGCATTTCAAGCATGCTGCTCCCTTCCCCCCATCCCCCGCCCAGAAGGGGCGTTACCTTCATCGTGGTGAATGACAGGCGAGAGGACCAATCAGCTGATCTCAATATTTTTTAAACACTCATAACTTTTTTTATTTTTCATCGATCGGAAAAATCCTCGGGGCTGCCTCAGCGAAGGAGGACTGTGAGTAAGATGGCCAAAAATCATAGCGATATCTGGTTGCGTTCTTTTCTAAAATCAATATACAGCGCAGTCAGGAAGTGGTCAAGATGAGAATTTTAGTTATATAGTGTCAACCAAAGCCAACATGTTCATGCAACAAAGGTACACAAAATTGCTGGAGAAACTCAGCGGGTGCAGCAGCATCTATGGAGCGAAGAAAATAGGCGACGTTTCGGGCCGAAACCCTTCTTCAGACTGTTCATGCAACATGCTTTCAGTGTCATCAGGCATGGTACCAACAACGTAGCAAAAAGGCTTATGTTTAAAATACATCAAAAAAGGCTTACCCTTTATTACATTGAATTAATGTAGGACTGTCAATCAATCACAATCCAATTAGCAACAGATTTGCATGTGAAGAAGGCACAGATGCTCACATTCCCAGTTCTAAGATTATAGCACTGATATCACAATGAAGTGCTGTTGTAGCAGGCAAGTTGCAAATGTTATGAGACCACTTAAAAAAAATCTCCTTTGTGTCATTGCAGTTGTCAGTATAGCAGGATTTTTAATGTTAACAATGCTTTAATTGACTAGACCTCACTATGTGATTGGATTGTGTTTGTTGCTGCTGCCTGTGCACCAACTATTCTCTGCCTCAGTGGACATCTTTAATTTAAGACAAAGTGCTGGAGCAACTCAGTAGGTCAGGCAGCATTTCTGGAGAAAATGGATAGGCGACGTCTCGACCTGAAATGTCATCGATTCATGTTCTCCAGAGATGTAGCCTAACCCTCTGAGTTACTCCAGCACTTTGTGCCTTTTGTTTGTATACCAGGATCTGCAGTTCCTTGTGTCTACTCCTTAATTTAAGTTTTGTCTTTACTTTACATTCCATCCTTTGGTGGCATTACTTACTCATTAATTTATATCATGACAGCCTCTAAGTTGATCTCAAGTCCTGGAAAGGTTATCTTCCTTGTCATTTTTCCTGACGAGGTTGTTGAGATTTTAGTCAGATTTCTAGCACCCAATTGCCCAGTGCATTGTGATTTTCTCATTGCACAGTTGGATTTACACACTTTTCAGACACACTGGTGATTGATCAGCTTTTTAACTGCCTGACAAATGTGAAATTATCACTGAAGTAACCTCTGATTGGCTGTTTTGTAAGAGTATAACAATTTCAACATTCATCCCACTTGCTCTTTGAGTTGCCAGTTTTGGACACTGATGTGATCATGCCATTAACATCTCTCCCCAGGGACAATCATTACCCAGTTGATCATGACCTCTTTTTCACCAGGCCCTGGTCTGACCATCACAGTACTGGTTTCCCACTCTAACCCACTGAAGCCATTGCCATCCTATATCTCCCATATTTCCCCCATACCTCCAACTCTCAGCCTCCCTCCATTTCATCCTCACCTCTCATGCCTTACAATTGGCGATTTGACACCTCACCAAGTCCCTCCGCAATGGAAGCGACAGCCTTTGTGTGCACAAAACCTGCAAGATTAATGTTATTCCGCACAACAATTTGGGCCTTGTGCAGAATGCAGTAGATAGGGGGTCCCTTGCAAAGGTTTGTCTGCAGTGCACTGCCAGCTTAATATGCACTTACAGGCATGGCACAATGTCTAGCCCAAGTGTTTCCACTTTTAAGGAAAGTCAATAATTGTGACATGGATCTATGCAAAATAATAGACACAAATTAGATAAATATCCTGTGCAGACTGTGACCAAGGTATTTTAGTACAAAAGAAAATTGTAGCTAAAATGCTAGATGCATTACAGAAATTTAAAACTGAATCGGGAATCAATGTAAAATAATATAAATATGTAATGATTTAATAAATCTTGTAAAGCAGATTTTACCTGCTGAATTCAAAGAAAGTAATTTTTACTTTGAAAACAAGAAGCTTGCAGCATTAAGAATATTTTAGTCCAGTCGGGAAATTAATAAAGGAAGCTCTGTAGATTAAAAATGAATATTTGCTAAAGGCTAATGACTGGGGCTTCATGCTCAGACAAGCTGATAAGGTTCCTTAGAAACAAATGAATATAAATCCATAATAGATTGTCAAAGGTGCCACTGTCCTTTCTAGAAATATTACGAAGAATGGATTTGAGGGTGGGTGGTGGAACAATTTAGTTCAGTGGAAACGTTTAATAGGGAAAGGTAGTCATAAAGAAATAAGGGAGCTGTCAGTCTAATGTTAATGGCAGTTGATTTTAACTATTTGGCTGCTGAACAGTGGTGGCGATATCAGAGAAGTCAGAACTGCATAAATGCCAAAGTGATATTAAATAAAACTGATGAGCTACTTGTCACAGCCAAGTCTCTAAATGTAGCATAAAAATGAGGAATCAAATGTGTACATGACCGACACTATAGTATTCCTACTCCTCAACTGCAAACATCGATGAACACTTCTTTGTTGAGGACTCTTTAACTGGATCACTGACAATGTTGGTCATAGATATATGTCATAGTTACACAGAATGGAATCAAGGACTTTGACCTAATCTGTCTTTGTCGACCTGAGTTAGTCCTATTTGCCTAGGTTTGGCCCATATCTCTAAATATTTTCAATGCATGAACCTGTTTAAATGTTCTACTTGTACTTGCTGCTACCACTCCCTCTGGCAGCTCATCCCATATATCCATCATCCTCTATGTGAAAAACCTGCTGCCCAGGTTCCTCTTTAAATATTCCCCCTCTCACCTTGAACCTTCTCTACCCTGGAAAAAAAAGTCTGCATCCCTCAAGATTCTATGAACCTCTGTAAGTTCATCCCTCAGCCTCCTTTGCTTCGTGGAAAACAACCATAGCCTATCAAGTCTCTTCATATATATCCAGCCTGTCAGTACCATCAACATCCATGTGAATATTTTCTGCACCCTCTTTAGGTGCAAACCATCCTTCCTGAAGTATGGCTACCAGAACAGCACATTGTATTCCAGGTACAGTCTTACAAACACCCCATTACATGGCACCACATCACCTGCACTCAATGCCCCATCCGTTGAAAGCAGGCATGTTATACTCCTTCTTCTCCCTTTCATCAACGTGTCGACTGTCATTCACTGTGTAAGTAGTGATCTGGTTCAACTTCCCGAAATGGATCACTATGCATTTGTCTTAGTAAATTCCATAAGCCACTCCTTTGCCGTCTTTCCCAGTTGAGATCTGAATCTTGATATAACCTGAGACAACCTTCATCACAATCCACCATGCTAACAATTTTAGTGTTGTTTGCAAACTTTCTAATCTTTCCATTTACATGCTCATCCAAATTATTGACACACAACATGGGATTAGGCACCCTAATGCCACGATTCCACTGGTGACAGGTCTCCAGTCTACACTATCACTCTGACTCCTTCCACCAAGCTAATTTTGTATCCGATTAAGCAGCCCACCCTGGATCCCATGTGATCTCAGCTTCTGGAGCAGTTGACCTTAAGGGACCTTCTCAGAAGCCTTACTAGACTCCATCTGCATTCTGATATTGTCAATTCCCTTGGTCACCTCTTCAAAAAACACAATTAAATTTGTGAGATGACTTCCCATGCATGAA
Organism: Leucoraja erinaceus; assembly: GCF_028641065.1. Lineage (NCBI taxonomy): Eukaryota > Metazoa > Chordata > Chondrichthyes > Rajiformes > Rajidae > Leucoraja > Leucoraja erinaceus. Next base: position 17,490,949 of record NC_073391.1, on the reverse strand, counting down.
GCAATGCTGATTATTCCTAATTAGTCTTTGCCTTTCCCAATACAGATAAATCCTGTCTCTCAGTATCCCCTCCAGAAGCATTCCCAACACAAGGGTAACTAGTCTTGCTGCTCTTTTTAAATAAAGGCATAACATTAGCCGTCATCCAGTCTACCAATAAGAAAACTGTGATTGATTGAAAGATACAGCATGATAACAGGCTCTTCGAGTCACCGTCCACTCCGACCATCGATCACCCATTTAACCGATTCTGTTATTCCATTTCCTCATCCACTCATTACGCTAGGGGCAATTTATAGAGGCCAATTAACCTACAAACCCGAACATCTTTGGGATGTGGGAGGAAACCAGAGTACCCAGAGGAAACCCACGCAGTCACAAGGAAAACGTGCAAACTCCACACAAACAGCACCCAAGGTCAGGATCGAATCTGGGTCCCTTGTGCTGTGAGGCAGCAGCTCTACAAACTGCCCCATTGTGCCACCCTGTGGCAAAGGAAGATGTAAAAATCTCTGCTATGGCACTAGCAATTGTTTCTCTTTCTTCCCACAAGATCCTCGGGTCCACTTGGTCAGGTCCTGGTGTGCTGCTATCCTTAAATGGCAAGCAGGATTTTAAGCATGAACATAAGCCCTTCTGCAGACCAGTGAGCATCTCCTGTAATGTTGACAATGAGCATCACATCATCAATGTCTGGAGGACAAGGATAGGCGACATTTCGGGTAGGACCCTTCTTCAGCTTCAAGAAAAAGTCCCTAACTGAAATATTGCCTTTCAATGTTCTCCAGAGATGCTACCCGACTCGTTGAGTTACTCCAGCACTTTGTGTTTTTCTCAAGATTCCAGCATGTGCAGTTCTCTGTTTCACCATCACATCATTACAGAGCAAAACCTCCACTGACTTCATTATGAGGATGTTTTTAACCAGGCAGCAAATTAGAATTGAGAAACACAATCTAAGCACAGAAATAACTATTTTTAGTCAACTCTGAATGATATTTGTGTATAGATTTTGTAAGTCATGGTACAATATATATTTCTGTAATGTTACAACTGTTATCAATTTTGTGTAATTATTCAGAATCAATCACAGGATTGTGGTTTAAATTATAGAGAGCAACAGATAGATGTCAAATGATCGCTTGATGTGTGGACATTCAAACTGTGCATAAATAATGAAATAACAATTTTATCTCAGTGAGAAAATTATTTTTATTTTAATACAAAATCAAATGGAGCCCCAGTTTCTAAAGGAAATTTGTAGGAGTAGAGAGGAAGTGGAGTGGTGGTTCATCGTGCTCTGAAAATGCAGATAAGTGCCCGGCATTTGAAAATGTTCTTTTTTGCTGATGGGAAGTATAAAATAGAACAGGTGTTTCAGGATACTTATAACATAACAGTGTGAAAAGTGGTATTTAGCCAATCTTTCCAATTAGATGGCAAAGTGCTCCTTCCAAAAATAACAGCATGCACAAATACTTTATCAATAAGATTGTATGAATGGAGAAATAATGATGTGAGATTGTACTCAAAACCACATTACCACAATGAAGAAATGAAAATTAAGAGATGTGAGCATTGTCATTAGACAATAGGTGCAGGAGTAGGCCATTCGGCCCTTCGAGCCAGCACCGCCATTCAATATGATCATGGCTGCTCATCCACAATAAATGTCCTGGACCCTATCACAGACTGTGCTTGGGATATTAATGTAACCCCTGTCTCATCAATGCTCTTTGATTTAATAAATCCAAGGAAATAAAGATCTTGTAAACTGAGGCCTTTATGCAACTTAAAATATGCTTATTTTCCTCAATTTTCCAGTTCCAATCAAGTCATTGCCTGAAATTTTGTTATTCTCTCTCCAATGATTCTGTTGAACCTGCTGAGTTTTTTTCCCAGTAATTTATGTTTCCAAACCCATAGAATCATCCATATTACTAAAAGTCTGATCTTGACCGCTTTTGGCCCACTGTGCTGCGATTTCCGAGAGAACGCCGCCACCTATGGCCGTCATTTTTGGCCACCTCGCTCAGAGCGCCTCTCCGCCTTCCTGGACCGGAGGATTTTTCCCATCAATGCCAAATCAGAGAGATATTAATGTTTTTAAAACAATCACCATTCTCTCTAAAAGGCACTACTTACTGCAAATGGTGGCTTGGGTGTGTTGGCTTGAAGTTAAAAGGCACTACTTACTGCAAATGGTGGCTTGGGTGCGTTGGCTTGAAGTTAAAAGGCACTACTTACTGCAAATGGTGGCTTGGGTGCTTTGGTTTGAAGTTGAAAGGCACTACTTACTGCAAATGGTGGCTTGGGTGCTATGGCTTGAAGTTGAAAGGCATTACTTACTGAAAATGGTGGCTTGAGTGCTTTGGCTTGAAGTTGAAAGGCACTACTAACTGCAAATGGTGGTTTGGGTGCTTTGGCTTGAAGTTGAAAGGCACTACATACTGCAAATGGTGGCTTGGGTGCGTTGGCTTGAAGTTAAAAGGCACTACTTACTGCAAATGGAGGCTTGGGTGCTTTGGCTTGAAGTTGAAAGGCACTACTTACTGCAAATGATGGTTTGGGTGCTTTGGCTTGAACTTGAAAGGCACTACTTACTGCAAATGGTGGCTTGGGTGCTTTGGCTTGAAGTTGAAAGGCACTACTTACTGCAAATGGTGGTGGAACGGCTGGGCTTGTATACTCTGGAATTTAGGATGAGAAGGAATCTTATTGAAATATATGATTATTAAGGGTTTGGACACGCTAGAGGCAGGAAACATGTTCCCGATGTTGGGGGAGTCCAGAACCAGGGGCCACAGTTTAACAATAAGGGGTAAGCTATTTAGAACGGACATGAGGGAAGACTTTTTCACACAGAGAGTTGTGAATCTGTGGAATTCCCTGCCTCAGCAGGCAGTGGAGGCCAATTCTCTGGAGGCTTTCAAGAGAGTTAGATAGAGCTCTTAAATATAGCGGAGTCAAGGGCTATGGGGAGAAGGCAGGAACGGGGTACTGATTGTGGATGATCAGCCATGATCACAGTGAATGGCGGTGCTGGCCGAAGGGCCGAATGGCCTACTCCTGCACCTATTGTCAATTGTCTATTACCTTAAATCTATGCTCTCCAATTTTACACAACCCTGCTACTGATTTAGATTATCAGCATCAGGTGTTGTTTTTTGTCACCTGCATAAGTATGATGTGGAACTGGTACAATTACAATTTTGCTTACAGCAGCATCATGAGCACAGAGACTCAAACACACAGAACAAAATAATACATAAATTACATGTAACATTTCTAAAAGATACTGCAAAAAAAAAAAACATTGGCGCAAAGCACAATTAGAAAACAACTCCATGGAATCTGTAGTGTTCTGTTGTTGAGGTAGAATTAGGGTTGTGCAGGTTGGATCAAAAACCTGAATGATGTAGGAAGGTAGCTGTTCCTAAATCTGGTGGTGTGGGACTTCAGGTTTCTGTGCCTCCTTCCCGATGGTAGTGGTGAGAGGAAGGAATGGCCCAGATGGTGGGAGATTTAACGATCAATCTCGCATTCCTGAAGATGCTCATGAACCTCATGTAGATGCTTTCGATGGCGGGAGGGCAGTGCCTGTGATGTTTTGGGTTTCTGCAGCCTCTTGCATTTCTGTGCATTGAAATTGCCATACCAGGGAATTATGTGAACAGTCATGATACTTTCTACAGTACATCTGTAGAAGATTGTTAGAGTATTCAGAGACATGATGAATCTCTTTAAACTCCGATGAAGTTGAGGCGCAGGCGTACCTTCTTCATGATTACATCTATGTACTGGCCCTGGACACAGCACCTGAGATGTTAATGCCTTGGAATTTGAAGCTGCTAACTCTCTATTACTGATCTACCAATGAAAACTGGCACATGGTCTCCTAACTTCTCCTTTCTCAAGTCAATAATTAGTTTCTTTGTCTTGTTGAGGTTGTGTGAGAGGTTATTGTTGCAGCACCATTCAACCAGGTGTTCTATCTCTCTCCTGTACACTGACTTATCATCACTCGTAATCAGCCAACCACAGTGGTGAAGTTTTATGCTTTACTGATTGATGAACTGATGTCATCTAAAGGCTTAGATAAAAATGGCAAGACTGAAGTGCAAGATAGGAAAATGGATTCCGCTAACAGAAATATAGAACATTTCCAATACAGCCGAGTTCAAATTACCTTAGGAATAACCAGCCTACTGTGCATTTGTAGCAGCATCCGCTTTGATTTTTCTGTGTTCTCAATACTTTGACTATTTTGTTTGCACCTGTTGGAGTGCAAGATACGAACATGTGTTCATTTGTTTGTATTAGATTAAATGCAACTTCCCTAATGGTGTGGCCAGCAAAGCTTGGATCAATTTATGTTTTTTTAAATGTGGTGGCATCTGTGGATATAAATATCACATAAAACTGCAGCCTGTTTTGTTAATGAAAAATTTCAATTCAAAATACAATTGCACTTCTATCTATAAAACAGTACACTCAAACGTAACTTTGTGAAGGAAATGCTCAGGGAACAAAGGCAAAAGATACTTATTCAAATGAATTGGTTCCACCTGGAATCATACAAATGTTATTGTACCTGTTGACAATGTATGTGATGAAGTGGGTTACTAACATAATTTTGAATTGTTGAAGTTATATTAACCTGGTGCTATTAAAATTGTAATAGTCAGAAAGTGCTGAAAACATGCACAGAAACAGAATCTGAATTGCTAACCCTGTTTCTATTTTCACAGATGCTATCTGACCTGCTGAGTTTCCAGCACTTGCTGGTTTCATTTTGGATTATCTGGTTTTGATTTTCAATTTCCATTCAAATTACTGATAAGTATGAATAGAAAATATGAATGGTGGTGAGAATAAAGAGGAACGGGTATGAAGGATACTGGCTTTGAGCTTGGGCTATTCTGTGGCTTCTCCTTCACCCACCTCTTCACTGCTCTTTGATGTGCATATATCAAAGATAGCCCCTTCCAAGGGAATAAAGAACTAGTAAGCTGAGGCCTTTCTCTAATTAAGGTTTTTTTCTTGATGTGGTAAGGGAAGGAGAAATTGACCAACAGGTATACTTGAGGATGAAGAAGTGCTTTGAAACAAGATTAGAAATATCTGCCCATGTGTTGTTGATAGGGACCATATCTTGTAAAGTTACATTGTGTACAATAATATGTGTGAATATTACATAGCTTTCCCACAGGTTTTTATTTGAATGCATGTCCAACTAAAATATGAGAAACTTGCAAGTGCATTTCTGTGATGCTTTAATGGCCAAGCAGTACCTAGTTGGTGGACAGCACTCTGCAGCAGGCAGTCTTGAGGCATCACAAGTAAGTGCTGGGTCTTGGCTGCTTTCTTCAACACGCGTGGTTTTCTTCTGGTTTTGTAATTTAAGGTCTGCACATTATGCACACATCTATCAGCTGATAGATCCTTAAAATAAGTAGACCCATTTTTTTGTAGAGAAGAGTTCCTGGAGCTTTGGAGTGCTAATAACACCTTCATTTTGATTATCATGTTATGATGTCGTGTTGTTGCAACCCTTTATTCAGACTCCATTTTTGTGCTACTGCATTGAATTTTCTATCCCTATTTGCAGGTAAAGGCCACTATCACCACCCTAGTGTCAGAATGTAGTTAGTGGGATTGCATCCCTGGGAGATGGCATGAGCCTGATGGGCCAAAGGCTTATTTCTATGCCATTATAAGGAGATCGTTGGGCCCATCAGGTTCATGTTATTCCTTATTCAAACCAGTCAGTGCTATTTCACACTCTTTGGGGTATTACTGATTTTTCTTTGGTTTAACTACTTACCTAATTGCTTTTTAAAAATTTTTTATATTTTTATTAGAAGCAAGTACATATCATAATAAAAACATTTCATGTATATCAGTCATACGTTGCTAAATTTTTTTTGAAGGCTGCTATTGAAGCTGTCCCTAGCATCCCATCAGGTAACCTATTCCAAATCTTAAAAGCTTATTGCATGAATAAGTTTTACATTGACTTATTTGCTAAATTGTGTGCTTACAATTGTGTTCAATACTGTAAATCCTTGCTCACTGTGTGCAGTTCAGGTCACTGCATTGCAGGAAAGCTGTGGATGCTTTGAAAAGGGCATAATAGATGTTCACATAGAAAATAGGTGCAGGGGTAGGCCATTTGGCTCTTGAGCCAGCATCGCCATTCAATATGATCATGGCTGATCATCTAAAATCAGTACCCCGTTCCTGCTTTCTCCCCATGTTCCTTGATTCCGTTAGCCTTAAGAGCTATATCTAACTGTTACCTAACATTCCTCCCCTAACATTCACAGGGATGTTTTCTGGATTACAGTATTAACTATAAGGAGAGGTTGGACAAACTTACTTGCTTTTTTCAGGAGCGCGGAGAGTGAGGGGAGACCTGATAGAAATATATTAAAATATGAGAGGTCCTGACAAGGTTGGTCATCAGAGTAAATTTTCCCCCAAGGTGGAAATCACAAAGCTAGAGAGCACAGCTTTAACATGAGTGGGAGGTTTTCAAACACAGAGAGTGGTATGTCCCCGGAACATGTTTCTAGTGGAAGCAGAACTGCAAAGTTTAAGAGCCATTTAGACAGACATATGCACAGGCAGGGAATTGAGGGATATGGACCATGTGCAGGCAGATATGCAGTTGAATCTGGCATTGTGGTCGGCACAGGCATTGTGGGCAGAATGGCCTGTTCTTGTGCTATACTGATCTCAGTTAATCCATGTTGTAAAGTTGTTGATTGAAGGTTTATTATTCTCATGTTGATCTTATTCTCTACAGAATAGATTGTACCTGCAATTGATTTAATTATGGCTTCCAAATGGTTAGAATTAAATTATGTGCACATTCAGGTGTCAGATATTTTGCCCAGTGGTACCAAAATGTTATTTAATTTGATCTTCTTATAATTATTTTTATCTTCCAAATTCTTGTTGAGTGGGATTATTTTGCACAAGTAAAAGTCAGTTTTTGTCCAGTATGTATATGTAAAGTGGTTGCCTCCACATCTAACGTCTGAATTCTGGCAATACATTTCTGAGCTGAGTCAACACAAAAGGATTAAATGAAAGTGTACGAGTTTATAGCAAAGACATTCCAGACAGAAAGGTTACCATTATTATATTACATTGCAGGAATTAAATATTTAATGCCAAATTTGAAAGGTAAGGCGAATTCAAAATGTTAGATGTTTGATGACTACTGATCATGATGTCACATTATACAATTAGTACATTGTGATGTGGTTACAGTAAATGCCAAATTTGCCAGTTTATCAAACTTTATACATTGATTTTTACAAAACTAAATAAAACCATCTCCATCTTTTATGGAAACTGAGCCGCCTTTAACAGACTAATTAAGCTATTTAATTATGATGCTGTTAAACCAATTTCTATTCATCATGTAGTTCAATGACATACTGTAAGTATTATTGCAGTTTAGATGTATTATTTTGGAAAAGCTGAAATGAATAGCAGAACGTCTTTCATACAAGTAATTACTCTGTAGTGCAAATGCTGTTTTGCTCTGAAGGGCTCCTATCACTGAAGCTTCTACAGTTGAATATAATGTGCCAGGTGATGCAAAATTATAAATGCATCTCCAAAGAACACAATTAAAGATTCTGCTGCACATAGCATATAGAATAAACCTTTCTTTCCCTCAATTTTCTTCACGTTTTTTGAGGGACAAAGGTGATCAATGTGGGTACGGCGGTAAATGTTGACATGGATTTTATTAAGATATCCGATAAAGTCCCCCATGGTAGGCTGATCCAGAAGATTAAGATGCACGGGATTAACAATGACTTGGTTTTCTGGATTCAGAACTGGTTTACTGATAGAAGACAGAGGGTTGTGGTGGAAGGGCAATATTAAGGTTGGAGGTCCCTAGCATTTCCTGGTTCTGATGAAAGATTTTCAACCAGACTAACTAGGTTTCTCTCTCCACAAGTGTGACCTGCTAATTCAATTCATCTGAGAGGATTTTCTGCTTCTTTCAAGGTATTTTGAGTTTGTGCCAATATAGATAAGCCAGTACAGGGATTTTGAGTGAACTTGAACTGATGGGAGTTTTGTTTCAAATTATATTGGTTGAGAAATGAGAGATAGTAGAAAAGTCAAGTCCAAAGTGCAAAATGCATGCACAAGATTATATCTGCGGATGGATTGGGCCAGAGTTTGGTTCTGATGGAAGATAAATGAACTAACAGCCCAATTGCCATTTTATAATCACATTTTCTGGCCCAGTTTTGATAATATTTGTAGTTCATAAATCATAGGAGCAGAATTAGGCCAATTCGGCACATCAAGTTTATTCCGCCATTCACCCACGGCTAATCTGTCATTACCTCTCAATCCCATTCTTCTGCCTTCCCTCCACCTTGATACCCTTACTAATCAAGAATTTATCAATCTCCACTTTAAAAATACCCAAAGACTTGGCCTCCACAGCTGTCTGTGGCAATGAATTATACAGATTCACCACCCTCTGGGTAGGGAAATTTCTCCTCATCTCCTTCCTAAGGGTACATCCTTTTATTCTGAGGCTGTGCATCTGGTTCTAGACTATCCCACTTCTCCACATCCACACTATGCAGGCCATTCATTATTCAGTACGTGTCACTGAGATTCCTCCCTCATTTTCCTAAACATCAGCAAGTACAGGCCCAGAGCTGCCAATCGCTCATATTACGTTAACCCAATCATCCCGGCATCATTCTTGTAAACCTCCTCTGGACCCTCTCCAACGCTTGCACATCCCTTCTCAGATATGGGGCCCAATACTACTCACAATACTCCAAATGCAGTCTGACCAGTGTCCGAAAAAGCCTGAAGATTATATCCCTGCTTTTATATTCAGGTCTTCTCAAATGCTAATGCTAACATTGCATTTGCCTTATTTACTATCGATTCAACCTGCACATTAACCTTTTGGGAAACCTGTACCAGCACTCCCAAGTCCCTTTGTACCTCCCATTTCTGAATCCTCTCCCGATTTAGAAAATAGCCTACACCTTTATTCCTGCTACATAAGTGCATGACCACATACTTTGCTACACTGTATTCCATCTGCCATTTTGCCCACTCTCTCAACATGTCAAGTCCTGCAGACTCCCTGCTTCCGCTACATTACCTGCCCCGCAAGGTAATTGTCTTCAAAACTGGCCACAAACCCACCAATTCCACCATCTAAATAATTTACATAATGTGAAAAGTTGTGGCCCCAACGCAGGTCCACTATTAATCACTGCTGGCCAACCAGAGAAAGCCCATTTTATTCCCAGTCTTTGTGTTCTGCCAGTCAACCAATCGTCTATCGATGCTAGTATCTTCCCTCTAATACCATGGGTTCTCATCTTATTTAGCATTGCATTTTCAAAGCAGAGTTACAGATCTAGTTGCATTTTAGCAGCTTCTCTCTAACTTAGGTTGAGGAGATAATTTATTGATACACCACTATAGGGCACTGGCAAGAACTGAATGGAGTACTTCTGGTCTAGTCTAACTAGAATTTGCACTGCTCTAGCATAACTTTGTGTCATGACCCCTTGTGTTCTTGACCTCCAAGTACAAAGACAAATATTCTAGTAGCTCTTTGGATTGTTTTGTACTTCTCCATGACATTTTAACAGACGATATATAGGCACTGGTAGGTTTTCCCTTTGAATTTACACTATTTGAAAAAATTACCAAGTTGGAGTGATGTGCTCGTTTTTTGCTCAGAAATGGATAATCTCACACTTTACTATCTTTGTTTGTTAATTTCACATTCTTATAAGGCACTATCTTTTCAGATAAATTTGAGAAAATATTGCTCTCTAGTCCACCATCTAAGTCCTTAAGATGTCCTGTGAACAGTTGACACTTGGTATAGTAAAAACTGTAGGTGACAAAAGTATTAATGATGGTTTCACTCATTGATGAGCTGAGGCACCAGTTGCTGGTGGTGTTTGGAAGTGGGGGTATTCAGATAGAAATGGCAAGTCAGACTTAGTGGCCTTTTACGGCCAGAATCAGTGGAATTAAATGTGAGATACGATAGTACCTGCATGCTGTATTTCACAATCCTATTTCAATGGAGTGAAGCCAAATTTCAACATGGCAACACACATCTTTTCAGCCTTGCTTGTTATTAGTTATTCTTGTTTGTTATTAGTTATTCTTTACTTTAACTCTCTTTCAAATGTATCTAAGTCCTTTTGAACAACTTGACTCTCATGACAGAGATGATAATTTTTTAGCATCATCATATATTGAACTCCATATGTTAAACACCTTATTGATCTATCAGCTCATCCATTTTATTGTAATGCTTCCTCTTAGTTATATTAAAACTTATAGAGGGTAACATTTTACTTTGATAAAACACAAAATGGACAGAAGCAAACAACTGTGTTATATTCTTCACCCGTACTCCTTTCTGATGGGTCCATACCACTAACTCACTACCTTTTTGCCCTTCATGCCTTTTTTTACTGAATTGCTGGCATTGATATTGAGACCAAGAGTGTTGGAGCCACATGGATGGATGGAGGGTGAGACATAGAGGCTGACTTTGGAGGTCTGATTAGTGCTGATGTGAAGCATGTAGTCCAGATGGTTAGACATTAGGGGTGGGAGTGGTGAGATGCTCTGGGAGATTGAAGCCTAAATTGGGAAGTTACAGGGACGAGGAGGTGGTGGTTGGTGAGTAGCGTGTAGGCTTGACAACCGGTTTGGGGAAGGTATCAGGGTGTTTGTGTTTCAGAAATGCACCCAACAATATGCAAGATTAGTGGGTGAGTGTGAGTTTGGAACAGGAGTGGATGGGAGACTGAATGATAGATTTCTAGTTCAGTGCAGTGTAATTGTTCAGGATGAGTTGCTTGGAACAAAACTGTGTAATTTCCCCAATGAAATGTCAAAAGGCACATTACATGGGGAATTATGTCATTTGATGTGGACCTGACACAGAAATTACACCACATATAAAATGTGACTCAAGTTAAAAATTGCCAACTCAAATTTCTGGAATGAGGTGAAATGACCCTGTAATCGTTTGCACATTTCACCCCGGGAAAAAAAATCAATTTTACGCAGCATAGCATTGAAATAAACAGCTGAACGTGATCAGATTTATCTGGTCATTCAAATCAGTGGTGTTTGACAGTTTATTTTGCTGCATTCTCTATAATGAGAGCAGTGACTACAATTTAAATGTATTTCATTAACTGTTGAGCCCTTTGGGAATGTCTGAAGTTGCAATAAAAGCTATGTTAATGCGTACATTCCTTTTCAGGTTGTTCGTAGATTCTCCAAGTTGTTCAATGACCGAAGGATTATGGCATTACCTCCCACTGCTTGCTGTTTGGGGTAGAGTTGGAGGAGGGGCGGGGAAGGAGATGGTGGTGGGTGTGACTGCATCGCTCCGACTGTGGAAATAGGTAAATGAGGTGGAGGGAGGTTGAGGCTGATTTAATTACAAGAAGCACACTCCACAGCATTCAAATCCAATCAACATACCTCCCGACATCTTGGGCTTCTGTTCTCTCTCTTTTATGACTGACTCAACATTAAGCGACTGAAGAAAATTAATCTTAGTTCATTTAAAAAAATTATAAAGATTAACTTTCAATTAAATTAATAAAATTAAACAATGTGACTTTAAGCATTCTGATAGTATAAAATGGCAATTTACTTTTTAAAAAGATACAATTCCTTTACACTTGTTAGAAAATATAACCTTCAGCACATAGCACATTCCTCCCGTTTATAAAGATCAATAGTGAAAACATAGGCATATAAACAGAACAGAAAGTCTCTTTCAATGTCATAACCAACAGTTGTGTTAATAAAAGTTTTTTTACATTAAACACCTGACATGCAATTCTGTTTATAACTCAAGAGTATCAACTCTCATCTGATCTGCATGACCTCACTAGTACTATAAAAGAAAAGTTGTCCTCTAGTTATTAATTATCAGGGTGGCTAAACACTCTTAAAATGGAGTGCACACAGTACACTCTAACTTACACAGCTTAATGCTTTGCATTTTTTCAGCCAACTAGACAATCAAAATGAATTTTCCCTTTTTTCTTGTCCACTGACCTATGGCTAATGAGATTTGCTTTTCGATTATTTGAAGAACACAAATTAACTAATCAATGAAGAGTGGCCACAGATTATTGTAATAATGTGGCACAGCTGCCACGGCCGATTTAATACTGAAATCAATTTCATATGCTCAGGATGATTCTGTCGATGTTGTTGGCTGGGATCTTGGCATCTGCGTCCTCTCCACAGACCCTGAAAGCGACGTGGGAGTTGTATGGAATAACCACTGTGCTAGAGACAGCTCTCCATAACCAGCCGTGACCCCCTCGCTTGTACATCTTGACAGTCACCTTGAGAAGAGAGCAAAAGACTCATAGTTATAGAGTTTAGGCAACAGCTTGGGGGCAGGGGGCAGCTAGGGATTGACCATGGACATCATTAGACTTTTCTCTAGCCTCCCCTTTCACCTGAAAGGGCAATGGGCCAAAGCAGAGGTCGGCAAGCTGTGAAAGTGATGCTTGTTTTCAATGTGAAACTTAGCAAATATCAATTTCCTTAGGTCAAAGAGCTTCCAGGCCGACTTTGCTGGGGAAACTTTATCTATGTGTGGATGAATTTTTCACAGCTGTAGGTACAATTGGTAGAGCACAAGGAAGGAAAAGACATTTCTACAGCATGGCACTGTCGGCAGCTGGGTCCTTTGTGTCATGAGTTATGTTATTGACAAACTAGCAGAAAATTAAATGTTCCCAAAAGAACTTCCAGATGTGTTTTTTTACTAATTACTTAATTACAAGGAACATTAAAAGACAGAGTAAATGGAACACTAAAATTCAAATTACAACAAAACCTCATCTCATAGCTTTGAGGGTTCTTTTAAGGGACTGCAATTATAATAAATTTTAATCATTTATTTGTGGTATGATGATGAGGAAAATGAATAGTACAGTAGACTGGCTGCTCAAAATATTATCAAACTATTCAAACTGTCATCAGGAAACAAAACAGAGCCTTTCTTTAAAAAAAAAAATACCGCATATATCACACTGCACCATGTCCTTTTTGCTATTTTATACACTGCAAAATATAGAGTATTGATAATTCTTAATTTGCCCTTTATCTAGTAACTTCAGGTAGGAATCATTTTTAATTACAGAAATAATCAAGAGGCTGATTACACCAGTGCACTGTAACATTGTGCGTATGCTTCCAAATGGTACCATTCTTATTTTGATTGTACCACCATAATGGGGCTATTTGGTGGGGATTTTGTGTTCCTTGTGGAAAGGAGATAAAAAGATTAGCACACAATTCTTGCACACAAACATGGAAACAACTTTAACAAACATGATAACAAGCCTAAATATTTAATGACAAGAGTTGTGACAATCCCTATGTCTGTGATGAGTTTTTCCGCACACCAGTATATGCACTGAAGTAAGAGTAAATCAGATTTAGGAATGTAGTCTTAAGAGCGCACACGTATGCCAATAACATATGTGCTTGATACACATCTCAAACAGACATATTCTGGCAATGTGCTGATGGTCACAATGAGACCAATGTGCATCCACCATTGTTGGCATAAACTGCTTGAAAATCATAAATCTCATGGCAATAACTAAGGAGAACATTTACATTTTCCAATGAGGGCATAAACCAAGATGACGGTAGAGTGAGTAAGGTGTAGAGAAAGTGGCATTGCTGAAAGTGTCACTGGATATTAAATGCCTTTGGTACAATAAAAAAAAGATTTGAGTCTGAACAGTTCCTAATTAGGCACCAGGAAGAAAGAGACAAACATTGTCTCTCATGTTCATTTTCATTTTATTTGTGGGACGTTTCTAGTGTGGCAATGGCTGCTATATCTGCCTATCGAACAGTTAAGTGCGGCACGGTGGCGCAGGGGTGGAGGTGCTGCCTTACAGCATCAGAGACCAGGTTCGATCTTGACTACGGGTGTTGTCTATCCAGAGTTTGTACATTCTACCCGTGTGCTGCGTGGGTTTTCTATGGGTACTCCGGTTTCGTCCCACACACCAAAAGATTTACAGGTTTGTAGGTTACTTGGTTTCAGTAAAACTGTAAATTATCCCTATGTGTGTAGAATAGTGTTACTGTGCGGGGATCGCTGGTCGACGCGGACTCGGTGGACCGAAGGGCCTGTTTCGTAGCTCTAAACTAAAAATAAAGTTAATGTATAGCAGAGGTACTTAAGAGATCTTGAGGACAAAATTAGGCATGACGTAAATGTAAATATATCTGTACTTCCCTCCTGATCTGCCAACAATACCTGACCCATTATTGCCTTTCAGGCACGTGCCATGAGTAATTATTCAGGGTAGGCACTAGGCAGTCAGTCGACTTTTAAAAATTGTAAAAATCAGCGCATGTGCGGAAAACCGTGAAGACCGTGCATGTGCTTGCAAAACCCACGCACGCACAGATCGGACCGATGGGCAGTCAGTCGACTTTTAAAAAATCGTAAAAACCATGCATGCGCAGATTGGTCTCCTCTCCTGTGGGCAGGCGCGCAGTTCACAGTGGAAAGGGCAGAATTTCAGCTGCCTTTACTGCCCATTGTAAGTGAAGGCTTGAAGCAGCACTCACGGCACGTGAGTTAATCATTGTCACGCATATTACATGTATTACGGATGAAAGGCATGGTAGAATTATGCCTACCTAAGATCGATTATTAAAATAATAACCATTTAATAATAAATACTGAATTTAGTAAATGAATTGGAAATCTTTACTATTTATATTTAATAATTACCGTTTTATAATTTTAGTCAGGGTAGGCACTGCCTACCTTGCCTAACCTGACGGCACGTGCCTGCGGCCCTTATTGTAAACTATTGTTACCAACCTGTAATTTCAAAGTTAAATTGTCGTTGATACGTGTGCACCTCAGGAAAACTGATGATTTTATGAAATAGTACTCCTGCAGGCAGGCTGATGGTGTGCCATGCGTGGAATAAGGTGGTTGTATAGGGAGGTTGTACGGCAGTCGGGTCACGACTCGTGACCCATACTGTTGCTACGCTATGCCAACTGGAGTACACGCGATGAATTACAAGTAAGCACTGACCATTGTTTCCAGCGTAGCGGGCCCGTAAAACCTGCCGAAATGGTACATTTTTGTGCTGTAAATAATTATGGAAATCAGGATAAGCGTGAGAGACATTTATTCTACTTCAGAATTCCAAAAGTGAGGAGAAATGACGGTAGATAGAAGCGAGAGCTGAAGGGACAACAACAGCCAAAGTGCTTGGCGAACATTGGCCGTGCAGATATAGAGATAGAAAATATTAGGAATTATCGCGTTTGCTCACTGCATTTCATCAACAGTAAGGCATTATTTGTGTTTTTTCTTGATTCCTTTGGCATCTAAAAGGTTTCAGAAGTGATAAATCTGGCTGTAAAATTTTAAAATCGCCCATGTTTCTCCAATGGGTTTTTACATACAAAAAGAAAATGCCGCTGAAACAAAATTTATCATTAAAAAAATTGCAAACCATACGTGGGTTTTGAATTACATTTTACTCAGATGCAAGCCAAGGAATGGCATAATTGTTAGCTGTTAATTGGACATAATCAACCTCAGCATATTGACAATATCCTATTGAAAGGGAGTGGTGTTTAAGCTGTCAGGACATTTTATTATTTGCCAAAATATATCTCAATAGCATAGTGATAGGAAACTTACTTTTCCACACAACACTCGTAAATCTGGAGTTTTTTTTAATGATAAATTAAGCTTCAGAAGCGTTTTCTGCTCCTGCTCTCACCGATAAAATTGAATAGTATAATATATAAGAAGAACCCAATTATTCACAATATAATAAAAATTTGGAAACAAATAAAAGTATCCTTGAAATTAAATAATTTATCAGTACTAACCCCACTATTGAACAACCCCGCATTCAAACGTTCTCTCATCGACAACACATATCAACAATGGGATAGACTGGGGATTAGGAAAGTAGAGGATATGTATGAAGTGGGCAAACTGTTATCATTTCAACAATTAAAATTAAAATTTAAATTGAAGGATAATCAATATTTTAAATATATACAGGTATGTGACTTTATGAAGAAATATACACATACATTTCAAACTATATTTTTAGATCCTTTAGAAGAAGCAATGAATATTAAGGCTGATTCACAAAAATTAATATCATACTTTTATAATAATATATTAAATAGAGAATCACCCTCAACAGAAGCATTAAGGGAATATTGGGAACATGAGCTAATGATAAAGATCTCGAAGGATAGATGGGAAAAGTATTTGATGAATACACATAACTGTTCTATTAATGCAAGACATAATTTAATTCAATTCAAATTATTACATAGACTATATTATTCAAAAACGAGGTTGAATAAATTTTATCCAAACGTCCCTCCCAGATGCGATAAATGTTTGTTTCAAAACGCTAATATAACACATTCATTTGTAGGATGTACAAAGTGGAATAAATTTTGGAGTGATATATTTGATACATTTACAAAGCTTTTCAAGTCAAGAATAGAACCCAAAACGGAATGGATTATATTTGGAATAATAGGAGAAGATACCAATTTAAATAAAGATCAAAATGTTTTTTTAAATTATGGGTTAATAATTGGAAAGAAATTGATACTTACATTTTGGAAAAATACAACCATACCAACTGTTAAAATGTGGATTAGGAATATGATGGACATAGCACGCCTCGAAGAAATGAGACTCCGACTAATAGATAAAACCCCCTTTTCACGGTGCGACTTGACGCAAGAGGTAACCAGAGTTTGACATCGTGGGAACCTCGTGCGGTAACAATACGGCATTCGTGGACCACCGTGGCGCTAACGGCAGGTAATCGTGTACCTTGGGTACTCGGGAGAAAATTCAAACATGTTTGAATTTGTCCAAGAGTGTCTTGTGCACTTGTGGTTGAGCATTGCAACATTTTATGAACGAAGTGTCCCGTGCGATATCCGTAGTAACTCTTGCGGTCACCGTGGGAACTCCTGCCAACGGTGAACCCAGAGGTTGGATAGAGTGAATCCAGCCAGTTTGCTATTTACATACAAATCTAATAAAACTAGCTAAGCATTTCATTAATGTCAGTGTGTCTCTTTTTGTCTGAAAGCAGTTTCTAACTGGAGGAACTCCGCGGGCCAGGCATCTATGGAACAAAGGAAATAGACAAAGTTTCGGCCCCGCTGCACCCGCTGAGTTTCTCCAGCATTCGTGTGTGTAGGTGGGAGTTGGGTGAGGGGGGGGGGGGGGGGGGGGGGGAGGAGGAAGAGAGGGAGGGAGGGGGAGCAAAGGAGAGGTGGGGGGGAGGGGGAGAGAGAGGGGGGGAGGGAGAGAGAGAGGGGGGAGGGGAGTGTGAGAGAGAGGGAGGGAGAGAGAGAGAGAGAGAGGCGAGGCAGTCCTGGTCAGTCCTTTGAAGATAGACACCAGTTGCTTGGAGCAACTCAGCGGGACAGGCAGCATCTCTGGAGAGAAGGAACGTAAATGCTGCCTGGCCCGCGGAGTTTCCTCCATTCATGCCTGTGTGAGAGTGAGGGAGGGAGAGTGTGAAGAAGGCTCTCGACCCGAAACGCCACCCGTTCCTTCTCTCCAGAGATGCTGCCTGTCCCGCTGAGTTGCTCCAAGCAACTGGTGTCTATCTTCAAAGGACTGACCAGGACTGCCTCTCTCTCTCTCTCTCTCTCCCCTCCCTCCCTCTCACACAGGCATGAATGGAGGAACTCCGCGGGCCAGACAGCATTTACGGAGAGAAATGGACAGCGACCCATTCTTCAGGCTGCCTCATGTCTCCCCCCCCCCCCCCAACTCCCACCCACACACGCGAGGGCTGGAGAAAGTCAGCGGGTGCAGCAGCATCTATGGAACGAAGGAAATAGACAACGTTTCGGCCCCGCTGCACCCGCTGAGTTTCTCCAGCATTCGCGTGTGTGGGTGGGAGTTGGGGTGAGGGGGGGGGGGAAGAGACATAAGGCAGCCTGAAGAATGGGTCGCTGTCCATTTCTCTCCGTAGATGCTGCCTGGCCCGCGGAGTTCATCCATTCATGCCTGTGTGAGAGAGAGAGAGGGAGGGAGAGAGAGAGAGAGAGAGAGAGAGAGAGAGAGAGAGAGAGAGAGAGAGAGAGAGCAGTCCTGGTCAGTCCTTTGAAGATAGACACCAGTTGCTTGGAGCAACTCAGCGGGACAGGCAGCATCTCTGGAGAGAAGGAACGGGTGGCGTTTCGGGCTGAAAGTTTCTTCAGACTGAAAGTTTCACCTCTCAGTAGATCATAAAATAACACAATCATCACGGTCAATGTGAGACACAGTCTTTATTCATATTTGACAAAATAAAAAGACGACTTCTTGCACATATTGAGAGAAGGTGCATCACACCAAACAACATTTGTCTAAAAAAATACAGATTATTCTTCAGCTCATTAAAGAGCTCGGGTGAAAAAAACGAATAGAGTGTGTGACAACAAAGTAACATCATTTGTGCCACGTGATTAACTACACTACAGTCCACGATGTTGATTCGGGAAAGATCGGGAGACGGACAAGTCACTCGCACAAATGACAGAATTGCCGAGTACCGTGGGAACTCTTTACTCTACCCCCGTTATATCGTGTGATATCGTGCTAGACCACGACCACTCCACTCTGGCTACATTTTGCGTCAAGTCGCCCCGTGAAAACGAGCCATAAATATGACCAATTCTTAAGGAGTTGGTCTCCTTTCATCGACTTTTTGGAATCATGTGATGCAACGGTACCGTAAAGATTGCTGATTTCAGTTCATGACGCGGATAGATCTACATCTCCGAATACAGATTTGAAAAATTATCTTTTAAGGGGCCTTCTCTTCTATTTCTACTTTCCACTTTCTCGCTTCCTTTTTTATTTTTTATATACACACTTCACGTTTTTCTGCTCTCTACCATCTATTTTTCCACTTTTTCCTCTTTCTATTGTTTTCTTTTTCTTGTCTTGCTTACTTCCTTCTCATAACATAAAACTAGAGGTTGTACATAGAATGGATTGCGGTATTACATAGTTGGCACTAAAATTAGGTTCCACTGTACTGTTTTGTGCTGTATTAACTTCTAATAAAATAAAAAAAAAAAAAAAAAAAGAAGCGTTTTCTTTTTGCATGTAAAAACCCACCAAAACCATGGGCGATTTAAAAATTTTATAGCCAGATTTATCACTTCTAAAACTTTTTAGATACCAAAGGAATCAAGAAAAAACACAAATAATGCCTTACCGTTGATGAAATGCAGTGAGCAAACGCGATAATTCACCAATATTTTCAATCTCGATATCTGCACGGCCAATGTTTGCCAAGCACTTTAGCTGTTGTTGTCCCTTCAGCTCTCGCTTCTCTCTACCATCATTTCTCCTCACTTTTGCAATTCTGAAGTAGGATAAATGTCTCTCACGCTTATCCCGATTTCAACAATTATTTACAGCGCAAAAAATGACCTTTTCAGCATTTTTTAATGGGTAAGAAAGTACACGTTTTGTGTATTAACAGTATATGCAGGAAGCTGCCATGTCTTCCACATGGATTGAGCTGGTCCGTGCATCACACCCTTTGACCCGATGACCTTACGTGCAACCCCCCTATTCACTTTTTTTGATACCTTCATTTAAATGCATGTTTGTTCTTGTTACTTGTTCATATTTTGTGGGGGGTTTTAAGAATTTAGTTGTTATGTAAAACAAGTTTTTATTGTTATGCTATCCCAGGTCCCCGGTATTCTTCTTTCAGATCTGTAAGTCTGCTCTTGACAGACAGGGAGAAAAATTGTACCCCAATCTCTGTCTGACATTTATTAATAAGGGTTTTCCTAAATCATTAGATTACCATTGGTATTGCTATAACCAGGAGCAATGGATTAAATCCATACAGATTTACAGAAATATGCTAATTTTAATTAGGTACAACCATCTCTCCAATTAATTGGCCATCATTGCTTATTTAACATACACACACAAAAGATATTCTGAGATGATCCTTATCCTTTCCTGCAATTTCGATAAAATGTGGTTTGAATTCATCTTAAAATATAATATAATTTAATATTCAGACTTTCCTTTTGCTGTGTCATCTCGAAAGGTTGAAATTTGAATGACTAGAGTGGAGTCTTTTGCAGAGCTGGGTAGGATCGAGGCTGATTGTGAGTGAGATGTGTGGCATGAGGAGTCAATGGGATGCTGGGATGAGTGATCAGATTGACTGCAAGATTATTCAGGAAATTGTTGAAAATTGTAGGACCATTTCCAAGTATTAGAATTGTATGTACTTTAGAAAACTAAAGAAACACCAGGAAAAGTGCTCATAAATATATATTTGCTGTTAGTTAGTCCAAATAAAATCCATCTAAAAAAATAGATTAATTAAACCAAATAAAACACAATCTTGTTCATTGTTGAGCCCCATCCTGTTGCATTTTCAGTTGTGACAAACCCATTTGCAAATGTGCTGTGGCCCTTTGTATCTGTTGTTTTGTGCTGGTTGATAAAAAAAACAATTGACATTTGAACCCAAAGCTCTCAACTGAAGAAAACATCTTATTTGATTCAGCTCCATTAAGCACACACCGTACAGAAGTTTCCTTACTCTGCGTTAATTAGTCCAGTAAATTAGCCATTTCCCCAAATAACTTTTCTTCAACATTTCTATATTTTGAAACAAACATTTCTAATCTATTTCAATTGCAGGTATATGTATTCTACTGGAATAAAGCACTCAGATAGCCCACACTAAAGCAGAAGTGCATATTTGAAGAATAACTTTGATGCAGCCACCCAAATACAAGCAATTCCTGGGTTACATATGGGTTCTGTTTCTGAGAAATGTTTGTTAAAATATTTTTTTGTGAGTCAAAAATAAACAGTTTTCTCAAAATCCAAGATAAAAAACCAACCCATTGCTGAGATAACTGAGCCTCCCCTCCCTGATGCACTATTTTTCATTGTACCTGTGACAACAAACTAAATTAAACGTTGTTTTATCTTTGTACTGCATGTCACTGTCATCACTTTTCTAAAGCTAACCATATTGTTTCACTCTGTATACACTTCATATAATTCTCACATTGCACTGAATATATTTTATGGTCATTCCAATTCCACCACAATTAAACAAATGGAACATAAACAGTCTCCAGATTGTGTAACGGCCTGAGAACAGTGTAAGCCAATTTCTCTCCAAGTCAGAAACATGCTTTCTATATTAACCCAAATCATATCGCTCTACATACAGTCGCTATAAATCTTTCCTTTCATTGAGTAATCTCCCTAACACTACCCATAAATAAACTAATGGGATATATACTGTATTCAATTGTTAATAAATAACATGAAATATCTTATTGTTATTATTACTAGCTTGAAAAATGTTTTAAAATTGTATGGGAAAGTGGTGCAAGATTTCTAGAAGTCAAGTTATTCATAACCAAGGGAGCCCCTGTCCTGTATCCAGTTATTAATATCACAAAACAGTGGTATTCAATATTATTTGTTAGGCTAACAAAGCATTCCCTTACAAATGCTGGCTGGGATCATTAGCAATCAAATTGTAATTGTGATAAGTCCAGGGAGCACAGTAGATAACTCATAAAATAAAGATGGAGCTGAGGATGTGGAAGGTTATGAAGATCTGGAAGCGCTGGCATCTTCCTTACAAACATATTATACGATGACTGAACAATGGGCTTTATCTTCTCTTCACATTTCTGGGAGAATTTCTTAAAGTTGATTTCCATGTCAGATCTTCCATAACCCGGTGAACTCCAGCACAGGTTCTTCTGTGCTTCTCAGTCTACATTTCGTTGACAAGGTGCAATGTTTGAATTGGGGAAACAGATTTTGGAAATGAGCTAATGTTAACAGCTTGAAGAATCAACACTCAAATGATTCAAATGAAATATTACAAAAAAATTGATAGAAAAAAGGTATATTTTAAGGTGTGGCTTTAAAGGGATAGATAAGATTTTGACGTTTCAGGATGACTTTTCAGGAAGGAATTTCAGAGCCTCGAATGCTGAAGACAGAGCTGACAACGGGGTAGCAAAAAACATATTGCTTGAGGAGCTCAGGCAGCATCTATAGAGGGAAATGGACAGATAATGTTTTGTGATGATCCCTATTTTATCCTCATTCCCACAATGCTGCAGTAATGTAGGTCAGAGATGAACAAAGGAGAAACTGGACACAGTGGTAAGGAGGTCCTAAATAAATGCAAGCCTTTTTATATTGCTGGCTAAAAATGAAGTCTTTGGATTGTATTTTATTTAGTTCATAAGCTTAACTATTTATAAGATCTTAACGTTGACCAATGTTTTGAGGCCCATGAAACTGAGTAATCACTAATTTCTCTCGATTAGGGATGACACATGTTTCTATCCAGAAGTTTACTCTGAAAGGGATATATAATTTGGCAACATATGCACTCATCGGTTGGTATGTGAGTGACACATTTCTTTTGGGGATTCCGAGATATAAAATTGCACACAGTGTATGAATCCATCTGTAGTTCTTGGGTCAATATTGATAATTTTGGTGCATGCTAATTGCAAAGTAGATGTAACATACACAATAAAGACCTCTCCAGAGACAGAGTAACAACATATGTTGGCAAGCACACATGCTGATGTTAGTAAACTCTGCAGAACAGGTTTTGTTTTCGGGTATAGTACTGTGTTTCGCATTTTTCGTACTCTGAATGAGAACAAAGAAAATAAAGCATTTATAGCATTTATATAACGAAATATCAACCATGAAAAATCTGAACAAGCTATCATGATATTCCAACTGTCTGTCATCTCAACAGTTTTGATATACTTCTGTATTTTAGTGCTGAAGAGACAAACTCCACCAATGATTTACTACCATTGAATTCAATGGATGTAAAACATTGATTTAGCCATTTAAAAACACATATTCTAAGTGAAAAATCTAAAATGCATGGCCAGTTTAAATAAAATAGCATAAACAACATTTTAATAAGGATTTTCTCCACTTATTAAGTTCCAAATATGAGCTGTAAATTACATGCCAATAAATGTCTGTGGCGATATAAAACACACGTTTATTACGCCTGTTGACATTTCTTTACTCATCATTTCAGGGGAGGTGTTATATCTATTTAAAGTAAAGGGGTGGCTTCAATTATTTGAACATGTTTAAGATTAATCTGCTAAAATTACCAATTAAGTTACCATAACCTTGAAAAACTGGCATTTTATTCTCACAAAATATAATTAAGATATTTTTTTTTAATATATCAGATTTTATGAGATATTGCCTGTATTGGAGGGGATTGTAACATGGGCAAATGGCAACACTAAGAACATAATCTCACAAACTGATTAAAAATGTCACAACTGGAACTGAACATATGTTATGATGATATACCAGCGAGAAATAAGCTAATACAATAATTGCAAATGATTTAAATATGCAATGGTGAATCAAATGCAGTGGTAGGAAATTTAAGTTACTTTCACTTTTGCCAACATCTCCCATGGCATGATTTATGGGAACATGCTAAAGTCATATGCAAGCCTCACTTAAATAAAACATTGACAGGCTTGCATTAATACAGTGCTTTTTACAATCCTGAAGGTTTCCGAACAGACTGTACACCAAACGAGATATGCTTTTTAAGCATAGTCACTGTTCTGATTTATCAATTATCGCAAATATCCAATATAAATTATTTTTATTTCCTGATGAAGGTTTGAGATATCAAATCATATCAGATGAAGATTGGAGCTTCAAAACAGCACCACGTGATTTTTCAACCTCCATCTTGGACACAACCCTGAATACAAAATGAGCCATTGGTGACACAATAAATGTTAACTCATGGCTATAAAGTCCCGCAGATCACCCACATAAACTAAATGCGTGACATATGAATGCGCTCAACGGGCTTTGGTGAAAAATTTAGAACTGTTCTTAAAGCCTCATGTTTAATTACCACATTTATTCACTGACACGTTTATTGTTTCTTTAGTTGGAACCATATATCCTTTTTAGCTATTAACCTTAGGTCATTGTTTCTAATTCTAAAATGTAGTAGGCATGGGAATAAATTCCATGTTAAAAGTTGATCTGGAACACCTCTAGTGATCACGAGAAATGAATAAACTATCACTTTTTTTAATCCACTAAGGTGTTACTCTAAAAGCTAATGGTGCAACTTTATTTCTCTTTAGATAAGTTTCATTTTGAAATTACGTTACTTGGCATGGTTGCCATTTAGAACAATGATTCACACCCTTAACTCAACAAGCACAACTGTCTGATCAGGAGCTGTGTTGAGATGAATAATAAACAAGATGGTGGACAAGTCCTCCGGTTCTGTTTTTGTGCATCAGTCTTAAAAAAACCTTTAAACCAGCAGAACGAGGCTGGTTACACTTGACTGTAGACCTGCTATCTTGAGGAAGCCTGCAGGAATATCGAAGAAAATAGTCATTAAAAACATGAGTGAAAGCCTGTTGGATAAATGGGTCCCCCTTTCCCAACCATAAAAAATTAAAGGTACAGCATAGTAAAAAAGTAAAGGTACAGAATTGATTTATATTGAGTAAACCACTCACGGCTTTGGCTTAATGAGAGCTATAACGGGTTTCAACGTTCCTGAACTATGGTTATCTACTATTTTTTTTTTAAATGAAAAGTGCTTGTTGCAAATTATGTGCTGGATTCCAGATAAGGGAATGTTTGGGCTAATGTTGGTAGCCTCCCCAGCAGTCACTCATATGAAGAATAATCTCCAGTGACTGGCCATCACCTAAACATACAGCCCAGTTCGATTCAATGCCATCAGGAAGAATGGGATGAGATGGGTGGAAGCAATGCAAGAAGGGATAAAAATAACAAATGGATTATCTGATTATTTTTAATATACAACAAAAATGGTTCCCACTTCATAGTTTCTAGAGACATATTTCAATATGTATATCATTCAAATATTCCTGAATTTTTAGTAACCCTTTTATAAAGGGTTTCCTGAATCATAGGAAGCACTGAGGGTCAAGTGCCTAACCATTAATACTACAAGGTTACTGCCTCTTTAAATGCTATCAATGTATTCTCTCCAATTTCGACATTGAAATATTTTATAATTATTAGTGAAGCCTTTTGGTATTATGACAAATCAACAGCATACACTTAACACACTTTGTAAACTGGATGGTGAAAACACAGTTATTATTGCTAGATTACAGAAACACATCGGTTACCAGAGTGCTATTAATAATATAAAATGTTGCACAAAGAAGCTGCCAAGATGAAGTATGAACATTTTAATGGCATCATTTCTAATAATTTAATGAAAGAAAACAAATTGATTCCCATTGGGTGCAGAATTTTGATTCACTCTTTGCTATTAATTGCATGTAACAATTCAATAAAGGTAGTCTCCTTCATTCCACCCTGACATCGTGCTTGATCTGTATTGTGCCTTTAACCTGTTACCCATAGAAGGCTGATTAAGTTGAACTATCTCTTCTACTTTTATTAATTTGAATCTATCTTTTAGGTGCACTTCATCACCACCATTTTCCAATGTTTGAACGAAAATACTTAGGCATTTTTTTGCTGTCTTTCTCGCGTACTTTCTCAAAAAACCAATACATTAATCTGGTTCTCTCATAATGTGAACATCTCAATTTCAAAGGAAAATTTAATGGATTTCATCTTTTCTCTACATTTGGTATGATTTCAGCATATTGAAATACCCTTCACACCTCTATTTTCTTCATTTTAGAGCTGGTCAATTTTTGTATTTTATTTTTTAGCTTTCATCTTAGCTTCAACAAATTGTCAGGTACTTTCCATTGATAGTTTTTACAGATTGAGCTCTATGGTGTAAATCTAATGCATTATTTGGCCCACTTTCAGTCTGAAGAAATGACGTTGTTCAAGACAGAACATCAAAAGAACAAATAAGCTTGCGAGAACCAAACAACAGAAGGCACCAGGACACCACCTGCCTTGTACTACCTGGAAAGCCCTAAACCGCCTTCGCACTGGATTGGGACATTGCGGACTCAAGAAGTTGGGGCCTCTTGAACTCTGATGAGTGCAACAGTGTAGAGGTACAGACAATGGCCCACCTACTGACTTGCGGCGGAGAGGCATGCACTGCGGACGATCTCCGCAGAGGCACAGATGTGGCACTGGCTGTGGCAAAGCAATGGCAGAATGTTGTCCGACATACGAGCGAACGAAGCTTGCGAGAGGTGGGAAAGAATTGGTCAGAGCAGATTTTTGATCCTCCTCTACCCCCGCATGGTAATTATCAGCGATCATTTTAATGAGATACATGGTGAATGCGCTTTACTGACCACAGTCTCAATTGGTGGTTATTGGATTTGATTACCCATACTCTGTGATGTCTGGCACTTTCAAGCCAGTGTATGCTCAAAATTCCCAAGCAACTGACAATGACCGAATAATGTAATCGAGTAGTAGTATAACTTACAAGTTTTGCACTTCCTTTACTGACAATAAGTTTGTTTTATTCAGCATCTGTGAAATCTTTTCTAATCTGTTTCTGTTTATTAATAGGATGCAGATGTCACTGGCAAAGTCAGGAACATTCCAATCTTAATTGCCCTTGAGAAGGTGATAGTGAGGTGCCTTCTTGAACTGCTGTAGAGCGCACGGTGAAGATATTCACACAATGCTCTTGAGTCTGAAGAAAGGTCTTGACCCAAAACATCATCCATTCCTTCTCCCCAGAGATGCTGCCTGTCCCACTGAGTTACTCCAGCTTCTTGTGCCAATCTTCAGTTTAAACCAGCATCTGCAGTTCCTTCTTACACAATGCTCATGAGTGGTGCTCAAGCATTTTGACCAAATGAAAATGAAATAATGGCAAGATATTTCATGGTCATGATAATGGATGAGTAAAAAGTGGTATCTGAACATTGTCTAGGTCTACGTGCAAGCAGCCATAAGCTGCTTCATTATCTGATAAATGACACCTAATTTTCTTGTCATTTGTTAACAGTTCCAAATTTGAGAGGTGATAGTGAAGAACCTCGGCAAATTGCTACAATGCATTTTTCAGATGATACACATTAAAGCAAGTCTACATTGGTACTGAAGCAGAAGATGGCATAACAGTCGGGTGTGTTACTTTGCCCATAATAGTATCAAGCTACTGGGGTGTTGATGCAGCTGAAAGTGGACAGTATTCCATCTAACATCGGACTTCTACTTTATGGATGGAAAAGGCTTTGAGGAGTCAGGTGAGAGTCAGTTGTTATATACCCAGCCTCTGATTTGCTCAGTTGCCAAAATATATAAATAGCTAATCAGAGAATACTATTGTTGGGTTATCCTGAGTATCATTGAGAGGTGAATAGATTATTTCTGGAGACAGTCACAACCTCGTGCTTTTATAATGTGAATGTTACTTGTGCTCAACACTAACAGTTGCTGAATGAAATCATGCTTCCAATTTTTAACGAGAAGTGCTTACTTGCATTGTGTGTCTCTGGGAAGGTCCTGAGCCACCATGTCAAATTGGTGAACATAGACGTCCTAATTATCTGGCACTCCTTTGCAGATACTAGCAGGTGGAGAGAAACTCTTCATTTATACATATGTTCTTTCACATTTGACAATTTTGTTAACAGTAGGTTATGAATGCATCAAAACTATATAATTAAGGAAAACACAAAGACTGATATCCCAGTTTGCAAGGAACCAGAGGCATCAGCTCAATATATTCAATATTCTTACTGGAATGCAATTTGGGTTCTAGTAGGCATAATGACAATTTTTAACGCTATTTTGTCTAATAAGGTAGGCAAATATGAAACGCACCTACATGTTTTATACATCAGCCTCTGGGCAGGCACTTGAACAGGCATTTAAATGGGGAAGGTGTAGAGGAATGCAGGCCTAATGCAGGGAAATGGAATAAGCATGGACAGGTATCACAGTTGGCAGGGGTGACGTGATCTAAAAGGGCTCATTTTTGAGCTGTACAATTCTTTGATTTACTTCAGTACATTTCCTTTTCTGGTCTGCCTTTATTTTCCTGACCATGAACATGTTCATGAGAATTATGCATTAATTTCCTACAGGCACACTAACTTTACTTACATAGACTGCTGCTGCCACATTGATCAAAGTAGATAGAGCTTAAAATTATCCACATTTTCTTGCAATCCCCAATGCAAATACACCAACTGAAACTTGGCAATCAATTAAAGTTTAAACTAGGATTCATTTTGGAATCCTATGACATTAAGAAACACAATTTTTCTTCCAATAGCCCTAAGTATCACATTCTAGGGGCTTTTAATTCCCTTTGGAGGTCTACAAAAAAGTAAACATTTATTCATAAAAAGCAGACCTGCCTTAGGGGTCTGTCACTGCAGCCTAAAATATAAAACTGTTTGATAGATATGTATGTTTATTTTAGTTTTCTGCTTTTGGTGTCATAAATATATAACGATTTTTGATTTATGACTAAGAAAAACACAGGACCTTATCAGTATTGATTTTCATTAAAAACTTGATTTTCAGCAAGAGAAATATAAATATATTGCAGGTTATGAATGCAACAAAACTTTAAAGCAAAGGACAATAACTGATTTCCTAGTTTGCCGAAAGCATCGTCATTGTATGTACTGGCCTTTCTCCTGTGGAATCTTTGTTCAAGTCCACTCCAACACAACTGGCAGCCATTTAAGACTCTTACCAGCTGTGTGGATGTTATATTGAAACAAATCAACAATAGTTATGTCATCTTCACTCTCTGAGGGAGATAACCTCACTGAGGGAAGATTATGAAATAAAGTTAGGGAGATTAAGTGAGGAAAAAAACGGAGGTGAACTCATGGATGTCTTCAAGGTAATAAAGGCAATTTACTAAAATGATCTAAGGGAACTGTTTACTATTACTAAGCGACCTGTTTACAGGTTCAAAAAACAGGATCAAGGATGAAGCGATATTAATTTAAAAAATAACATCATATTAGGGGTAAAAAGGTAGATTTTCAAATATATTGTTAGGAAAAAGAATGAAACAGCATAAATAACTAGATGTGTTTGCAGAGAGCGTGGATGAATAAGTATGAGAAAGTTGCTCACTGAAATGTTATGTGTGCTTGGCAGGGCTTGTCCACCATCACTTCCTACCAGATGAAACCAAGTAGCAGCTCAAGTGAGAACAAGACATCACTCCTGTGTGAGCTCAATATATTCTATGCTCGCTTCGTAGTATGTGCCCCTGTAGCTCTCAATGGCGTAATCTCAATCACCAAGACCAACATCAGAAAATCCTTCATGAGGATAAACCCTCAGAAATTGTCTGGCCCTGATGGTCGACCTAGCCGTATTCTTAAAACCTGTGCGGGTCAACTAGCCGGAGTTTTTGCAGACATCATCAACCTATCATTACTAAGGTCCGAGGTTCCCACCGGCTTTAAAAGAGCATCAATAACACTGCAGCACAAGAAACGTAAGGCGATGTGCCTCAATGATTATCAACCAGTGGTACCAAACATCCGTGGGGATGAAGTGCTTTGAAAGGTTTGTTATGCCGCCTATCAACTTCTACCTTAGCAAGGTACTGGACTACTTGGACAATAAGAACACATACATTGGGCTGTGTGTTCATCAACTAAAACTTAGCATTCATCACCATCATACCCATAAAACGTTACCAAACTCAGGGGAATGGTTCTCTGCTCATTCCTTTGCAATTGACTCCTCGACTTTATCATAGGTAGACACAATCAGTACAGATTTGCAACCACACTCTCTCTTTGATAAACATTAGCACAGGAGCACCTCAGGGCTGTGTGCTCAGTTCCCTGCTCGACTCACTCTATACCCATAACTGTGTAGACAGACACAATTCCAAAGCGTTTTTAAGTTGCCGATGATACCACCGTTGTTGGATGAAAAATGGATAATGATGAAGCAGAGTATAGGAGGGAGATTGAAACTCTGATTGAATGGTGGCACAACAATAACCTTGCTCTCGATGTCAAGGAGTTGATTGATGACTTTAGAATGGCAAACCCAAGGATCCACAAACCTATCAATAGGTTTACAGTGGTGAGAAGGAACAACGTTAAGTTCATGGACCTGCATATGTCCGAAGATCTTGGGCCTAGCAGGTTGATGCAAATATAAAGAAAGCCCATCAATGCCTCTATTTCCTTTGAAGGTTGAGGAGATTCAGCATTTCGATGAATATTCTCTTGAACGTCTACAATGGATGGTAGAGAGCATATTGACTGTTGCATCGCATTCTGGATGGGCAACTTAAACATCCAGGAACAAAGGCGATTACAAAGAGTGTGGACAACACCGGTTCATCACATGTACTAACCTTCCCTCCATTGAAGGGGTCTATAGGAGACACCTCCAAAAACAACCAGAATCACAAAAGGCCTACACCACCCTGGCAATGCACTCATTTCACTCCTCCCAATAGGAAGAATGTATGAGAGTCTGAAAACCGTGACCACTAGGTTCAAAAATAACTTGTTCCCAACAATGATTCGGCTCATGAACACGACACAACACCAATTACTGTGTGTATTATGGACAGTTTTTGGATGTACTAAGGACTTTGGGTTTTTATGTACTAGTACTAAGGTTAATAGTAAGATTAAACGAGAACTTACCAGTTTGAAGTTTGATCTGTATTTTATGAGGAGATACGATGAGGGATTACGTGAAGAACCTTGCCAGGACGCATGCGTGTCATTCTTCAAAGCAGCGGTGTGAAATCACAGATAACTGTAATGACTAAACATAGTAAGATTAGAGAAGAGATACCAGTTAAGTATATGATCAGGGTGGGAGCGGAGGGCACGTAATCCCTCATCGTAACACCTCATAAAATACAGATCAAACTTCAAACTGGTAAGTTCTCGTTTAATCTTACTATTTTACTTCGGAGTCACGTGAGTGACTACGTGAAGATTTTAAAGCTATGTGATTTCATGCTGTGGAAACGAGGCCATGCATCACGTCTGCCTTGGCTGTGGGAGGAATTGTGTTAACATAATTTGGACATGAGTTCGACATTGAAATCATGAAGTTTATTAACACAAATTATAACCCTTTTTTGTGTTTGAATTAATTAACAGAACTTAAAAAAATTTCTGCAAACGATCCAGGTTTCATTACTGGTTTATTATAAAATAATTGGAATGTTCTTTCCCCGGACCATCCTGCTGCTTCGAGGACTTGGTCCATAGGTACATCCAATTGTATAGCTGCCGATGCAGCTGCAGCCCTGGTGGAATGAGATTTAAAAATGTTAGTATCCACCCCAGCCTGTGTAAGCACCTGTTTCAGCCATCTACAGGGGTGAGTCTCTACAGAGTAACGCTCTGTCCCTTGCCATAGGTAAGTCGATAAGGCACTTCTGGCGCTGTTGATGGCACTGTAACTGAGCCCCTCATCATAGTGGAGGCCTGCCAGATATTCCAGAACAGACGGGACGTTCATGTTCCTGTTGGTGATGTTGTTTTTGTGGCAGTACATTTCCCACTTCCTGATATAGACCAGATACTGTTTTTTAGTTGATTGTCTTTGGGCCGCCAAGATCATGTTTGCTGTTCGGTCCGTTAGTCCCAGTTGTAGCAGTGGTGTTTTCAAACTCTACAAATCAATAAGTTTAAGTATTTATGGCATGGGTGGCTATCCCTTGTTACGGGATGTAGCAATAAGTCTGGTCTATGTGGGATAGTAATACATGGTTCTAATGCCATGTTTTGTATCACTGGGAACCATGGTTGAGTAGGCCAATCGGGTACTACCAAAATACCAGACGCAGAGTCTTGTTGTATTTTCCTTAATACCCGACTGATGAGGCAGAAAGGAGGGAATGCGTAAATGAACAATTTCCCCCAATGCAGCGAAAATGCATCTGTCGCTGCTGCCCCAGGGTCTGGTTCCCATGAAACATAATTTGGTATCTGGTGGTTTAGTCTGGATGCGAATAAATCTGGTGTTCCATATTTTGCTGTAATATCAGCAAATACTTTTTTGTTCAACATCCATTTGGTGTTTTCATTAAATTTGCGTGACCTGGTGTCTGCCACTAAATTTAGTCTTCCTGGTAGGTAAGTGGCTGATATCCAAATATCTCTCTGGATACACCATTGCCAAATTGAATTAGCCAGATTGTCACATGATATCGATTTGTTTCCACCCATGTGGTTAATGTATGCTACCACGGTGGTATTGTCTATTTGTAATCTGATATGCTGGTGATATGACCCAGTACAATATGACTTTAGGCCATGGAATGCACCCAACATTTCCAAGTAGTTTATGCCCAATGTGAGTAAAAAAGATTCCTCCTGTGCAGTCCATCTACCTCCACAGCTGGTGATGGTATTGGTGGCTCCCCACCCAAGTGCACTGGCATCAGTTTGTAGTACCATAGAAGGGTTACTGACAATGATTGGGTTGGAACAAAGCCAGATGTTATCTATCCATCATATTAGTTCCATTTTGGCTTGGATTGGTAGTTTCATAGGTCTATCAAAGTGACCTCCATTAATTTTGAGCACTTGTATTTTTGCTCTCTGTAATTTTTGGTAATGTAGAGGTCCAAATTGTGTGGCTGGAAAAGCAGCCACCATTTTACCAATTACTTTTGCTACCAATCTGATGGATGGTTTCCTGATGTCAATGAGGTTATTGCAAGCCTCTATTAACTCTCTAGCCTTCTCCTTAGGTAGTGTCACCGACATGTGAACTGAGTCAATGGTGAACCCCAAATAGTCCATAGTAGTGGAAGGCGTTAGTTTAGATTTAAGTGGATGGATGATAAATCCCAGTTTTTCAAATAATTGTTTTGTGGCTGTTACTGTTTGTATGGCCAATTCCAAAGTTTTGCCCACAATGAGTATGTCATCTAAATATGCCATAACCATGTGTTTACGTTTACGTTGAAACGCTAGGGCTGGTTTTAAAATTTTTGTGAACAGCCTGGGGGCTGATGATAGACCGTTTGGCAGTGCTTTATACTGCCAGAGTTGTCCCATCCAGTTGAATTTTAAGTAACATCTGTGGTCACCTCGTATAGGCACTGTATAGTAAGCATCTTTTAAATCGATGCTGGCCATGATGTAACCTTTGGAAATTAATTGTTTAGCAGTAACAAAGGTTTCCATTTTAAAGTGAATATATTGTACAAATGTATTCAATTTTTTCAGATCGATGATGATACGACAACCACCATCTTTTTTGATTTTGGTAAATATATTAGACACGAATTCTAATGATTCGTGTTGAGTTTCCTCAATTACACCTTTTTTGTAAAGCTGCTCCAGTTCTGCTTGTGCCTCTGATTTTTCTTTATCAGAGAGTACGAACACTCGGTTTGGTATATGTTGAACTGGAGGGCTATACTGGTGTATAAACTCTATTGTATATCCCTGGATACTGCTTAAAATGTAAGTATCAGTTGTTAACATGCTCCATGCATTCAGAAAATAGTGTAATCTCCCCCCAACCTCCATGCTCTCCAGATTTTTTAGGGAACCAGACCCACCTACCTCCATTGTTACTAGTGGCAGGTTTACTTCTTTGTTGTTCCTTCGTTGTTGTTGTTTCGCTGGTGTCTGGTTTTTTGGTTTGGTTGGCGTTGGAGGTCCCCGCATCTTCCAAGAAGGCCGGCCTGGGCCATGGCCTAAAAAAGACTCATGTTTTGAATACCGTGCCTTCGAGCTTTCACCAGTTCTACTGGTGGGTGCGTAGGGGTGCTGTCTTTGGCTGTAGTGGGTTTTCGTTGGTGTTCCTTTTATTAGTCCCAGGGTTTTGGCTTCCTCATCGAGTTCGTTTACTGGCTTCGACAGGTTGCCTCCGAACAAGAGTATAGGTGGTTTTGAGGTCCCGGGTTTGCACAGTCCTGCGAATTTTGGGTTCAGTGTGGGTTGTATGGCACTTTTCCTGGTGTTATTTATTTCATACTGGGTAGTACAGAATAGTGGCAGTGCATCTTGTTGGTCCTGGGACATGTCCTTGTCGTCCACTGTACGGGCAAATGCTGTTATCCCTGCGGTCAGTGATTTCAGTACTTTTTGCAATTTTACATCCATTCTCCTGACTCCTGTTGCCTGGTGTCTCGCTGTGGTGTCCAGTACAGCCTGCTCTTGTAACTGGTTTAGAGACATGTAGTCTATGCTGGCAGCAGGCTTTGGCTCCAGATTTTGACCAGTCTGATCCGGCTGTATAAAATTGGCCACCATGTCCAGTAGGTTCTCTTCCTGCACCCCATGCACACTTATCTTTTCTTCTGCGGACCCCTCTTCCAGGTCAGCCCAGAACTGACCCGCAGCGCTCCCCTCCGATGAGGTGGAAGCACTGTGCAGCCCTTGAAAAGGTACTGCTGTGGGTTTATCATAGGGTCCACAGTGACCCGACTCCATCTCCCGGAGTCTGTCACGTTGGAGCAAATGCTCCACACACCGCTCCATTCGGCTCCAGCGCTCTCGGTCGCTGGCCGCCCGCTGTGGTTCAAAGTCGGACTCCTCTGAGTCCACGACCTTGTTTGTTTTGTGTCTAGCCTTGCCGCCCGGCCGCGTGGATTTGGCTGGTGCGGAGGCGACATCGGGCACAGCTGATCCCACTACGGGTGATCCAAGTGCCGTCGGAGGAGCACATCTGAGGACTTTTATTTTCTTATGAAATTTTTTTTTTTTTTTTAAATAAATTTTTATTAGAGGCATCTGCATTTCATAATCCAAACCAGTACAGACTTTGTTTAACGGTTACATATTAAGTATCCAGGTTTCCAGGGACCCAGTTACCAAAGTAGCTGGGATCGTCCTTTATCGGTTACCTATTAACATTGTCTCTAATTATTTATTTATATTTGTAGATCGAAAAAAAGAAAGAAATTAGAAAAATAGGATAAACTATCAATATTACAACTTGGGAGATAGGTCCGTAGGTCAGAGAACATAACTATTCATCTAGTCCTGGGTTCAGGCTTCAGTCCGGCCTCCGTGCCGGTCCGATCTACCCCTTCAAGTAATCTATAAATGGAGACCATATTCTAATGAATAATTCTGGTTTGTCAATTAAGACACATCTCATTTTTCCAAATGTAAGGTCTCCGACATCTCCATAATCCACATCTTGATTGTGGGGGTTGTTGGGTTTTTCCAAAATTTTAATATCAATTTTTTCCCAATTATTATACAGTAATCAAGGAAATTTATTTGGTTTATTGCGAGTTTTAGGTAATGTTCTGATATGCCCAATATTATTAATTTAGGGTCGGGATCCATTTGGATATTGATGACTACAGAGATTATTTAAAAAATATCCATCCAGTAATTTTTAATTTTAATACAGTTTACAAAAGTATGGGTTAAGTTAGCCATTTGGCATGGACATTTATCACAGATAGGAGGGATATTAGGAACATTTCTATTTACTTTTGTTTTAGAATAATGCAGTCTATGTAGTATTTTAAATTGCATTAAAGAATGTCTGGTATTTAACAAACATTGGTCACATCAGAGGACTTTTAGACTTTAACTGGACCAAGTGGGACCCGTTGGGTCCCTGTCACATGGGAGGGCTGGTCCCCAAACGCAATATTCCACCACTCACCCATAGCCCCCCAACTGCGCAGACGTGGCTGACGGGTTCCCGTTGTGTCGCCAGAGATCCCCGTTGTGAGGTGAGTCACGGCAACCCTTCCCAACTGCGCCTCGCTATCCTTCTTCCTAGCCCTATCCTCTCCATTCCCCTTCATCCCCCAACACTCCCTCCCCCTCCTCTTCACCCTCCCTCTTCTCTCCCCTCTGCTTTTCCCCTCCTCCACTCCCTCCCTCAACTCTCCCTCCCTCTCCTTTCCCCTACCCACAGTCACTCGCTCCCTCCATAACCACTCCCCACTCCCTTCCCCTTCCTCTATCTCCCTGCTCCACCACTCCTCAACTCTCCCTTATCCTACTCCCCCACTAAACACAATGTTTAAATAACATTTCTCCTCCTCCCCTCCCCCACACCCTCCCTCTCCTTACAACAATGTAGCAGATCTTTCATTGCACTGAGTGGAACACTGTTGATGGGCAGTTTATGTAAATTAGATCCCATTGCGATGTCATACGCTGCTAACTGCCAGTGCAGATGAAAGATTGTTTCAAAGTGGGGCTTTGTAAAGTTGAAAATGTGAATAACTTGTAAAACATAACATCAATGTGAACGATACTTGATACACCACACCACATGACAATGGTGAGCAAGGTAGCGCTATCGTGTACCGTTTTGGTGTAATTCAGGGTATGATGGACGCGCGCACACACATACACAGACAAGATGAGAGTTTTAGTAATATATAGAATGTGTGGCAAAGATTGTTGACAGTTGGCCGACTGAATGGCAGCTTGCAGATCAAGATTTGGAATGGAAAAATAAGATCTAGGTGGCTATGACTTGGTAGATTTGAAATAATTTAAATGTGAGAGGGGGATTTGGGGATTAGGATCTAAGATGCAAATTGGATAGTCTTTGGGAGCGAGGTGGGCAAGGTGCAAAAAGTGTAAAAAATTGGGAGATTTATCTGGGTTGGTTTTCCACTGCTGAACTGGGAGTAACTCCAGAATTCCTCATTTAAGTCTTCATAGATGCATGAAATAAAAACCATGTTGGATTAATCCATTGGATTGCTTTGAGGATGAGATAAGTGGGAGCCAGTGGATGTGGTTTATTTAAGCCTTTCAATAATGTTCACAGAAGTGGTTGGACCACAAAGTTAAGGCACATAGAATTTGTGCTAACATGCTGGCACATATTGAGAACTGGTTTATAGGTAGAAAGTAAAATGTGGAAATAAAAGAGTATTTCTTGGGTTGGCGGACTGTGACTAGTAGGGTATCACGTAATTGTGGCTTGGATCTCACAATCCATTTCAACAATTTGGTTGAGAGGATTAAATATCACATTTTCAGACTTGCTGCTAATACAAATTTAAACACGAATGTCAGCATTCAAAGAGGCTTCAAGTTCATATGGACAAATTACGTGAGTGGGTGTAGATATGGAATATAATGTGGAAAATGTAAAAAGCATCCACGTTGATACACAAACTTTAAAAAAAGGTAACAGTGGTAGATTGAGAATTTTTCATGTACAATGGGACATAAATATTCTTGTACATAAGGTAATGAAAGCAAACATACAGATTCACCCAACAATTAAGAACACAAATGACACACTGGTTTTATTGATAAAGCACTCTGTGCAGGGGTAAAGAAGTCTTACGGCTATTATATATGGAATTGG
Source organism: Leucoraja erinaceus (assembly GCF_028641065.1). Taxonomy (NCBI): domain Eukaryota; kingdom Metazoa; phylum Chordata; class Chondrichthyes; order Rajiformes; family Rajidae; genus Leucoraja; species Leucoraja erinaceus. The sequence continues at coordinate 17,453,562 of NC_073391.1, read as the reverse complement.
TGAGACTGCATTAGATGCAAGTTGGTCTCCTTACTTAATAAACATTTGAGCAAAGACTGAGCAAACTTGGCCAGTACTCTTGGGTGCCTTGAAGAATGATAATTGTTCTTAATGAAACCCACAACTTTCCTGCAGGGCTCAATGTAAGAAGATACTTCCTTTGGAGGAGGAGTCTAGAACTAGAGTTCTCAGAATATTAGAATATTAGGATATTTAGGATTGAGTTGAGAAGGAATTTCCCCACACAGAGGACTTCTACACCACATTCTCCACACTGGAGGATTGTGAAGACTGTTGTTTGAGTTCTTTCAAAGCAGAATTCATTAGACTTTAGTACATTATGGAAATTACAGGATATTGTGATAGTGCAGGAAAACATTGCCAAGGTAGAAGATTATCTAGAATCTTGACAATTAGTAGAGCAGGTTTGAGAGGCTAGTTGGAATATTTCTGTTCCGGCCATAAATGTTAAATAGCATTGCTGTATATTTGGCAGAGACCGATAACAGTTCCCTCTTGAACTGATTTAATTTCTAGAGCAATTACAGTCTGCTCTGGAAATAAGTAATTTTCAAGTGTCTTGCTAAAAAAGTAGTGCTATGCACTCCGTTTTCTATGCTATTGCTTCACAAATAACTGTGCCAATTTCATGACGAAGCAACAAAGAAATTAAGAAATCTCCATCAAAAATATTACTCAAACATTTCAACAGAGGGTGATGAATTTCTCTCTGTAAATGAAAACTTTTTTTTATACAGAAAGACCTTAGGGGCTTTTTGTTTCATTTTCTGATTTCATTCATATTAGAATTATTTTCTTCCCTCAAGCTGAAATGAAGAATATGGGATGCCCATTTATCAAATACTTGAATTTGCTGCTGGATAGCAAAAAAAATACCCCTGAAATAAGAGCATTCAATTATTCTTGAAATGATACTAAAAAAAAGTTTACAAAATATTTTTGTATATCTCTCAACCACTGTGTTGCATTATTTGATTTGAATCAACTTCTGAGAGATCAAAATTAACTGAATCAATTTCTATGAGATCAAAATCTGCATTGTTACATTGAGCCCTATCGAATAAATCACTTTTGTCACTGAATGCATCCAGTTCCTGGTCACAAGTTGCAGAACTGATTTTTGAATGGTACATACAATCTAATGCCAACTTATTCTATCTCGATTATATAGCTCAGCTCCAGTATGTTATCAATCCTTCTCTTTTGTTATCCTCATATATGCCTTGCCTGCTCAAATACTCTGAAATTATCTTCCAGGTTCCATTCTTCACAGTGATGTTCATACTTTTTTTTAACAATAGGTGCAGTAGTAGGCCATTCGGCCCTTCGAGCCAGCACCGCCATTCAATGTGATCATGGCTGATCATCCCCAATCAGTACCCCATCCTGCCTTCTCCCCATATACCTTGACTCCGCTATCTTTAAGAGCCCTATCTAGCTCTCTCTTGAAAGTATATGCCAACTGAGGCAGCTAAGAGACCTGCAGCCTGCCTTCTTATGTAATCCCCTTTATTTGGTCCTTCACCTTTCAAAGCTTAATTATTTATCTACTTCCTTCCCCAGTTATTGTGGACGATTGCAATACAATTGAGCGGGTGTCACTACTGTTCTGTGCAGTTCCACTTAAATGGTGTCAATATCATGAAAGTGCTTTACTGACATAATCTGGGTACATTTGTATAATTCTCAAATTTGTTCTTTGTGGCATATGTTCTAATCTACATGTGTTGAACATAGAGGGGACAACAACCCATGAATACTTTAGATGCATAAGAACCTTCAAGATCTTCAGCTACAACGGCAGAGTTAATAATGATTGGTGCAATCCACTGCCCAGGTAAAGGAATGTGCCCTAAAAATGGCTCTTTATTGATGGCAAAGCATCTTACTGGCATTTGAATTAGCTGCAGCTGCTTAGTGAAGGGGCTGCATGGTATTTTGTTGGTCAATACCTTAATTCACAGCTCTCAACAGTGATGTTCCCAATGGGAGTAGCCATGTCTTTGTTAAGGATTTAATGTGCTACCTGAAGCCATGCACACTTTCACTGATCATTGTCCCAGGATTCCAAGATACTACAAAATAGAAGATGATTTAAACTGATAACAAGGGAACTTTATTAAACAAACTAAAAGCTAACAGTGAGGGAAAGCTGGCTGTGGTTTTCTTTCACAGTGGCTGAAAAGTTCTGACAATTCCTACACTAAGAAACATGAGCCATTTGCAATCTATCATATCATATCATCATATATCATTCATATCTATCTATATATTAAAACTCTGTGTGTGTATGTGTGTGTGCGTGCGTGGATGTGTGTGTGTGTGTGTGTGTGTGTACGGCATTTTGCGTTTGAATCGTATTTTCTAGAAAACCAGACGCAAATACGCTGAGATTTTTATCATATTTCGGTAGCGATTTAACTTATAATTTCGGAAATCGACTCCTCTCTAAATTTGATCAATTATTTCCCCAGATTTTTAATAAAGTGTTCACAAAACGGACTTTTTAAAAGCTGCGGCAGCTGCGTACGTCACAATGCCCGTGGTCGCGGCACTGCCCACCCCTCGATTAAAGCAGATGCTCACAACACGCAGGCGCACTTTCAAACATCCTTCCCCCCCCCCACTCAGTCATTTTTTCGCCACCCGCTGTGCTGCGGACCAAAGATCCAGAGGGAGTAATGGCCGGCAGGGCCACCTTCTCATTGCGTGCCCTGCGTGACGATAACGGCTGATGCCGCCCGGCTCTCCTCCACTCCTCTCCCCCCGCCCCGGTCCGGCTCTGTCACGCTGGCGGAAGCCACGATCGGCTGGTCCCCCCCGCTGCTTTTCACCGTCTTCGGATCGCTCCGTGCCTCGCTTGCGGCCTGCAGGCTTACTCGGGACCACGCCCGCCCTCCCACTCCACCCCCCCCCCCCCCCCCCCCCCCCCCCCCCCCCCCCCGTACTCGGGGTCTGAAGCGTTTGGGAATCAGTCATCTGTGATGACCCGGAGATAACCGTCTGGCTCCGGGGATACAGAGAGGATGCGAGGCCAAGGAGCTGAGGCTGACCCTGAGGCCGACGGCTGCTGGGCGGCCCTACCCCTCTCATCCATCCCTTCTTCCCCCCACTTTTTTCTCTCCCCATCTCTCTCTCCCCCCCTCTCTCTCTCCCCCTCCTCCCCCCCACCCCCTCCCCTCCCTCTCTTGTTAAGAGAGTGCCCTCACTCTCAACCCCCCCCCCCCTCTCCAGACGCTCCTGCGAGTTGGGGGCTATGCGTCAGTGGATAGGGCGGTTATGGGGTAAAAGGAGCAGATTAATAATATTAATATATCAAGGGGGGTAGTTAGCGTGTGTGCGGGGGGGTAGTTAGTGTGTGTGACGCCGCATACCGCCCCCCTTGCCCCCTCCTCCCCAGCAACCACATGTTGGGGTAACAGACCCATGTGGTCTGCACTTGGTCTAGTATACTTTTAAAACTCTGTGTGTGTGTGTGTGTGTGTGTGTGTGTGTGTGTGTGTGTGTGCGCGTGTGTGTGTGTGTGTGTGTGTGTGCGTGTGTGTGTGCGTGTGTGTGTGTGTGTGCGCGTGGGTGTATGCCATTTTGCGTTTGAAACATATCTCCTCGAAAAGCAGACGCAAAAACGTGGACAATTTTACAATTTCAGTAGGGATTTAATTTATGATTTCATAAAAGCACTCCTCTCTAAATTCGGTCAATTATCTCCCCAGAATTTGAATAAAGTTGTTCACAAAACTCACTTTATAAAATATAATCGCCGCTTTCCAGCTGCTGACGTCACAATGTCCACATGCCCACCAATCCAGGCCCACCTGCCTCCTGGCCCCGCCCCCCCCGCCACTGTGGATTAAAGGCACAGAAAGATCGAGAACTCCACACTTTTGCTATTCTATTCCATCTGCCACTTCTCTGTCCACTCTCCCAACCTACCCAAGTCCTTCTGCAAAGTCCCTGCTTTCTCTACACTACCTGTCCCTCCACCTATTTTCGTATCAACTATGTATAAATATATATAAATATGCAAATACCAATTTAATGTGCTATAACAATTTCCTTCAATTAAATATATAAGCTTGAACTCCTCAAATTATACATGCTAAGGTAGTTACATTTATAGGGCCACAGGCAGGATTGACTGAAGCAATAGATTGAATGAACCTTCGTCTCACTTGATGCAGATGTAAACTTGAAGCCGAACAGTCTGCATTTCCTTTTTCTTTGAGAAAGCAAAGTGAAAAGGAAATGTCTGTTGGATTGAATGCTTCCTAGTAAGCATAATTTTTTTTCCATTTTAGTATTTCTTGAAATGACAAATAAAATAAGAACCGAAGCACTCACAATAAAATCACTCAGAACTTTTTTTGTAAAATTTGCTTAAGTGTTGATATTCAGTGGTTTGTTCAGAGACAATTCCAATTAATGTATTTTAAATTGATTAATCTAGCTCCCACTGGAGAATAATAAGTCAACAGCAGGAAAGTATGTCTATAATTTATTGCTGATGTGGAGGTCAGCATGGAGAGAAAATAAACCTTCACCTAATATATTCTTCCTTCAGTTTCTTGATAGAAAAATCAATTAACCTGATGTATCTATGATTTCTAACACATACATGATACCACAATTCAGAAATATGATAAAATATAATTTTTCCTTCGGCTTAGCATTTTAATTTCAATATTGAAATTGACCATATATCAAAAATCCAATTTATTCACTTTCGCACAACGATTGATTGTGTTTTGAAGTTAAACATTTTAACCATTTAATGCAATGTGTTTGTTTACTTTTGTAAATAAGGAAGTAGATGCATGGTATAGTAGACACAAAATGCTGGAGTAACTCAGCGGGTGAGGCAGCATCTATGGAGAGAAGAGTCTCGACCAGAAATGCCGCCCATTCCTTCTCTCCATAGATGCTGCCTCACCCGCTGAGTTACTCCAGCATTTTTTGTCGACCTTCAATTTTAGCAGCATTTGCAGTTCTTCCTTACGCATAGTATGTTAGGACAGATCAGCACTCAAGTTGAATTCTTTGTCAATACTGATTTACTTAAAATGAAACAGAGGGGTGGGGTTGGTAACATCAGTTCTCAAATTTGTTTGGCATCTAATGGTTCCTGCTGGAAAATATGCTTGAATGGACTTTGGGTGAACAGAAATTCCAGCCTCGCTCTGATGTTTTCTGTCATGTGGCCTAATATCTCCTGTCCAATGATACCTATAAAGAAAATTACTGCCGCACCTACCGTGGCTGAGCCAGATATGCCCCAAGGGAATTCTCCTCTTTTATTCTTTGACATATATATTACTTTTTTTTAAATAAAAAGACACAAGAGAGTGTAGATGCTGGAATGTGGAGTAACAATCACCAGGAGGAACTCAGGACCTGATGCAGGGTTCCGACCTGAAATGTCAACTATTCCTTTCCCTCGATGGATACTGCTTGATCCGCTGCATTTCTCCATCAGATTGTTGCTTTTAAAGAATATAGACACAGGTCCAGGCTCTTCAGACATCAATGTCCATGTCGAACATGATGCTAAGTTAAACATCTGCGTATCCATGTGTCTATCTAAAAGCCACTGAAATACTACTATTGTATCTGCCTCTATCACCATCCATGGCAGCCCATTCCAGGACCTACCCCTCTTTATGAAAAATCTTGCTCGCCACTCCTTTAAACTTTGCCTCACTCACCTTAAAGCTATGTCCTCTCATCTATGACAATTCCGTCCCGGGGTGAAGGTTCTGACTGTACCCTATCTAGTCCAGAACTATATATTTTTTAGTTCATTTCAGTTCAATTTTCATTGTGTTGACAAAATCAGATATTTTTAGGTTTAAAAAGTTAAAATGCAACATCTTTCAGTCTGTATGAAGAGCATTTCAATTGAAGTTGGTGAAAACGACAACATATCCACATTAAAAGTCATAATATCTCATTAAAAATTCATACCATCGACCAAGTCACCACTGTCACACCACCAACCATCACTTCCCACAAATGATTGGGAATCAACAATATCAGCATGTAAAGTCGTGCAACATTGTTAAAACAAAGTGAATAAAAAAGTTACATCTCTGTCCCTGACATTCACTGACAGTACAAAGTTTTATTAATGCAAAAAAAAAAACAAACCCTATTTTTTGGCTTTTGGTCATTTGGGACCTTTTTACAACTGGAGAGAGGAATTTGTTTCTAGTTTCAGAAGGAGAAAACATTTGAAAAAATAGCATTATGGGAAAACACTGAATTAGTGACAATTGCATTATAGTAAAATCATCTATATTTCTGGAGAAGTGCAGGTCCTATACAGGATGACTTTGTCTATGGTGTACTATATGTGCCAGTTTGTGATAAAATGCATGTGTGAACATTTGCAGTGTTAGTGATAATTCACCACAATGATACTTTAGATGCAATGTCTGAGCTGAAACAAATGTGTATAATATTCCACAGAAAGTGAAGTGATCTAAATTGTTTAAACTATAATGGAAAATGAAAAGGCAGAAAATTACCAGAGAATCCTGCACCACATTTACATGTGTCTTTTTACAATATTAGAGAGTTTTTGACAAAAAAGATTAGTATTAATTTTTTTACACTAATACACTGTTGTTACCAAAAATCTACCCATCATGTGAAACCTTATAAATAGCAGATATAAATTAGATAACTTCAAGACCGAAAGTCAAAAACTTTTTTCACGACAGACAAATTTTCATAGTTTTTCTGCCATTTTGGACACCAAAAATGTGACATCAAAACACTGCCACATTTAGTCATGAATATTTAATTCCTAAATAAACTTCATATTGCCTCTCGTTTATATATGTTTTGATAATGATCCAGGGAAATATCTTCAACAATACCAGGAGAAAAAAAAAGTGATGCCTTGTATTCCGCCATGCAAAGATCCCGTAACGGTCATTGTGCTTGGTGTCCATTGTCGCAACGACTGTTATCGGGGTCGGTACCTCCGTAAGTTAAATCACGGAGGCTCCAAACCTCTGATGCTTTTCAAAAACCCAACGAGGTATCCTATGGTAGTAGCGATTTTTAGGCGAGTTAATTATTTTTTCTTATTTTCCAATTTAATATACCAAAAACATTGTGGTGTCAAAAACGCAACGACCATTTACGGTATATTTTCTGACTTTTTAAAATCAATTAAAACAATTTTTGGATATAAATTGGTCATCAAAATTAAGAAACTGAGACAATCTTTAATTTGACACTGTCTCTTGTTTTCCTTTCGTGCGGACCAAGTCGCTAACTTCATTCCTTCGTGTCAACTTTGGGAAGCTCCACAATGATCATTACGGAGACATTTTACTTACAAAAAAATCAGTCCAAATCAAACAATCAGATGAATCATCGGCCATCGATAGCTCAAATCCGTAAGGTAATGTACCGTTTAGATCACATTGGTGAAAATGTTTGGTTCTCGCTAATAATGTAACGTTCCCTTTCTGGGACACCAAACCTTTTAGTATCCACCGCAACGTACGTTTGTGTGTATGATGTATAACACCCGTTGCGGTGTCCACACAGATGGATGCAGTATTCTCCTACATGATCAGGTGAATGAAGTGGAAACGGTGTTTGCAATTTTATTGTTCCATGTAGTATTCATAAACATAGAAAGGAATAATAAATACGTGCACTTACTGTGCCAACCAGGTCACTGGTGGACACCACACGACAACCGTTACACTAAATGTATTTGTGTATTCTGATGCCATTTTCGGAAACTTGCCATCAATATGCTATATTTTCTTATATATTTTGTTGATAATATGTTAGACATGAACCCAATAAAATGCTTGTCACCTTTTTTGAAGGAATTTGAAATGTGAAGCCCTTTGTCACATTTTTGTGTGCAGTATTGTAAAAATACACATATACCAGGTACATATAATTTCTATTTAACTTTTGAATTTGATCAATTAAAGGTGAAGTAAAGGTATTTAAAAAATATAGAACATATATAATTTTCAGCTTGAGAATAATTCTTCATTCATTTTCTTATTTTGTTTTTGTTGGCATCTGTCCATCTGCAAGAGATGACGGTGTGACTGACATTGTCCTACTTGGAGGGGAATGTTTCATCTGAGGTTGTATTTCCTACTGTGGCTGACTAGGCCTACCCTTGACAGGTGGGCCCTTCCTCAGCTTCCCCAGCTGGTTGTCTCTGGCCATTGGATTGAGGCGTGTTGCTGTTCCTTTGCCCATTTTGTGTCTGGGCTCCAGGGTCTTGAACCACATGCATTCATGATGCTTCATAACCACCTGGAGTTCCTTTCTTGTGAATACATGATGCACTCCCATGAAAATTTCCAAGTGACCCAGGATTCACATGACCCAGGAAAATACAGATATCAAGAGTATAATCGTCATATGTCCCAAAATGGAACAATTAAATTCTTAATTGCAGAAATTCTTAATTGTTTCATTATTGCCATTTTTTTAATATTATACTTAACATTACTTAACTTGAGAAATTATACATTGTGAGAAATTCACTGACGAACTGCTGTATCAATGTTAGTTTTAAATGGAAGGAATTAATGAAATGTGTGATGAAATAAATCCTGAGGAAATCTGCATATCTTCATTGCTACATTATGAACGATTAATGAGTAATAAAAGCATTAAAGCTAACTGTGGTGCGGTAACATGCATTAAAAGTTGCTCTTGGAAGCAAACTGAAGGGCATATGCAAAGTGTTTTACATGCTCTATGAAATACAGTAATTTGTTGCACTGAATAAATTATAATTAACAAAGAGTAAATGTACAATTACACAATTGGAATTTTTCAGAATTCCTTTGGCCGAAGCAACATTTTGCTTGCAAGTATTTGAACACGATTGCAAGGCTTTAACTGAGAAGAGGTATTATCCTCTTAGGTAAAAGCATCAAATGGGCAAACCAAAACAGAGACTCACCTCAACAATGTGGACAACAAGGTTGAGTGACTAATATTTTGTCAAATGTAACAAAACCAGCTAAAACTTTATGTCACTGCAATGTTTCTGTATTGTAAATCTTCTTGGGTTTAAGCAATACCATATTTTGTTTTAAATGGTGAAACACCACTTCCAGCACAGGCAACACTGCATCACAAACAAATCCTAAAAAAACTTCACGCCAACTCACTGATTAATACCTACTAATGAAAGGGATATGGGAAAACATTTTTTTTATACACACATTATGAGTTAGAAAGCATTACTATCTAAAATTACAGTTACAGTCAAAATACTGACTTGCAAAAGCACAGTCCATTTTATTTAGGAACTATTGATTCACAGTGCTGAATTTTAAAGGGTGATAAAAAATGTACAATTCCTAAAATCTCTCCTCTGTATGCATCTGTTTCTCAATTTGCCAGTTATTTCCATTGGTTTTTTGGATTACTGAAGTTGCTCAAACAATAAGACTCAAAGCTTTTTTGTTGGTCAATTTGTTTATTGAAGAAAATTATATCTGTATTAATATAAACAAATGGCATGTCTGATTTGACTCACACGTCACAGCCAAATAAACGACTAATCAGACAAAACTAAAGAATGTTGTAAGTTGTTAAGGGTAGTATCCTTTGTTACAAGAATTGCATGGTAGGCTTTCACTGATAACATTGTAATCAATCTGCCCTCTGTGAATGAAAGATTACAAAGACTTAATTTATGCTAGTAAAATAATATTAAGGGGGGAAAAATTGCCTCTCCACTGCATTCCATGCAATAGCCATAACCCTTGCATTCAAATGCATTTCTATGAATGCGGTATGATGTCAGTTCTTTATCCATTGATGCAGAGTTCTGATCTTACACCTCAGTGTGTAAAATAATAGGTTTGCCAATGTTATAGGGAGTTCCTTTCATTTTCGTGATGTAATGATTAAAATTGGGTCAAAAGCTGCAGTATATTTGCTCTGACAGCAGGCATTCTATCAGCCTCAGAGAAAACCTTTTCTTCTTTCTAGACTGCCTCCCAACTAGGAGACTTGAACAACAAAAGGACCTGTCAGTAGAACAACCAAAAGCGGTCTAATGATTTTTTGGTGCGACAGGTTGTCAGTAAGTGCCAGAGATGAGGTAGCAATATAACAAAGGTGCCAGTAACTGACAAATTAATGACATGAAACTGGTGCGAACACATGACCCCTTTTAATAGTTTTACCATCCTGAAAAGAGTCCAACTTCGGCTCAGAAGAAATATCCTCTCAATTACACTCTCCTGTTCTATAATTACCACTAATTGCTATATTAACAAAAGTCACATTGTGTAGACTTTACTGCAGTCAATAGCCTTGAGCCCAGAATGTCAAACTTTTTATGGCTCCTGTGACCACAGGTGTCGGTTTGATGACTGCTCCACCCCATATTGCATGGTGCACTTTGTAAGCCCTGGCTCCGGCCTGATTTTATCCTGTGGAATGGACTGGTTGACAGAGGGAGAACCAAGCAACCTAATGTGAGTTTCCTGCCCTCCTGACACCAACAATTCACTCTTTTTATCTTGCTATCATTTTGCAAAATAGTTGCATCCAAACAGAAAGAAGTAGGGTGAAAACAGGATCAATTTTAGAGATATTTCCCGGTCCTTCCTCTGTTCACATAACTTTCAGGTATTTCCACTGCTTTGCAATATCTCAAAAATTTAGCTGCAAGCAGTCTTGATCAGTAAGTTCTTTTAGTTGACCATATAAATGGCTTAATGGATGAAAAGCTCTCACTGAGATCAGTGAAACTCACAGATCAAATGGCTATATATTGGAGATACTGTAAGACAAATGCCAGGAGAGGACTTTAAGGCAGCAACTGCCTGCACATTTAAACAGTGATATCCTTAAGTCACAAAAATATATATATCTTTCCTTTCTTTGTGTACAGCGTGAAAAAAAATCACACACAATAACTCAAAATACACTTATGAACATGATTCCAATATTTAGAATAAAAGATATTATTAACTTAAGTTGATAAAACAAAATTGTATTATTTAGTATCATCAGCTGGGAGTACAGGATAATAAATATAAAACTTTCACAAGATCATGGCATGACCATAGCTCATGCATACTGCAGAGTTTGTCACATGCTTCATTTTTTTTTCTCTTTCAAGTATGATTTACTTTTCTTTCTCTAACCCTTGTGCCCCGTCATACTTTCTCTTCTCATTTTCCCTGAAGGCACCAATTCATGTTGAGATATTATTATACATGTGCTCTCAACTTACTAGAATTTCACCCAAGTGGTTATCTTCACATCAGAACCCAGACAAAGGTGTTGGATAATTATCCTCATGTATGCACTCTGTAGCAGGTGTTACACGACAGTGACTAGGAGTGGGAAGCATGGATGATTTATCTCTCCCTAGCCTGCGGTGTGGAGGGCAATCCACTTTCTGGACTGATTGCCATCTGATGAAGATCATCAAAACTTTACCCAGTAAAACCTGTATTAAGTAGCCTTTGTTGTGATTCCTACATTACTGTGGAGGCTTATTTGTTATTTTTATCTTCTTTAAATTTGCACACAGAGCAAATCTGCTGCAGAGCAAATTTAAACCCGATGGATCCATAGCCTTGGTCATTTCTCATCTATGGGCTGGTGGTCCATGGTATCGCAATTCATACTGCATCTATCCATGATGACAGTTACAAAATCTTACTCTGGTTCATGATCACCTTGCTCAATACCTTCACTGCTAATGAACTGTCTTACTTGTCTAGTATTCAGTACTGGATGGGCAGAAATCTCCTCCCAACTAAGTGTTGGGAAGGTCAGTCACATCCATTCATGGCTCCCCCAAAATCAATTCCATAACCGTCAATTCCTTTTCCATCGCTAGAAGCTGGTTGAAGCCAAAAGGCTATTCCTAAAGTTACTGTAATAGATAGACCGAGATGAACTTTGAGCCAAATATATATGCCATCTACACCTATGTAACTCTGACTGACTATGCCCTGCTTAAATCATCTGCTACTGAAACTCTATAATCATTGCCCCTGCTGACAAGACCTGATTCTTCTGATGCACCTGGGCTGGCTTCCATCGATCTACACACTCTAAGTTCAGTGTTATTTGGAACATCCCCAATTACGTCTAAACTCCTCCCAAATCATGTTTGGACTGTACTTAAAAGACTAAACTTACTAATAAGACACAAAGCGGGCTGGAGTAACTCAGCACGTCAAGCGGCATCTCTGGAGAACATGGATAGGTGATGTTTTGGATGGTGATCCGTCTTTACTACTCTAATTCTGGCCTCTGGAACATTTCCATTATTAAGTAGTTGGCAGGAACTGTAGAAACATAGAAAATAGGTGCAGGGGTAGGCCATTCGGCCCTACGAGCCTGCACCGCCATTCAATATGATCATGGCTGATCATCCAACTCAGTATCCCATCCCTGCCTTCTCTCCATACCCCCTGATCCCTTTAGCCACAAGGGTCACATCTAACTCCCTCTTAAATATAGCCAATGAACTGGCCCCAACTACCTTCTGTGGCAGAGAATTCCACAGATTCATCACTCTCTGTGTAAAAAATGATTTTCTCATCTCGGTCCTAAAAGACTTCCCTCTTATCCTTAAACTGTAGATGTTGCTTTAAACAGAAAAAGACTAACTCAGCCAGAGGTGCTCCTAACCTACTAAGTTTTCCCAGCACCGTGTCTTTTCCAATATTAAGTAGTATTTTTAGGAAATCTTTTCCTCCTTATAGCTCCTCCTGATTGAAGCACCTACACAAGGTGAACTCTGATAATTCAAGCTCACCAATTTCCTGCGGCATTTAGGGATGAGTATTAAATATATGTATTGAAAGTAATGCCATCATCCTATGCTTGAAAACAAAAAGGCGTCTTCACCCCTGGTATCTCCTGTTATTGCTCTGCCGAATCTTGTTGATGATGCTTTTGTGATGTACTGGATAACACTATACAAATATCAATTGTTTACTAAGCAGCAGTCGGACTGCAACCACATTTCATGAATACATCATTATCTCTTGACATCTTTTCTGTGTGGATGAATGCACTGTGCGTGTAACAGGGTGAGGAATAAATGGTAAATGATATAAAGTGCGCCGCCATGCTGCTTTCCATGTGAGGCTCTGGGCAAACTAACATTTGCATATGTGTCCTTTTACAATACTGCACACATTAATGTGACAAAGGGGGTAACATTTCAAATAGCATATTGATGACGTTTCCGAAAATGGCATCAGAATACACAAATACATTTAGTGTAACGGATGTTGCGTGGTGTCCACCAGTGGCCTGGTTGGCACAGTAAGTGCACGTATTTCTTATTTCTTTTTATGTTTATGAATACCACATGGAACAATAAAATTGCAAACACCATTTCCACTTCATTCACCTGATCATGTAGTAGAATACTGCATCCATCTGAGTGGACACCGCAACGGGTGTTATACATTATACACACAAACGTACCTTGCGGTGGACACTCAAAGGTTTGGTGTCCCAGAAAACGAATGTTACATTATTAGCAAATACCAACCATTTTCACCAATGTGATCTAAACGGTACATTCCCTTATGGATTTGAGCTATATCGATGGCCGATGATTCGTCAGAAGTTTTGATTTGGGATGATGTTTTAGTAAGTAAAATGTCTCCGTAACGGTCATTGTGGAGCTTCTGGAAGTTGACACGAAGGAATGAAGTTAGCAAGTTGGTCCGTACGAAAGGTAAACAAGAGACAGTGTGTTGCCAAATTCAAGATTGGCACAGTTTCTTAGTTTTGATGACCAATTTATTTCCCAAATTTTTTTTAATTAATTTAAAAAATTCGGAAAATATATTGTAAACTGTCATTGCGTTTTGACACCACGATGTTTTCGCTATATTAAATTGGAGAATAGAAAAAATAAATAACTCGCCCAAAAATCACTACTACCATAGGATACCTTGTTGGGATTTTAAAAAGCATTAGAGGTTTGGAGCCTCCGTGGTTTAACTTACAGAGGTACCGACCCTGATAACAGTCGTTGTGACAATGGATACCAAGCATAACGATCGTTATGGGATCTTTGCTAGGCGGAATACCAGACATGTTACTGTATCTTTCTCCTGGTATTGATGAAGATATTTCCCTAGATCATTATCAAAACGTATATGTATGAGGGGCCACATGAAGTTTATTTATGAATAAAATATTCATGACTAAATGTGGCAGAGTTTATAATGTCACATTTTTGGTGTCCAAAATGGTGATTAAACAATGAAAATTTGTCTGTTATGAAAATAGTTTTTGACTTTCGGTCGTGAAGTTATCTAATTTATATCTGTTACTAGACTATGTGGGACCCGTTGGGTCCCATGTTCACACGGGAGGGTTGGTCCCCCAACGCTATATTTCCACCTTCCACCAATTCCAATATCGGTGGGTGGGGGGGGGCTTTCTGGAGTTCTGGTATGGGTGTTGTTGGCTGCAGTGACTACTGGTCTCCAGAGGGCTAGTATGGACATTGTGGGCCAAATGGATTCTTGAGGTGGCAGCTCAGTCCCTCAAGCCTGATGTGCTGGCAGCTCACTCACAGCTGATGGGGTGGCAGTTGACTCATGGCTATTCCTTGAAATTCCATTTCAAGCAGAATGCTAGGTCACCAAATTCAAATCCATTTTCCTACCATATCAAGCAGTGTGCAAGGCCACCAAATTCAGGTTCAGTTTCCTACCACTTCAAGCAGGGTGCAAGGCCACCAAATTCAAGTGCAGTTTCATACCACGTCAAGCATGGTGCAAGGCCACCAAATTCAAGTGCTGTTTCATACCATTTCAAGGATGGTGCTAGGCCACCAAATTCAAATGCAGTTTCATACCATTTCATGCAGGGTGCAACAACACCACATTCAAATGCAGTTTCATACCATTTTGTGCTAGGCCACCACATTCAAATGCAGTTTCATACTATTTCAAGCAGGGTGAAAACACCATAAAAAACCACCATAAAACCACACAGTAGATATTCAGTGTGTTCAGTTGATTCACAGCTCAGACAGTCGTGACCTCTCCCCCCCCCATCATGCAGAGACTGAGCCACACCCACACTTCCGGTTTTATAATCCCTCCCCCTCCCACCGGAAAAGGTGTGACCTTCATGGCGTGATTGACAGGAGAGAGATTCTCAACATTTTTTAAACACTAATAACACTTTTGTTTTTCATTGATGGGAAGAATCCTCTGCACCTGATAAGAGGAGGGGAACTGAGTAAGATGGTCAAAAATCACAGCCGTAAGTGATAGCGTTTTATCTAAAATCAGTGCATACAGGAAGTTGTCAAGTTTAGACAAACAACCATTTGCAGGCAGTGCCTTTTCACTTCAACCCAACCCTTCCAAACAACCATTTGCAGGCAGTGCCTTTTCACTTCAACCCAAACCCCCCCGAAACAACCATTTGCAGACAGTGCCTTTTCACTTCAACCCAAACCCGCCAAACAACCATTTTCAGGCAGTGCCTTTTTACTTCAAACCAACCATATTTTCATTTTCAAACCACATTAAGGGCACTCACAGTTGAGTAGACATGCATTCAGTGTTATTCAGAGCTCAGAGAGATGGCTTCCTCCATCTTGCAGAGACTGAAGCACAGCACTTCCTGGTTTTATAGTCCCTCCCCCTCCCTCCAGCAGGGGCAGCAGAGAGAATGGCAACTTTTTAAAAAACATTAATATCTCTCTAATTTTTCATCGATGGGAAAAATCCTCTGGTCCCAGAAGGCGAGGGGGGCTCTGAGCGAGGTGGCCATAAATGACGGCCGTAGGTGGCGGCGTTCCCTTGGAAATCGCAGCACAGTGGACCAAAAGCGGTCAAGATCAGACTTTTAGTAATATAGATTTGTAAGGTTTCACATGATGGGTAGATTTTTGTTAAGAACAGTGTAATGGTGTAAAAACCTGAATAATAATCTTGTTCCTCAAAATCTCTCCAGTATTGTAAAAAGTCTCATATGTACACCATTTCTCTTGAAATAGCGTATTCTGTTTTCTCACACCATATGATCTATATTGTTTGATGGAGTGTTAGCATTAGTATCAAAATTGATCATGGAATTTGCACCTGATACTCGTAACTTTGATGCTATGACCATTCGGGTTGCCTTAAATTTGCCTTACGGAATTCATAAATCACTTCCAAAAAAAGATATGGAATAACATTTGATCTTATGAGATTTATATCAAAAAATCACAAAATACAAAAATAAACCCTAAACACAAAATGAACAATACATATTTGTCAATTTTTATTTGTCACTCAATACTGTGGGGCAATAAAATTTGGATATAATGCCACTGCTTTGATTAGGTTGTGTGGCACAGCCGAGTCCAACTTTGCCAAGCCCCCTCCAGTCCGACGACACAGAACAGACATACTCTGCCGCTCTCTTCACCTGCGTGGCATTTTCTCTGATGAGCTGTATTGTGGGTAGCCATGGTCAGCTCCTTACAGTAACCCTTCAACCTTTACTCCACTTCCACTCAGTCACCACGCCTTAATCCATCATCTCATGTACATCTTCTTCACCATCATTCTCCCACGAGTCTCGAATCCTGTCCCTTTCGCTGATATCCCCACTTCCTGAACCCTTTCCTAATCTATGAGCTTTGCGCATTAGAGAAAATGCTTTGCAGATGAAAAACATGGCAGAACTGCACTCAGAGATATCTGTTCTCATGTTCTCAGACTGGAGACACAGCAATGAAGCACTCTGGCATAGGTGGGACTCTGCTGTGAATGCCAACCAAACCGACACAGTGATGCCATGTCCAAATCTTAATGCCTCATAGCAAACATTAACCAAATTTGTTGTTTCTTTCTTTTAAGCCATGCCTATCTACCCGAGTCTGATGTTGGTCACAGCAGTACAATAGTGGTTGTGGGTCACTCTGCCATCAACGATAAACTTGCAGAATATGAAAGAATATCATCCCATAGTAACGTTCATAGCATAGGATTCAATGGGGAAACGGGGGTTCTAATTACAGAAAATGACAAATCAGAAAGATTTCCAGGAATGATACCTTTCCGAAACACGGTAATTGGCTGTATTCAATGGCTACAATCTCTAACCTCATTGTACTGAATAAATAAAACCTACTAATTAAATGGAAAATAAATAATACAACTTCAAACAAATGTTCTGAATATTGATACTGCATTGAGAGCAATTTCTAAATCATTCGACAACTGATGTATGTGCTATGGATAGGAGTTATAGTAATAACAAAGATTAGAGGAAGATTATAAAATATCCTTTGACATTACTGTTGTTTTACCTTTGAGGACTAGCTGCAGAGTGTTTAGACAAGCTGCTCTGATGCCAATTGCCTCATGATTATAATTTAAAGTTTCAGCTAACAAGGTAGAACAGGTTTTGGTTAGATTGATGGAAGTAAATGTTCTGTATTGGGGTGGTGTGAATTGGTGGGAGAGATGGCTGTGCACTGGGATAGGAGGATAGGGAAAAGAGAAGGGGTTGGGAAGGTATTACTTGAAATTGGAGAATATATTGTTAGGTTGTAAGCTACTGAAGTGTAATAGGAGGTGTTATTCTTCTAGTTTGCATGTGGCCTCATTCTGACATTGGAGGTGGCCAACAACAGAAAGGTCAGTCTGGGAATGGTGAGCAACTGAGATTTCCAGAAGTTCAAACTTTGCATGCTATGATCAAAAGATCAAAGTGTTTGGTACAGACATTGTGGGTTGAAAGACCTGTTCCTGTGTTGTAGTGTGTGCTCTTCAAGTTGTTTCCAATGTCATTGGTTGCTATTCATCCGTCCCCACCCCAGATGGTGTCTGACCTACTGAGTTCCTCCAGCATTTTGTGTTTTGCCCAAGATTCAAGCACAGGCAGTCTCTTGTCATCATTGATTGCTTACTGAGAATACATTAGCTGCTGATTAGGTCAATCTGCAGCATTCCATGCAAAAATGTAACCTGAACGGAGAACACACTTCTATTGTAAGATGAACAATACTTTATTTTCTTTGCATATGTCTGATTATATATACAGCTCAACATTTACCGCTTGGAAAACTTGGTGGGAAAAATCCCATTTGAAATGTGTCCAGAAATCTAATTGGACACAAACTGTGAAACTGGGGTAAGCACTGTACTGAATACAGTTTCTGAAAAATTAAGTGGTAATGAGATTATTACTTTAAGGAGCCTCCATTTGTCCCACACATGTTTATGACATTATGCATACAATGGAAATACCCACTTCCTGCTCCCAATCATTTCAATCCAATTTATTTCCATTTATGTGAAAAATGAATTATTATGACGCTACCACTGCACATGGTTCATGTATTTAGGTATTAACTTTAACCATTTTCTGTTCCCTGAATTTCTCTTGGATACTAATGTCCTAATACCTCTGTTAACCCCGTCTCTCATGATTCACTTGCTTTTTATAACTAAAGTCAATACCATATATTTGACTTCCCTCTTATTGTTCTTGAATTTATCCTTTTGTGAAAACTTCCACAGACAATAACGTTTTAAACAGCATTTTAAAAATGGAGAGATAAAGGTTGAGATATTGGATGCTGCTTTTTCAGTATAATGAGATCTAATTTGGACCAGTGAATCAGAAAATGACAGTTGTAATAATTCTGTCTATTTAACACTGTGTTGGAAATTTTACTGAGTACTCCACTCTTGTATTGATCACATGCCTGCAGTACCATGATAATACCATTTTGCATGCAATTTTCCTTTTGGTTGTTGATCAATGATCAGCAGGATCTCGACCCGAAATGTCACCCATTCCTTCTCTCCAGAGATGCTGCCTATCCCGCTGAGTTCATCCAGCATTTTGTGTCCACCTGCGTTTTCTTAATGTTGGACTGAAAGGGTGAATGACTATAGTTTCCAAGGTCTGACCTCTCACAGAACTGACCTTCCCTGACTTCAAATCACCAATGCTCCGAATTACTGATCTCCCATCAAAACTCCCATTTCACCCAGCCACATCCCTTATTGCACCCAATTTTCCAAACACTCCAGTCCCCAAAACAAACGCCTCGTTATCAACTACAACCACTCACCTCCATGGTCCA
This sequence comes from Leucoraja erinaceus, assembly GCF_028641065.1. NCBI lineage: Eukaryota > Metazoa > Chordata > Chondrichthyes > Rajiformes > Rajidae > Leucoraja > Leucoraja erinaceus. Next base: position 17,434,433 of record NC_073391.1, on the reverse strand, counting down.
TGATTCATGTTTTGATTCGATCCCCATCAGGACACCTGTGGCTCACAGCTGCCATGAAATCCCCAACCCAGGTCCTCCTGAACCTCGATCAACGCCCAACACCAAATCTCCAGCCTTTCTCAGTTGCTATTCTCTAACCTTGATTCTAGGCACAGGCTGGTTCTAGGCAAACCAATATTCTCCGACAGGAATAACAGTTAACACCTTTACATTGCCATTTGTTCAGGGAGGTCTCCAGCTTTACACAATATAATAATTTAAATGGCGTTAGGCTCATAACGTTAATAATGATGTCCAATATCTTGCTTTCACAGTTTTGGGTGAACATTTTGGACCTTATATTTAATTTTTTCAAAAGAGGTTTTCAAAAAGGGCCAGATTTGGATGACAAATTGTCAAATGGTTATAAGGTTAAAGGAAGACTACAGAGATAGGAAGAGAAAACATCGTAGAGGGATCTGAAGACCAGAATTTGAAACAGGAAGTACTGCTGGATGAGCAGCTGACGTAGATCAGTAAGCTCAGAGATGATATGTGTATGTGATATGGTGCAAAACAGGATATAGACTGAAGAATCTCAAATTAATTTATATTTGGAGAAATTGACAATAGGAGGCAAGGAAGATAAACTTTGGAGTATGGTGATAATAAAAACAATGAATGATGTGGATTGCAACAACAGATGAGTTCAAGCAGAGTTGGAGACAGTTGTGAAGAAGACTGTAGCTGAGGAGGAAAGTGTTTGGCACTGCAGGCTCAGCATCTGATTGAACAAGATGTCCAAAACCAGGTGTTGTATGACATGCTCATATGCCATTCCACAGAGCTGTTGCAAAGTAAGATGTTTTCCAAATAAAATTGTTTGACAGATTTTTGATAGAATGTTCAATTTAATTTGACAGTGACCTTGATCACAGGTAGGAGTGAAGGCACTGCATGACGTGAACAGGACATCAGCAGGGCTCTGGTAATTACCATTTGTGTCCATGGACATGTTTCCTATATTATTTTAATCTGTTTAAGTGCATTTTCTGCAAGAGGTTAAAAATATTAAGCCCCTTTTCTAAATGATGCTGTTTTTTTGCCTGATTTGAGAGCACAATTTACAACTGATTCAATTTGTTCCGAACAAAGATTCCTAATAACATTATCCCAGTGCATATACTGACAGCATTCCCTTATGACATTAATTCCCTAAATCAGATTTAAAGACCTTATTGATGCTAGATGTTATTATTAGTGATTATCAAAACCACGGACAACAGAGCAAAGTGTTTACTAACTGGTTTAACTGCAATTTTGTATAACTACAACAGATGGCAATGGTACACATTATAAACCAACCTATTCAGTACCAGATTGCATAACCTCTGCAGGCTTTAACATACACCCTACTGCAGTTTGCAACAGGTTTATGTGCTTGTATACATATGAAACTATGATAAACCTACATATATTGGCAACTGTCACATACTTTCTGGTATTTCTTCAACTGCATGCTCAATGTATTGATGATATACTTTAGCAGCTGAATTATATTAATAAATGAAGGAATACCCATACCTTTCTCAACCATTGTAGTTTTATTTACCCGGACAAGAACGGTAGCAAAATGCTGCCTCGCAGAGGCAATTTATGTTGGTTATGATAAGCTGATAGATTGACACTTTGCAATAACAGAATGCAATGCAAAATAACATACATTACAATTGATTTTATCTTTCTTTGCCAAGTGGAACTGATCAATATGGTAGAAATTTAACCTGAATGTGCAAGATAATGTATATTGTTTACCAATATAGTAGTAAACACTTGTTGCATTCTTAGGGAATTTGATTCCATAAGGAAGCAATGTACAATGAGAATATACAACAGTATTGTGTGTTCAGCACATGCAACTCAGTGTTAAATTTTAACAAGTTTTAGTTTTTCCAGCCTTTAGCTGTTATTTTATAACCAAGTAGGTTAAACATCGGTACAATTCAAACAGGATTCTGATGAGATTATGCTAAACACGGTCCAATCCTACAGAAAGGCTAGAACTATAAAACTATTGTTACAATTTACCACAGAGAGCTGTCGGCATGCAGAACTTGCTACCAAATAAAGTCGTCAAGACTAAAAAGGTTAAGTGCATTTTGTCGAAAGCTAGATATTGGGCCAAATGGAATAGAAAGATATGCCAACACAAGAGAATACATATGTTAGAATCTAGGTCAAAAACCAAACTGCTGAGGAACTCAGCAGGTCAAGACGGAAATCATCACATCTCTTTCTCTCCACATATTCAATTTGGCCCGTTTGGTGTTTTCAGTAGTTTGTTATTTGCAACAGGAAGATGTGATGTTAGAATGAATTAATATAAAGCAATGAGATTTGTGTGGAGCATAAAGAACAATTGATGAGCAGGATTGGCACTCCTGTATTGCAAATTCTATGCAAAAATTCTCAGATAAAATCAGGTAGATGTTGATAAGGAGAATTCCAAATCAGCATATGCTGCTAAAAGACTGCCATTATTTTAATAGTAAAAATATAATGTATTGTACATTGTTTTCTTTCAATGAATACACATCCACCTATGGTAATGGTAATTACAATTGTTGGGTCTCATTAAATGTAGAAAATGATTGATGTCAACCAATATGTGATCTTAACAATTTTGTAATTTTGTGAATCCTTTAATGTTTGTCAGTTTTGGTTTTCATGAAAAGCCAGCATTCAAGAGGTTTATCTTTAAACATTACAGTCTATCCATGATTTATCTTTTGTTGAACATATGTTAACTTTTCTGTTTTTGGCATTGTTCGCCGTGACCCTTGTTGATTTATGATATCAGATCTACAGGTTTGATGGTAAAATGTGGAAAATTGTCCTGGATTAGTCCACAAATTGCAGGACTAATCCTGTCTGGTTAATTAGAATTATAATATCTGGGTCCTTTAAGTAATTTTATGGGTGAAGAGTGAACAATCACAGCATAACAGTTTATTAGAAGGAAATCTTCAGACTGATTCACTAACCATGGCAGACATGTTTTACAATTCAAAGAACAGTTCATTGCAGATACTAAATACACCAATCTAAAAGAAAATATTGTTGAAGCTGTAAGTCTGAAAGGAAAACCAAAGTTGTTAGAAATAATCAGCATTTTGCTATGTGTTGGTAGAAAGGGAAACAGAGCTAACATTTTTGGCTAATCACCTTCTATCAGAACTGGGAAAAGTTAGAAATGTTTTATGTTGTAGAAATAGGGGGAGGGATGGGAAGACCAAACTGGAATATAGAGTGGACACGCATAATGGTGATGGCTACTGAAAAAGAATGATGATTCTTGTGGGAAGTGTAAATAGGAAGACATGAAATAAATTAAAAAAACTGGGAGATAAAAAGATAACATAAAGGTGAGATTCAAGTTTGGAGTGGCTGATTATATTAAGATGTTGAATTCACTGTTAAGTCCTGAAAGCTACAATATTCCAAGTCATTAAGTTTATGGCTAGATTTCAGATTCAGATTCAATTTTAATTGTCATTGTCAGTGTACAGTACAGAGACAACGAAATGCATTTAGCATCTCCCTTGAAGAGCGACATAGCAAACGATTTGTTGGCCAAGGTCGAAGGTCGAAGGCCAAGGTCGAAAGCTCAGTGTCTTATCTGAGTAGAGATATTCTGCAAATTACTCACCAAATATGCATTAGTTTCCCCCAAAATGGAGAGAACCATATAATGTACACCAAAAGCCATTTACTAAGTTGAAATGAGTATGTGTTGCAGCTTCGCCTGTAAGGTCAGTTTTGTCACTAGGTGGCAAGAGGGGAGGGGAGAAAAATGCAGGTGTTTTATTCTTTCCAGCTCTATGGGAAAGTACAATGAGGGGAGTAACTATTGACAGAAGTTGAACAACCAAGCTTCACAAAAGGAACCATCCCTTCAGAATGTGAAAGGGAAATGGAGGGGAAATATGACTATTGGCGGTACGAAGTTGGAGGTGTTGGAAATTACAGAGTATTTTCATTGAATTTACAGGTTAGTGGGATGGAAGGCGAGGCCAAAAGTACATGGGCAAGGCCAAAAGTACAGGGAAGTGCAGATGTTGTTGATAACCCTGTCAACAATGAATGAATGGGTATCATGGTCAAGGAAAGAGGAAGACAAATTGGAAACACCAGTGTGGAAGAACAGATGTAAAAGAGACAGAAAGTTTGGAAGAAAGGAATGGAGCCCTTGTTAAAATCAGGATGCTCGGAAGTGTAATTACTATACCTATGAGAGTTTGTGGGTTTGTAGCTAATGTATGTTATTAATGTATCCCCCGAACACAGAATGAAAAGTCAAGGCAGAAAACACTCACAGGTAGATCAAATGGAAATGTCAGCATTGCGGAAATTAGCAGCTAAGGTGACAAAGCTTTTAAGCTCTTTATGAGAGTAAGACGCAGTACTAATAGTCATTAGTGTACTGGAAAAAGGGAGGGAGGGGGCCTATGTAGAGCTGCAACACGGAATATCACTTTATCCCATGAGACATAGGCATAATGTTCAGGTTCACATTGCTACGCTTGATTTGGTGGAAGTGAGTTGCGTTGAACAAGTAGTTATACTGTTTAGAATAAGATTAGTTGGACAAAAGATGGACTGTTCGAACTACTTCCTTCCGGCAAACGTTACAAGGCCTTCTACACCCGCACCTCCAGACTCAGGAACAGCTTCTTTCGCTGAGCTATAGCTGCTCTGAACCGGCCCTGCTGAGTGCCCCCCATCCCCACGGACTGTCTCCCTCCGACGGTCACGTTGCACAGACACATCAGCACTTTAGTCTGTTTTGGCTATTTTACTGTTGTAATGTTCTTTGTACAAACCATGTTCTCGGGGTATTTAAACCTAAATTGTAGTAGTTACTTAAGTTATGATGTCGGATGGACGCTGCATACCCAAATCTTGTTGCACTTATGTGCAATGACAATAAAATATATTATTATTATTATTAAGATGTTCACGGAAAGGAACTGAATGGGCCTCCAATCATGGAAGAAGCAAACTGCATTTTCCACATTAGTGCTTTCAATATGTATGCTTTACCTATCCGATGAATCCTAATGCATTTCTGGGAGGGGGGTGCAGGGGGATTGGAAATCCACAGTGAAAACAAGCAGGAAGGAACAAGGAAATATTTGAAGTGACAGGATGCATCATAAATCTTCTGGGTGTAACTGTGAACGAGCTGGACAAGAGGAGCTAGACATGAATTCTGCGGGACAAAATCAAGATTAATTAAAAGGTCTACAGTAATAGATGTGCGTATGAATCTTGGGGATAAGGCAGAGCAGATTGCACATGGTTAAAGGACTATGAGCCTGTGGTGGCACGATCTTTAGAAGAAAATAACCTTAAGGGCCTGTCCCACTTGGGTGTCATTTGTGCGTCATCATTTACACGTCACGATGCGTGCGTCATGAAGCGCAGGTGATGCGCGCATGGCGTGCAATACACGCGCATGGCGCGTGGTGGCGTAGGCAGTGCGGCGCCCCAGGATGTTGGGATTCACAAAATCTTTGCGCGCCACCTGCATGACGCGCAAATGACGCCCAAGTGCAGGCTTTAGTCACTGCTTGGGAAACAACGGTCTGGTGTTAAGTGGTGTGGGTCGTGGTCCTGAGGGAACTTACAAGGTGGTGTCGGAGAACTAGTATTTGGACTCTGAAAGTTAGAGGTTAGATACTTCATCAACTTAATAATATGGCCCTTTGACTGCAACTATGACAACAATATTGATATTACTAATTCCAGAGCAGAATGTTGTACTTGGAAAGGGACAAGTCAGAATGATCAAATGGCATGTAAAATTTTAGGCTGCGTACCAGGCAAAATCAGGCTTCACTTCAGCATTAGCCAAAAGTTGCTTGGGCAGTTTTATCACTTCCTCTGTCGCTTCTTCATTAACATTTAGTCCAAGTACGATTTGGAAATCACACCTTTTTCTATAATTCCCTTACTTTTGGAAATAATTCCCTTTGTCCAAGTTTCATGATTGATTTCAAATGCAAAATTAATGTCTGATGTCCAGTTATACAACACAACTAAATGTATCTTCTATGATGTAACCTGTTGCTTGCAGGCGGATATGAGCAAGTAGGCATGAAACTCTGATGCTTCTGGGGTCAGGGTTGCACATGGGTCTCTGGTGCTATGAGGCAGCAGCACTAGCGGCTGCATCACTGTGCTGCCCTGGTATTCAGTTTCAAAGTCAACATAACTAAATTACTTATCAAGTCTGATTCAGATAGCAACATATAGTTTATCCTTTTCAGTAAAAAAGTGGATTAAATGCCTTCTGAAATTCTTCAAAGCTTTTACAGAGTTCCATAGGTTTCTAACAAAAGCAAAAGTGCAGAAGCAGTGCAGTCTTACTCTTATGTCTAACTTAAGGTCCTGTCCCACTTTCACGACCTAATTCACGACCTCTGCCGAGTTTGCCCTTGACATACTGGCAGCATGGTCGTCACGAGGTAGGTCGTAGCAGGCCAAGATGTTAGTCGTAGGTACTTGTGGCATCGAGTAGGTCGGCGCTTTTTTTTTAGCCTGATGTAAAATGTCCACGAGTAAAAAAGGTTGTGAATTAGGTTGTGAAAGTGGGACAGGACCTTTACTGTGTATTGATCCATCTTTGCATCCTTTGTAGCTTTCATCAGGTCATCTTTATATCTTTATTTACCAGGTCAGACTTTTGCACCCTGGGTGTACGGCATCACCCTCCTCTTCCTTGTCCCACATAGGGAGGACAAAAGATTGATATCTGTAATGATTCAGTGAATGGTGCTCATCCTTTTGAACATCATTCCAAGTAGATTTGGGCTTGAACAGATTTGAATGCACTGTGTGAAGATTGTATATTCAATTCTATCCAAGTATGAGGACTGAATATTCAATTCCATTCCATCTGCTTGTTGTCTTTTGTGTCTTATCCAATCCCAAATCCAGCACTATAATATTGCTGGTAAGGGGATTCTGCCAAACCTTCAATGTGTCTCTTCCAATGATGATACAGTCTGCAATGCCACCCATATCATTTGTATGTTTTGGCCATTCAGCTTAAAAATAGTCTTAAAATTGCCACTGGATTGCATTTTGGCTACTGCATGTGTAATAAATTCAATTTAAATACATTTTTTGTTGTCCTCACTTATCTCGATATTTTTGTTTTTGTTTTTTTTGTTGTCCTCACTTATCTCGATATTGGGGATCAAGGTAGAAGCGTTCACGTCGCGATCCCTGTCAAGTAATATCACCAAATTTACTTTCAAATTCTACCAAACACTTTGAAGCCAAGCCGAAAGCCGAAAGACAAATGATGTCCAGAAGCCTAACAAATGGCAGTAGCCCATCAGCCCGGAACAGGAAGAGAGGCCAACACCCGCCCCCAAGGCCGGCTTTGACCATCATATCTCTAAATGTTGAAGGACTGTCTGCAACTAAAGAAGAACTTGTTGCCCAACTCTGCAGAGAGCATCCGTGTGATATTCTCTGCCTCCAAGAAACCTACCGCGGATCCAAACATCCCCGCCCTCGAGTGGAAGGCATGACCACCCTCATTGAAAGACCACATGAGAAACATGGAAGCGTCATGCTTGCAAAAAACGGGACAATCATCGAATCAACATCAAAGAGCGATGAAAACAACATTGAGGTCCTAACCGCTGAGCTCAGAGGAATTACCATCACCTCCGTCTACAAGCCACCTCCCACACACCAAAAATGATGCCAGAAAGACCATAGTGGGAAAAGACAGGATAGTGATTGGAGACTTCAAAAGCACACAGCTCACAATGGGGTTACGCCGGTCAACGCTGATGGAGAAATGCAGTTTAAGCATGGGCCGAAGATGGACCAGCTCTACCTGATCAATGATGCAAACAACCAAAGTCCTTTAATAGTGGGCGATGGAAAGCTGGCTACAGAGAAGAAATCGCGTTTGTCAGCCGACAGCATCTCGGTTGGGCAAGAAGCTGGTACTGAAGCCACTGCCAAAAACCCAACACCGCCCCATTAGCCTTACAGTCATTGCTGCAGTTACCCCAGCCACAGTTCCTTTCCAGAGAAGATTCAACTTTGGGAAAGCGAAAAATGGCCTGGTTTCCAAGAAGATCTTGAAGGGAAGATCGCCCACCTTCCAGCGGACCCCAAAAACTATTAAAGGCTTCACCAAGTTAGTGCACCAACTGGCGAGCCCGGAAGAACATCCCGAGAGGCTGCCGCACTCAATACATCCCCAGCCTAGACACTCTAAGCAGCGATTACTATATGAGCAATACCAACAGCTCTACGAATCTGACCCCTTTGCTGAAAGCACCATGGAAGTAGGTGAGACACTCATGACCTCCCTATCAGAATGCCGCCAGCGGAAATGGCAAACCCTACTGGAGACAACTGACATGGCAAAGAACAGCAAAAAGGCATGGAGCCTCATCCGAAAAATCAGCAAACCGCTGACCCATCAACATCACCAACACACCAACAGTATACCACCACGGCCAACCAAGTTGCGTATCGGTCGGTTGCTGCTCAACGGGAAATCCACCACCAAACAGCCAAGACCAAAGGCAGACCGACTTCAGCACTCCCAAAACACCGCACTGACTGAGCCGTTCCAACCCTTGAAGATGCTCAATATCAGCATCAAATAGCCTTCAATGACTGGCAAAACCATCGGCCTGGACAATATTTTCACAGAGGAGATACAAGCAATTTGGACCTCTGACACGGAAGTGGGTCCTTGAGCTGATGTTACAATTGCATGCTGACAAGAGAACATCCCAAAGATCTGGGGAAAGCGAAAATCATCGCTCTTCTAAAATCTTGAAGTAAAGATCCCAGCATATGCAAACCCTTCCGCCCAATCTCCCTGCTATGCCACCCGTACAAGCTGTTTGAGCGCCTGATCCTCAACAGGCTTGCCCCAGTCGCTGAACCAGCCATCATCCCTCAACAAGCTGGATTCCGACCTGGCAAATCCACAACAAGTCAACTTCTGAATCTCACACAGCACATTGAAGACGGGTTCCAGAAGGACTGGTGACAGGAGCCGTCTTTGTTGATCTGTCTGCCGCGTATGACACTGTGAATCACCGCCCTCCTCCTAAAAAAGAATTGGAGAATACCAAAGACCTGGCACTCACGGACCTCATCGGAGCCCTCTTGAAAGATAGGCGCTTCTATGTTGTCCTTAACAAAACAAGCAAAATCGCTGGCGACGACAACTCGGAATGGCTTGCCTCAAGGTAGCGTTCTAGCTCCAGAGCTATATCAGCATCAACACCAATGGGCAAAGCCAATGGACCAGAACATAGAGGAGCGGCAATTTGGACCTCTACGCCAACGACCTCTGTGTAACATCCCAAGAGAGTACGTTTGAAACTGTAGAAGCGAATCTCACCTCAGCCCTAGATGAGCTAAAGATCCAGCATATACTACGAGCGCAACCACCCCTGCACGCAAACCCTGCGAAGACGCCAATCCTGCTCAGGCTTGCCCCGGGAAGCAAACAGACCCCTTAACATCACAACAAGGTCTGGGAACACCTCTGAGCAAATCCACACAACCAACTGTCTACCTCGGTGTAACACATGGATCCCACTCTCTCCTAGAAAGGAACATGTCCAGACTGATTCTTGGTTGATGTCAGGACTGTCTTATGACAGAAAGAATCATAGACTCCTCCTTTAAATTCTCTAGAATTTAGAGACCTTGAGAGGGGATCTTATAGAAACCCTCAAAAAGATTAGGGGTTTCTAGGCTAGATGCAGGAAGATTGTCGCCGACGTTAGGGAATGGCCAGGACAAGGGGTGTGCAGCTCCAAGGATAAAGGGGAAACCTTTAAAACCGATGGATGAGAAGAACTGAGCGGTTCATCTACGCAGACGAGTGGTGAATCTCCCAAGGAACTCTCTGCCACAGTAGGGTAATTCAGGCAGCAGTTCATGAGCTACACCTATACTAAGAGGGCAGTTAGATGTGGCCCTTGTGGACTAAGGGGATCAGGGGGAACCGGAGAGAAGGCAGGTACGGGATACATGAGTTGGATGATCAGCCATGATCATATTGAATGGCGGTGCAGGCTCGAAGGGCCGAATGGCCTACTCCTGCACCTAATTTCTATGTCTACTCTTCTATGTCAGAAACACCAAACTGAAAGTTAACTCCCGAAATAACATCCTCCGGAACCTGACCAACTCCAAATGGGGAGCCACAGCACACACATTAAGATCTACTGCTCTGGCCCTGTGCTACTCCTCTGCGGAGTATGCGTGTCCTGTTTGGGAGAGATCATCCCATGCCAAGAAACTAGACCCAGCGTTGAATAACACCTGCCGCTCAATCACTGGCTGCTTGAAGCCCACCAACATAAACAACCTGCACCTCCTCGCTGGCATTGCCCCTGCCGATGTGAGACGGGAAGTCGCCAGCCGAGTAGAGATGACTAAGGCCACTAGTGATGAATGCCACCTCCTCTACGGACGTGTAACCCCGGCCCAACGGCTGAAGTCCAGGAGAAGCTTTCTCAGCCATGTCCAGCCCCTAATAGCATCACGGGAAGAAACCAGACTCCAACTATGGACAAAAAGGCTTGATGACGACCCCCCTCCTACTGACATGGGTATCCCTCCTTCTGAAGCCCTCCCTCCGGGCTCAGAAGCACCATGGGTCCAGTGGAAGACGCTCAACCGCCTGAGAACAGGAACAGGGTGATCAAAAGCTGCCATGGCCAGATAGGGCTATAAAACTGGCCAAACCACCTGTGAATGTGGAGAAGAGGACCATACAATGCAGCACTGCCTTGTCTGCCCCCTACTACCCAACCAGTGCAGCCCAAAGGATCTTGCAGTGTTCAATAAAAGGACTGTGTAAAGGAATGGGAAACTGTCATATAACCAACCAGCTTCAAAGACACAAAAAGAAGAAGATCTTGATATTAAGTTGAGTACTTTTTTCTGCTTGCTTCACAGTGTTTCTCCTTGCCATCTGAATACTTGTGGACCACTATTACTCACACATGATGTGCTCCGTGTTACTTTGCAGAGTGGAGTAATGGAGTGTGCTTTACTTTGTCACAGCGAAACACTGAAGCGTTCTGAATGGACAAATTAGATCTGAATGTTTTCTCTGACAAAGATAACAGGCTTTACTGTTGAGTGTCCTGAGCTGTTCTGAACTAGATTGTTCCATGTAGCCCATAACCTAGGCCCGATGAAGAAGGCACTATTACTATTACACATGCAAGGCAATGTATATCTCCTTCCTTCACCTAATTAATTACTTTGGGGGTTTTTTTCGGTGCTATTTTCAAGGTTACAACAATCTTATATGCGTTTTTGTATGTTCGCTATAAGAGCCTGAACATGTTCAGCAGTGAGGTCGCAATTGAATTAATGTCATAGCACACATTGAAAAAGCATGCTGCATTTATACAGGTATCTGATTTAAAAAATAAAATCTATAATTGTTTCCCTTGGATTCTGGTTCCAAATTTGTAACTTCCGAAAATTTGAGGACTAAAATGGCTCTGTAATAGTGCAGCAATATCATTGAATTGGGGTCGTAGAGATCTGAAACGTTGCCTATTTCCTTTGCTCCATAGACGCTGCCTCGCCTGCTGAGTTTCTCCAGCATTTTTGTCTACCTTCATTGAATTGGGTATCACCACAGGCTGCAGCTTGCTGATAAATGAATTAACACTATTACATATCTGGACCAATTCCTACTACATTGGGATGGCCTTTTCTCACACCACAATGGTTTAATAATCAGTATCACTAAAGCCCATTGCCTCTGTAATACTGTTTCAAATTGGTACCAAATACTTCCCATGTCTTCACATACTTGCAAAATCTCCTGATTTATGCATCTTGTGTTTGGCCTGCCACTTGACCTCCTCTTTGCATACCTCTGCAATATACTCAAATTAACTAATGTACTTCTAGACTTGTAAAGCTGAACAATGTCACAACTCAGATCAGCATAGCATGACATTTTATTCCAACCGGCTTCCCAAACTGATCACACGGCCTCTACAAACAATTGTTACAAACCATGGTTGGAATCTACATACATATACAGTAAAGTTGCAGTTGTTAGGTGTCAATTACCTCAGGTCAGTGTCCTAGACTCAACTATCTTCAGCTACTTCATCAATAAACACACCATCATAAAAGCCAGAAATGGAGATGTTTGCTAATTATTATATATGTTCAATTTTGTTTACAACTTGTAGGAAACATAAACTCTCCCTACCTGCATACATCAATATTTGGTTAACATTCTGATATGAACTGATAAATGTCATGTAACAGTCATGGCTTGCAGCAGTTCAAGGAAGTGGTCCAAGACCAACTCCAAGGGCAATAAGAAATTGGCAATAAATATTGGCCTTGTCAGTGATGCCCACATCACTAAATATGAAAACGTGAATACAAAATGTTCATTATCAATAAGTATGGGAGATTCATTGCTATGCTTTCATTCAAATTAATTACTGATACCATGTTTACACTCAGATTATAATAATAATGCTGATGTGGGTTGCGGATAATAAGAGAATGGCCATGAAATCTAGGTCTGGTGTGAAGAGGAGCCTAAATAATGCAGCAGTGGATTCAAACCACTGCTGAAAGCACTAGCACAGTTTAAGCATGGGCATATGATGATTGATGATATGTAGAGAGATAGGTAAAAAAATTGGTTAAGAATTCTTTAAAATTGAAAGAGGGAATGGGGAATAGGAGTTGATATCATGAACCTGCAGGTTGGGCAGGTGGGACAGTCTAGAAGTGGCACCTGGAAATTTTCAGCAAGAAAAACAAAATATTATGGTTTGTGGAAAATGCCATTAGGATATTTATTGAAAATAATAGAAGGAAGCATTGGAAATGGAGAACTCCAGCAAGTTTAGAAAGGAATTGCTTGTTTAGTAATACAATGTGATAGATACTCTACCAATTGTATCATTTGATTTATATGGCAGCAAACCTACTGCACATAGTATTCCAAGGCATTCATCTGCTAACAAATGAAGAGATAGAAAGAAGAAAAAGCTGAGATACAAAAGTACCATTTTTAGATATTTCTTTCACATGACACCATATTCACTGTTGAACACATGTACGAAAAGAATGTAATGAAGAAGAATTACAGATAATGTGACTCCTTCATATTATTATATATTTTCTTATCTGGAAACATAGAAACATAGAAAATAGGTGCAGGAGGCCATTTGGCCCTTCGAGCCGGCACCGCCATTCATTGTGATCGTGGCTGATCGTCCCAAATCAATAACCCGTGCCTGCCTTCTCCCCATATCCCTTGACTCTACTAGCCCCTAGAGCTCTATCTAACTCTCTCTTAAATCCAGTGACTTGGCCTCCACTGCCCTCCGTGGCAGGGACTTACATAAATTCACAACTCTCTGGGTGAAAACGTTTTTTCTCATCTCAGTCTTCAATGGCCTCCCCTTTATTCTAAGACTGTGGCCCCTGGTTCTGGACTCACCCAACATTGGGAACATTTTTCCTGCATCTGGCTTGTCCAGTCCTTTTACAATTTGATGTTTCTATAAGATCCCCCCTCATCCTTCTAAACTCCAGTGAATACAAGCCTAGTCTTTTCAATCTTTCCTCTTATAACAGTCCCGCAATCCCAGGGATCAATCTCGTGAACCTACGCTGCACTGCCTCAATCACAAGGATGTCCTTCCTCAAATTAGGAGACCAAAACTGTACGCAATACTCCAGATGTGGTCTTACCAGAGTCCTATACAACTGCAGAAGAACCTCTTTACTCCTATATTGAAATTCTCTTGTTATGCAGAAGACAAATTAGTTCAACAGTAATTAGCATAATCCAAAATGGATATTGTAGTAATAACAATGTACCAAAAATGTTCTTTCAATTACAGCTTGGCAATATTATACCATCATTAATCAAATGCTACTCTTTGAAAATACAGTAGAAAATAAGAAACATAAAACAATAGATCTTTTCTCAGCAGGCTTAAAGCGGTTATAATTTAAATATTACAAAATTCTACAGAATATTTTAAGTTATTTTCCTCCAAAACTGTTTTTTGATTTCTCAGTGCGACAGTGCCTTGAAGCCTGGATAAGGAGTGACAACAGTGATAGATATGCTAATTCCTTCATTCACTCCACTTCAGTCGCTTTATTCTTTCCAATTAAAGCAAATGCTACTGAAACTGTAATTAAGCCAGTTCTCTGGTCCTGACTTCCTGCTGCCCTAATGAAGCCTCATTGATTTTTCTTTTCTTTCTATCAGCTGCACACAATATTCTGTGGACAAAACAAATTGATGATATACTATGCTAAGCATTTAGAAACTACAATAATAATGCTAATCTGAACAATTTCCCCAAATTCAGACTACAAAGCTGTAGTGTATCACTGAGGGCAAGAATAAGAGCTAAATTCAACCTCACCAAACTTAAATAATATTCCCTGAATTCACTATACGCAGCATCAAATTTCCATTAAAATATTAGACTACTACAAAAAGCATGAATTCCATTTATGTTAAAATATAAATCTGTCATATGGCAATATTTTAGGTAGACAACACTTTAAGATCAACCACATTATGATAAAGGTTAATAATATTAACTGATTCACTGGATTTTGAATGGTTCTACACTGCAGCGGGAAAAGTGACTGATATGGATCATTTATTACACCAAAATCTGCAGGATGACATTTTATGATTCATTCTCATTTAACAAGCAAATGGAAGCAATCTCCAGTCTGCAAGATTTTTATGTTACACTTATTTTTGCCATTTTTATGTTTGCTGTTATAGCTCCACTGCACGTCTGTCGTTTGCAGATAATCTGATAAAATCCACAGCACAAAGAATATGATCAAATACTACTGTAGGAAACACAAACTGAACAAAACAGCAATAACAAAAGAAAAAAATAAAACAGCAAAAATAATTGAGAATTGAAATACTGTACATAATATTTTAGTCACTACATAACTCTGCTTACATCCTGTAAACGTGTACGTAAATTCATTTATTTGCATTAATTCCAAAGAACCGTAGGACTGGAAATACAACCAGCCATGGAAATGTGTTAAAATGGAGTAGCCAGTTAGCTTGTGTTACCAATGTACATTTTTCAGGCAAGTGGCTGAAGAGACCCGTCTATTCAAAATAGCACAGTTACAATATTTGGCCACGAGGTACACAGTGGGCTGAATCATTAGTAGTCTTACCCACATCTCACTCCCAATACACACGACTCCGGTGGCCCACTAACATTTTGCAGTCTTGCGGGTCCAGTTGAGTTGATGGCATCGGGGAAATGCTGATGTGGAACCTTGTATGAGCGATGACTAGACTCAGGTTGTAGTTCTATTTTATAGTAATAATAATACTAGTTTTATAGTCTTATTATATGACTAGACTCAGGTTGTAGTTGGGGGAGCCGAGAACCAGGGGCCACTGTTTAAGAATAAGGGATAAGCCATTTAGAACGGAGATGAGGAAACACTTTTTCACACAGAGAGTTGTGAGTCTGTGGAATTCTCTGCCTCAGAGGGAGGTAGAGGCCGGTTCTCTGGATACTATCAGGAGAGAGCTAAATAGGGCTCTTAAAGATAGCCGAGTAAGGGAATATGGGGAGAAGGCAGGAACGGGGTACTGATTAGCCATGATCACATTGAATGGCGGTGCTGGCTCGAAGGGCCGAATTGCCTACTCCTACACCTATTGTCTATTGTCTGTCAAATACCTACAAACTAATCTGAGGACCTTCTGTCAGCTTGTGCTGTAAAATGGCTTTTCAACCTTTTCTAAATATTGGTGATGATTGGTGACTTTTAAGAACCAGATGTAAATTATAAAAAATTACTCAACTCCAAATATTAATTTTGTAATACATTGAACTGATATAAAATCTTTAAAATATTACTATAAAATCTAATATCTTAATTCACATTTTCCATCGTTCAGCGATGCCACTCAATAGTGAGCCCAAAAGTAGAGGAAGAGAGGGAGAGTTGCGTTGGGGGAACTGGTGAGTGGTGGAAACGGGTTGCGTTGGGGGAACTGGTGAGTGGTGGAATATTGCGTTGGGGGATGCAAACGATAAGGGCAGCAGCAGCTTCAAAGAGAATACTGCGTGCCACCATCTTTAGTCCGACAGGGCCGCAGAAGGGGGGGAGCAGTGTGTGACGGGGGTAGAGTGTATGACGGGGAGAGGGGTCTAGTCAAAAGTCGAGTCTATTCATTGACTCAAAGATTGATTGGCGTGTTACAAAAATAAATTCCAGAACTTTCCTCCGCCACTGCATGCACCCTCCACCCCCACACGTCTAATCCACGCTGCCCGCCTCCCGCCCCCCGCCTCCACTCCCGCCCCCTCCATAGCACACACTCAGTAGACTTCCAGTTTGATAATGACCATAAACATAGTGGTGGTGGAAATGGGCAAACAAAAAGCATCCTGAATGCCTAAGGGCTGCAGAATCCAGCAAATGCTGAAATGATGTGGCAATGTAAAGAGGTGGCCAGAGAGATTTAATACCTAAAATGATGCCACAATGATTTAGTGCCAGTATCAGAAAAGGTATAATGACCTCAGACATTAGGTCTTTAGACTTTAGAGATACAGCATAAAAAAAGGCCATGGTCAATGCCGACCCGCGATCACCCCATACACTAGCACTATCCTACACACTAGGGACAATTTACAAATTCTTTGCTATGGAAGGATGTGGAGGCTGTAAACAAGCACCAGAGACCATGTATGATTTAAACACAATTTTAATGAGCGCTAAAACTTAACAGCATTGAGGACAACAGGTTGTCAGTGCATCCTAGCTGCTCCAACTGGCAGTGCCGGGAACGAGTGTTAGTATAAGTGTTATAGTGGGGTGGAGTTAGTGATGCTGGCTTATGTGTGATTGGTTCACATGCATCATCAATCTACAGAGGCCAAGTCAATGGATATTTTTAAGGCAGAATTAGATAGATTCTTAATTAGTACGGGTGTCAGGGTTAAGGGGAAAAGGCAAGAGAATGGGGTTAGGAGGGAGAGATAGATCAGCCATGATTGTATAGCGGAGAAGACTTGATGTGCCAAATGGCCTAATTTTGCTCATATCACTTATGACCTTATGATTTACAGAAGCCAATTAACTACAAATCTGCACATCTTTTGAGTGTGGGAGGAAACTGAAGGACCCTGAAAAAAACCACGCCATCACAGGGAGAATGTACAACCTCCATGCAGACAGCACCTGTAGTCAGGATCGAACCCAGGTCTCTGGCGCTGTAAGGTAGCAACTCTACTGCTGTGCCACTGCGCCGTAGTCATTTAAGGAAATACCTACAAATGCATCTTGCAACAATTAGAGCCATAAAGTGAAGGATTCATACCTGATGGAAGCACGTCATTCAAATCTTATGCTAATTCCAAGATTTTCTTTAATCCTCCACACATTCCTATCAACTTCTACCAGAATCGACTAATCCTACAATGTTTGTTTGTTGTCAGGGAAAAAGGGCGGCACAGTGGCACAATGGATAGAGCTACTGCCTCAAAGCACCAGAGACCCGGATTCGATACTGACCTTGGAGTTTACAGGTTCTTTCTGTGACCAGGTGGGTTTCCTCCAGGGGTTTTTGTTTCCTCCCACATCCCAAAGATGTTCGAGTTTGTAGGTCAATTGGCCTCTATAAATTGACCCAATGTGTAGGGAGTGGAGGAGAAAGTGGGATATCATTGAATTAGTGTGAAGGGATGATTGATGATCAGCGTGGACTCAGTGGGGCAAAGGGCCAAAGAGTTTAAGATGCTGTCTATCTAAAACCATAAACATTAAAATACTAAATCTCACATGGATACACTGCAACACATTCACTACATTTTTTCCCACTCTACTGCAAGAGAAGTTGGCATGTACTAGAAGTCAGCAGCACTGGACATCTGGCAGAGGTCACTTCTGTCCTCACAAACTGAGACATTTGGAAGAGAAGGTGCCTGCAAATATAGGCTCAAGTGTCACATAGTCAGTGGCTTGAGAAACAGTGGTGAAACAAAGATGCTTCTTTCTAATCCTCATTCTCACATCACATTTCACTTTCAGCCCACAATCTCATCTGTTATATCCTTAAATTTTAATGGTTTAAACATGTTCTGTCATCATTTTCCCTACAAGGACCATGTACCATTTTCACTTCAAAGAGCCAAGACATTCCATCTGCAAAGCTCTTGGCATTTAAATCTATAGTCGGGGATCCATAGATGTAAAATAATAAATAGTTATAGAGCCGTACACAGCATGGAAACAGGGTCTTCGGCTCGCCCTGTCCATGCAGACCAAGTTGGCATTCTGGGCTAAACCCATTTGCCTACATTTGGTCCATAATCCTCTAAACCCCTTCCTATCCATATATCTGTCCAATTGACTTTTGAAAGTTGTAATTGCATCTGCTTTATATCTTCCTCTGGCCACTCATTCCAGATACTGATTATCCTTTGAGTGAAAAAGTAGCCCTCTTAAACCTGTCTCCTTACCTTAATGCCCCTGTCCCACTTATGAAACCTGAACAGAAACTTCTGGAGACTTTATAGAATAGAATACAATTTATTGTCATTCAAACCTAGGTTTGAACGAAATATCATTTATACAGTTTTTTTTTACATTACAATACAATCCAAGACCCACACTTAACACAGTTTACATAAACATCCATCACAGTGAGTCTCCAACATCTCCTCACTGTGATGGAAGGCAAAGTCTTTATCTCTTCCCTTTGTTCCTTCTTCCGTGGTCCAGCAGTCCAACTGCAGTGTCGAGGCGAACTGGGGCTCCGATGTTAAAG
Organism: Leucoraja erinaceus; assembly: GCF_028641065.1. Lineage (NCBI taxonomy): Eukaryota > Metazoa > Chordata > Chondrichthyes > Rajiformes > Rajidae > Leucoraja > Leucoraja erinaceus. The sequence continues at coordinate 17,415,538 of NC_073391.1, read as the reverse complement.
CCCCCTGGTGGGCGATCGTAAGTCCTGAGGCCGTTTAAGCCACGACGGGCGATGTTAGGCCCCGGCTCCATGTCCTTAAACCCGAGAAGTCGCCATTGTGGAGCTCGGAAAAGCGGTCTCCCACCAGGGACTTGGAGTTCCTGATGTTCCCGTCCACCGGGTCTGCGGCCGGTGCCTCCGAACTCCCAAAGTCGGGTCGCAGCCGCACGCCACCACAGCTCTTCCCGCTCCGAAGTTGGCCAGCTCCGCGATGTCAGTTCCGCAGGCTCTGCAACTGGAGCCCCCAGGTTAATCCCGGCCGGATGTCGCCGCTGGCTCCACGATGTTAGGCCCAACGACATCCGTGACCCGACAGGGAATAGTCGAGTCCCCGCACAGGGAAGAGATTTAAAACGGTTTCCCCCACAATCCCCCACATATACATATACAACTAAAAAAAATAATAAAAACTAACTCAAGACATACATTTAACAAGACTGGAATTTGCATCCCGCCCAAGGTTTCCGTGCAGTTCCCGGAGGTTTTTGTCAGTCTCCATACCTGCTTCTGCAACCTCCGGCAACCACCTGCAACCTCCAGAACCGCATAGAAACATTGGGTGGGGTGCAAAGTCTCCAGAGGTTTCCGTTCAGGTTTCCTAAGTGGGACAGGGGCATAAGTGTGTGCCCTCTGGTTTTAGAATCCTCTACTATGGGAAAGAGACTGTGAGAATTTACTTTATCCACGTTCTTCGTGATTTTGTATACTTCAAAAAGATTACCCCAGTCTCTTATGCTCCAAAGGTAAAACTCGCAGCTTATCAAGCCTCTTCCTATTTCTCAAGCGTGTAAGTCCAGGTAACATCCTGGTTATTTTTTTCTGCATCCTTTCTAAATTAATGACAACTTTTCTACAGTTGGGCGACCAGGACTGCACACAGTGCTCCAAGTGTGGTTTTACCAATGACTTGCACAGCTGCGCCATTAATAAATCTGCATGTAACAAATCACAGACAAAATTAGTGAAGCTGCTGCCTCACAGCTCAGGAGGCCTGGGTTCAAAGCCGAGCTCCAATGCTGTCTATGTAGTTTGTTAATTCTCCCTGTGACCGTGTGGGTTTCTCCCAGTAGCTCCTGTTTCCACCTACATCCCAAAGACATGCAGGTTGACGGGTTAATTGGACACTGTAAATTGCCACAATAGCATGTAGATGAGTAACAAATCCAACCGTGTTGGGAGGAATGTGATTGCTCTGTAAATCAGCATGGCCTGAATGAGCTAAACATTATGAGGAAAGACAAAATATTCAGCGCACATGGAAGAGCAAAGTGTAGGTTGTTTGCTAGCTGTGTCAAAGCAATTTTCGTTCCTGAAGACTACGATGGAGGATGATGAGCAAACATATGGAAATGTTAGAGAGGTGAACAGCCTGCTTGCTTGCCTGCAATGTATAGGTGCGTAATGGGAGTTTGTTCCAACGTTGCATCCTGCCATGAGTAGAGCCTGAAGTTCATCCTTTAGAGTGTGGATGGAATGGATGTGTTTGCCTAAAATGGCAAATTCACTTTGAAAACTGTAGGAGTGGTTAACAAGATTAAGGGCAAACATTGTTCCTGTGCTACCCATCAGTAGGTCTACTTCAACAGATTTATAAATGCGGGTGGGATAAAAAATAATTAACATGCTATAAATTAATGTATCCGTTTTGCAAATGAAAATGAGAAACTGTTTTCAACAGAAATCTACACATTTTCATATGAAATTAATGAACACAGGTATTAACTGCTACATTTAAAATGAATACACTTAAAATGTCTTTAGTGAAGGAAAATAAACACAAATATCATTCATTTGATCACTGAACCGTCAAAAGCTTTCTACTGCAGTATATTTTGTACTTGATATACTAAACAGAGGTCAAGTGTGGAAAATATATCACTTCATATTTTTCAGAGAAACCATAATTTTTCAACAATTTCAGAAATATTATTGTGCCATCAGGTGGTGCAAGTGTAAGTTGTATCATTTTTGTTATGAATAAAATGTATGCAGTAATTCTTCTTTTGAAAGAATTACTGCATACATTTCAAGATTGTCCTTAATGTTATGTATAAGTATGAAAAATAAGAACTTCAGTTACAGAAAAATACTTTAAAATGTTTATAACATAAAGATAAATAAAAATTGGTGATGGAAGAGAGAAACAAAAGAAGCCTGTCATACGATAAAAACCAGGGGACACAATTGACAAAAGGTGATCGAGTTAAGGAACTGACAAAGAAGACAATGATCAACATCAGGAAGCAGTACACAAACCCCAGTTTGCATTGACGGTGCCGAAGTAGAGATGGTTGAAAACTTCACATTATCAGTCAATATTACCAACAACTTCTCCTGGACCACCCATATTGAAGCAACGACCAAGAAAGCATACCAATGCCTCTACTTCCTTAGAATGCTTAGAAAGTTTGACATGTCCTCTACAACTCTCACCAATGTCTACAGGTGCACCATAGAAAGCATGTTATCATGGTGCATCACAACTGGTTTAGTACCAGCTCCATCCAAGATCGCGAGAAATTGCAGCGAATTGTGGACGCAGCCCAGACCATCACACAAACCAACCTTCCTTCTATTGACTCAATTTATACCTCATGCTGCCTCGGCAAGGCCACCAGCATTATCAAGGACGAATCGCACCCTGGTCACTCCCTCTTCTCCCTCTCCAATCAGGAAAAAAGTATATAAGTGTGAAAACACACACCACCAGATTCAGGGACAATTTCTCCCTGCTGTTATCAGGCAACTAAATCATCCTACCATAACCAGAGAGCAGTCCTGAACTACTATCGACCTCTTTCGTGACCCTCGGACGATCCTTGATCAGACTTAGCTGGCTTTACCTTGCACTAAAACGTGCAAGGTAAAGCCCTTATCATGTAGTTATACACTGTAAATTAATCGATTATAATCAGGTATTGTCTTACTGCTGACTGGTTAGCATCAAAAGCTTTTCACTGTACCTTGGTGCACGTGACAATAAACTAAACTGAGAGGATAATGCACAAGATGAAAGAATGTGGCGATGGGAAACAAACATCTGGAAGAGTAGAGGATACATTAAATTCTGGAAATCTGAAATAAAAATGTTGCAAATGCTAATTATTTGAACTCAGTGTGAATCCAAAAGGTGGTGTGGTTCTCTGAGCATGTTGAGCTTTGTTACAACATTGTGAGAGGCTGAGAACATGGCAGCTGGAAGGGAGTAGGACAGAGAACTAAAAAGAAAGAGATTGAAAGATTAGGGTCATGCACGAGGACTGAACGGATATGATGTATAATAGACAATAGTTGCAGGAGTAGGCCAATTCGGCCCTTCGAGCCCGCACCGCCATTCAATATGATCATGGCTGATCATCCCTATATGATCATGTCTGATCAGTACCCCGTTCCTGCTTTCTCCCCATATCCCCTGAATCCGCTATCTTTAAGAGCCCTATCTAGCTCTCTCTTGACAGTATATACTAATTGAGGCAGCTGAGAAACCTGCAGCCTGCCTCCCTATGTAATCCTAGGCCTCCACCTCCCTCTGAGGCAGCGAATTCCACACTCACAACTCTCTGTGAGAAAAAGTGTTTCCTCGTTTCTGTTTTAATTGGCTTACCCCTTATTCTTAACCCGTGGCCCCTGGTTCTGGACTCCCCCAACATCGGGAACATTTTTCCTGCCTCTAGCGTGTCCAAACCCTTAATAATATTATATGTTTCAATAAAACCTCCTCTCATCCTTCTAAACTCCAGAGTATACAAGCCCAGCCGCTCTATTCTCTCAGCTTATGACAGTCCCGCCATCCCAGAAATTAACCTCGTAAACCTACGCTGCACTCCCTCAATAGCAAGAATGTCCTTCCTCAAATTACGGGACCAAAACTGCACACAATATTCCAGGTTTGGTCTCACTAGGGCCCTATACAACTGCAGAACTCTTTGCTCCTATACTCAACTCCTCTTGTTATAAAGGCCAACATGCCATTCGCTTTCTTCACTGCCTGCTCTACCTGCATGCTTGCTTTCATTGACTGATGAACAAGGACCCCCTTTGTACTTCCCCTTTTCCCAACTTGACCATTTAGATAGTAATCTGCCTTCCTGTTTTTGCTACTAGTGGATAACCTCACATTTATCCGCATTAAACTGCATCTTCCATGCATCTGCCCACTCACCCAACCTGTCCAAGTCACCATGCATTCTCATAACATCCTCCTCATAGTTCACACTGCCATCCAGCTTTGTGTCATCTGCAAATTTGCCAATGTTACTTGGAATCCCTGCATCTAAATCATTGATGTATATTGTAATTAACTGCGGTCCCAGCACCGAGCCTTGCGGTACCACACTAGTCACTGCCTGCCATTCTGAAAGGGACCCGTTAATCCCTACTCTTTGTTGCCTGTGTGCCAACCAATTTTCTATCCATGTCAGCACTCTACCCCCAATAACATATGTCCTCATTTTGCACACTAATCTCCTATGTGGGACCTTATCAAATGCTTTCTGAAAGTCCAGGTACACTACATCCACTGGCTCTCTCTTGTTCATTTTCCTAGTTACATCCTTAAAAAATTCCAGAAGATTAGTCAAGCATGATTTCCCCTTCGTAAATCCATGCTGACTTGGACCGATCCTGTTACTGCTATCGAAGTGTGCCGCTATTTCATCCTTTATAATTGACTCCAGCATCTTCCCCACCACCGATATCAGGCTAACTGGCTACAATTCCCTGTTTTCTCTCTCCCGCCTTTCTTAAAAAGTGGGATAACATTAGCTACCCTCCAATCCACAGGAACTGATCCTGAATCTATAGAACATTGGAAAATTATCACCAATGCGTGCACGATTTCTAGAGCCACTCCCTTAAGTACCCTGGGATGCAGACCATCAGGCCCTGGGGATTTATCAGCCTTCAGTCCCATCAACACCATTTCCTGCCGAATGTGGATTTCCTTCAGTTCCTCCATCACCCCAGATCCTCTGGCCACTAGTATATCAGAGAGATTGGTTGTGTCCTCCTTTGTGAAGACGGATCCAAAGTGCCTGTTCAACTCACCTGCCATATTCCATTTTTCCCCCCATAATAAATTCACCTTTTTCAATCTTCAAGGGTCCAACTTTGGTCTTAACTATTTTTTTCCTCTTCACATACCTAAAGAAGCTTTTACTATCCTCCTTTATATTCTTGGCTAGCTTACCTTCGTACCTCATCTTTTTCTCCCCGTGTTGCCTTTGTAGTTATCTTCTGTTGCTCTTTCCAATCCTCTTGCTTCCCACTCATCTTTGCTACGTTGTTCTTCTTCTCTTTTATTTTTATACTGTCCTTGACATCCCTTGTCAGCCACGGTCGCCCCTTACTCCCCTTAGAATCTTTCTTCCTCTTTGGAATGAACTGATCCTGCATCTTCTGTATTATTCCAAGAAATACCTGCCATTGTTGTTCCACTGTCATCCCTGCTAGGTTATCTTTCCAGTGAACTTTGGCCAGCTCCTCCCTCATGGCTCCCTTTATTCGAATGTAACACTGACACCTCCGATTTACCATTCTCCCTCTTCAATTGTAGATTAAACTTGACCATATTATGGCCACTACCTCCTTAACCTCAAGTTCCTTTATCAAATCTGGTTCATTAAATAACACTAAATACAGAATTGCCTTCTCCCTGGTAGGCTCCAAAACAAGCTGCTCTGAATCCATCACGGAGGCACTCCACAAACTCCCTTCCTTGGGGTCCAGTACCAACCTGATTTTCCCAGTCTACCTGCATGTTGAAATCTCCCATAACAACTGTAGCATTACCTTTACTACATGCCAATTTTAACTCCTGATTCAACTTGCACCCTATATCCAGACTTCTGTTTGGGGGCCTGTAGATCGGTCCCATTAGGATATTTTTATCCTTACAATTCCTTAGTTCTATCCATACTGATTCCGCATCTCCTGTTTCAATGTCACCCCTCGCAAGGGACTGAATTTCATTCCTCACCAACAGAGCAACCCCACCCCCTCTGCCCACCTGTCTGTCTTTTGGATAGGAGGCATACCCTTGAATATTCAGTTCCCAGCCCTGGCCCTCTTGCAGACATGTCCCTGTAATTCCCACAACATCATACTTGCCAATTTCTAACTGAGCTTCAAGCTGGTCCACTTAATTTCTTATACTTCGTGCATTCATATACAACACTTTGACGTCAGTATTCACCTCCCCTCTCGCAACGCTCGCAATTGGCCCTGACCTTACTCTCTTATCCCTTCTCGAACTTTCCTTCCCATTAATTTGGGAGTCTTGTGTAACTTTTCCCGTACTCACTTCCCCTTCAAAACTGTCACATAATCTGCTTTTGGTCTCCCCAATCAGTTGTAGAAAAGGCTGGCAGGACTAGGACTTTGTTCCTTGGAATGCTGGAGGATGAGGGGATATCTTATCGAGATGTACAGGATCATGAAGGGAATAGATAGTGTAGATGCAGAGTCATTTACCCAGAGTAGAGGAATCAAGAACCAGAGGACATAGGTTTAAGGTGAAAGGGAAAAGATTTAATAGGAACATGAGGGACAATTTTTTCCACACAGAGGATGGTGGTTATATGGAACGAGCTGCCAGAAGGGGTAGTTGAGACAGGTACTATAACAACATTTAAAATACATTTGCGTAATTGGATAGAGGTTTAGAGAGATATGAGCAAATGCGGCAGGTTGGACAAGTGTAGATGTGGCATCTTGGTCAGCATGGGCAGGTTGGGCTGACAAGCCTGTTTCCATGATGTATGACTATATGACTATGAGTCGATCACGAGATAGCCCTCCATAAGCAGCATTAGTAGTCAGGTGAATGAGATAAGCACTCCATGACTTATCTGCCTGTTGCTACAGCACACTGCTAGCAATATATTTTGCAAGGTTACCCTCTTAATTTCTATACATTCCAGTAGAAAGTACACTGTTGACACTAAATCAATTTAGTATATATTGACTTTTATTAAACTGTTTGATGGAGAATGAATGTCAGGAGCTCTTTTCAATTGTAAAGAATACTTTATAAAATTTAGATGCATAACCCGTTTAAACCTGGCAAGTGACATCTGGGCATCATAAAACAATGCAATGGATTAAGATCTCAAAGTGAAATTGGAGCAGCCAGCAGAAAGATGAGCTGCTGCAGTTGGAGTGGTCACACCACAGAAGATCACGATTTCAAGGGAAATAGCAGCTCAGATTATTTTTGTCACTATCACAACTGTTTGGGTGAAGGGGTAAAATATGTAACTAGGCAGGAAGGCTTCTTCAAGTGGCAGTAATGTTGCCATGCATGATTCAAAATGTCAAGCTGTTAATTCAATACTCCAAAATATGGTCCAAAACAAATGCACTATAGAAAACATCCTATTGGATTGCATCGCAGGTTGGTTTGGCAAATGCTCTGCCCAAGACCACAAAACATTGCAGAGTTGTGGACACAGCTCAGTCCATCACATAATCCAGCTTCCTCCATCCACCCTCCCATACACTTCATGTACACTTCATGCTGCTTTGATTATGTTGGCTGCTTTCCCAAGGATCACTCACGACCCACTGTTCCCTCTCCTCTGATGTCAAGCACGATACAAGAGCTTGAAAGCACATACCACCAGATTGAGGAACAGTTTTGTTTCCCCACTGTTATCAGATTCTTGAATGGATTCATCATTCACTAAGAATTATTCCTGCTAAATTCCCAATCAACTTAATTGTGACCATTGCACTTTTTAAAATCTGTATTCCCTGTAGCTGTAACTTCACTTTCTACACTTTCCTTTCTTGTTTTGCACTGCCTATTGTCCTCATGTATGGTTATGATTTGCCTGGACAGCACACTGGATATCACTGTATCTCGGTGCACAAGACAATAAATATCCAATACCAATATGGTCAAGGGTGACAAGGGTTTTATGTATGAGTGAATTAACATTCTGGATGGAAATACCTGTACTGCAAATGCATAAACAGAATGTGCTTTACCATTCAATAATTCAATGTTTGTTCGATCTTGGCCTTAACTCCCCTTTCCTGTAACATCCCCATAACCCTCAAGTCCACAAGAGTCCAAAAGTATGTCTATCCTTGCATTAAGTATATCTAATAAATCAGATTCCATAGCTCTTTAGGATAGATAATTTCAAAGAATTTTACACAGTTATCACAAAACAAACATTTTGTAAAGAAGCATCATATCCTCTTTGCTTTTTTACTATATGCCTCCATTTTCGAAGCTCAGGATCTCAAATGTCCAATTTCCTATCTTGCCATACCACCTTCAAACATTTATGAATGTATTCACATGGGTCTTTTTGTTTCTGCACCCCTGCTCAGAATTGCACTCCTTGTATTAATTTGCCTGTCCTTATTTCTTCCTAGCAAAAATAACAATTTCCATATTTTCTGCTTTGACTTTTACATACCATGTTTCTGTTTCATTCCACTAACCAATGTCTTTTGAAACTCATCAATAGCCTCCCCATAACATTCTTCTCTTTCAATTTTGGGTGAATTTGTGCAAATTATGAAAATGTCTTCTATGCATGCAAATCAAAGGCAAATATCAAAAAAAAACAAATGTATCAGCACACACCCTACTTCAATAAAATCTGAAAATAACTCATCATCACAACTTTCTGTGCTCTATTGACAAGTTACCTATTCAACAACCCCGTCTTAATTTCAATGACTTCACCCCTTTGGACAAGTCAACAAAACACCATATCTATGTCTTTATCCTACTAAGTCCTCCGTGCACAGTTTTCTTTTACAGATCCATATTTATTTACATTAATTACAATAAATGTATTGAAGTGACTGTTAATTTTAGTTTAGAATATTGTTTAAAAGTTCTCCACAACCAAGATTAAACTGATCGTGCAGAAATTCCTGGTATTACCCTCTTGTTAAATTGTTTTGAAACACTTACAATTGTCCAGAACTCTGGTACCATCCTCAGTTCTAAACATAATTGCAAGATCATGGCTAGTCTTTGTAATTTCCACCCTGGCTTCCAATGTGGATCTGATGACTTTTCAACTTTAAGCACAATCAGCTTTTCTAGTATCTCTTTTTTAATTTTGGCTCTGTCAGATGCAGCCTTTACAGTGACATAGGCAACATCTTCGTCCTTGCCTCAGACAGAAAGAAGGTCTCCATTAATACCTCAGCAGTGCTGAGTGCTTTTTAAGCCAATTATTCCCAACCTTTCTCTTATTACCTGGTTACAACCAAAATATGGGTTCCCTCTTATATTAGCTACCTTTGAAAACTCATTTTCTCTCTTTATCCTTCTTATTCCCCTTTTCACCCCCCTCTGATTATTCAGCATTCAACCTGGTGTGACTAATTGATCTACATTTTTTTTAAATACATACTGGTACAGGGAAATAATATTTTGATATTTGAAGATCAAGGGACAAGTTTAGTTTAGAGATACAGCGCAGAAACAGGTCCGTCAACCCACCAAATCCGCACCAACCAGTGATCTCTGCAAATTAACACTGTCTATACACACTAGGGACAATTTCACACTATACCAAGCCAATTAACCTACAAACCTGTACGTCTTTCGAGTGTGGGATGAAACCAAAGATCTCTGAGAAAACCCACGTGGTCACGGGGAGAACGAACAAACTCCATACAGACGGCACCCATAGTCGGGATCAAACACGGTTCTCTGGCGCTGTAAGCGCTGCAAGGCAGCAACTTTCTACTGCTGTATCACCTTACCGCCCTACTACCCGAGGACTACCTGAGCACATTGCTGCAAGATTCAACAGATGAACGGTTGAACAGATAAATACAAATTCAAAAGAGGCAAAGAAAATGGCAGAAGTATTTTTCTATCAGGACTTCCAACACATTTGTTGGTTTTCCATCCAATAGACTCAGGAACATAACTAGGGAATGAGAGAGGTGTAGAAAGCAAGATAGCGGATATGGCAAGATAGAAGGAATCCTTTATGAGAATAAACAATAGTGCAATGAATTAAGGTCAAATGAAATAGTTTACTGCAGTAGTACTGGAGCATACTAAAAGAATACAAATTGAAACCTGTGGACAATTCAGATCTAATGAATATGTCCTGAGTTATGCATTAACATAAAACAGGCAAAAGAAAAGTAAGTAAATAAGTAATTTTTTATTTATATAGCACTTTTAAATCAAATCACGTTGAAGCCAAAGTGCTTTACAGAGAAGAAATCAGATTACCATACATCCATATAAAAGAAAAAAAGACACAACACACTATAGAATTTAACATGAACGTCCCCCCACAGCATAATCAACATTTTCAACATTACTTACGTAAGAATGCTGTTCATCGATTACAGCTCAGCATTCAACACCATTATACCATCAAATCTGATCACCAAACTCGGTAACCTGGGCATCGACCCCTCCCTCTGCAACTGGATACTGGACTTTCTAACCAACAGACCCCAGTCTGTGAGGTTTGACAAGCACACCTCTTCAACCCTCACCACCGGCGTTCCACAGGGCTGTGTGCTGAGGTCCCTCCTCTACTCCCTCTTCACCTATGACTGCACACCTGTACATGGTACTAACACCATCATCAAGTATGCAGATGATACAACGGTGATTGGCCTCATCAGCAACAACGATGATCTGGCCTACAGGGAGGAGGTCCAGCACTTAGCCGCATGGTGCGCTGACAACAACCTGGCCCTTAATTCCAAGAAGACCAAGGAGCTCATTGTAGACTTCAGGAAGTCCAGAGGCGGCACGCACACCCCCATCCACATTAACGGGACGGAGGTGGAACGTGTTTCTAGCTTCAGGTTCCTGGGAGTCAACATCTCCGATGACCTCTCTTGGACCCACAATACCTCTACTCTGATCAAGAAGGCTCATCAGCGTCTCTTCTTCCTGAGGAGACTGAAGAAGGTCCATCTGTCTCCTCAGATCCTGGTGAACTTCTACCGCTGCACCATCGAGAGCATCCTTACCAACTGCATCACAGTATGGTATGGCAACTGCTCTGTCTCCGACCGGAAGGCATTGCAGAGGGTGGTGAAAATTGCCCAACGCATCACCGGATCATCGCTCCCCTCCATTAAGTCTGTCCAAAGCAAGCGCTGTCTGCAGAGGGCGCTCAGCATCGCCAAGGACTGCTCTCACCCCAACCATGGACTGTTTACCCTCCTACCATCCAGGAGGCGCTACAGGTCTCTCCGTTGCCGAACCAGCAGGTCGAGGAACAGCTTCTTTCCGGCGGCTGTCACTCTACTCAACAACGGTACCTCGGTGACTGCCAATCACCCCCCCCCCCCGACACTTATTATTATTTATTCAAATCGTTTGCTATGTCGCTCTTCCAGGGAGATGCTAAATGCATTTTGTTGTCTCTGTACTGTACACTGACAATTACAATTAAAATTGAATCTGAATCTGAATCTGAATTTTCCACTGTGTGGGAAAGTCCAGTCCTCTTCCTCTTAGTTCACCTGAGGTCGGGGCCTATTTGAGGCCTCCGCAGTCGCCACAACGCCGGCCCGATGTTATAGGCCCTCTCGCCGGATGATGGAGTTGCGGCATCGGGAGAACACTCTTCAGCGGCATTGGAGCATCTGGAACGGCCGTTTCCTCCCTGGAGACCGCGGTTTCCGAAGTCCACGGGCCATGCCGGTTGGAGCTCCGACACTGGCGATCTCGGCGAGAGATCTCAGGCCCCGTGGTGTTCAAAATCTGCGCCGCCCACGGCTGATCGCCCGCAGCCACAGCTCCGCGATGTTCCAGTCGGCGGTCTTCAGCCCTCCGGTCACCATGGCAAGGCATCGCCCGCTCCACGACGGTGCCTTAGCACCGTGCTGCCGCCGAAGCTGTAGTCCCGGCAGGAAACGCCGCTCCAGTCCCGCTGGTAGGCCGCATGGAGAGGACGAAGATGTGACTCGGAGGAAAGCTGCATTTCCGACCAGGTAGGACTGAGAAAGTACAGTTTTTCCCTAACCCCACCCCCCCCCCCCCCCCCCCCACAGAGAAAGACAAACAGACTAAGCTGGTGGCAGGAAGGAATAGACGAGGGGCTGAGAAGGAATGGACTGAGAGTTGCATGTGAAGTCATTCACTTTGGGAAAAAAAATGATAGGGCAAGTTATTTTCTAAATGAGGAGGAGCTGCGTTGTAATGCAACGCAAAGGGATCTAGGGGTATTAGTACATGAATCACTGAAAGTTAGTATGCAGGTGCAGCAAGCAATCAGGAAGGCCAATGGAGTTTTGGCCTTTATTGCTAGGGGGATTGAGTACAAAAACACGGAGGTCTTGCTGCAGCTGTACACAGTATTAGTGAGACCACATTTGGAATACTGTGTACAGTTCTGGGGTCCATACTTAAGAAAGGATGTACTAGCCCTGGAGGCAGTGCAGCGAAGGTTTACAAGATTAATTCCTGCAATGAGGGGATTGACATATGAGGAAAGGTTAAGTAGGCTGGAACTCTACTCTTTGGAGTTTAGAAGAATGAGAGGCGATCTCATTGAAACATATAAGATCGTGAGGGGCCTTGATCGGGTGGATGCACCGAGGATGTTCCCAATGATCGGGGAAACTAGAACTAGGGGACATAGTTGCAGAATAAGGGGGGGCTCTTTTAAAACTGAGATGAGGAAGAACTTCTTCACCCAGAGGGTGGTTAATTTATGGAATTCACTGCCCCAGGAAGCAGTGGAAGCAGAAACTTTAAATATATTTAAGACTAAAATAGATGTTTTTTTAGCTGCCAAGGGGATAAGGGGCTACGGGGAGAGGGCAGGGATATGGACCTAGGTATGGTTAGTATAGTAAGACCTGAGTGATCTCCTGGACAAGTGTCGATTGCCTAGATTGGGGTTTCCGGAGAGGAATTTCCCGGATTTTTTTTCCCGAATTGGACCTGGGTTTTTATCCGGTTTTTTGCCTCCCCCAGGAGATCACGAGGTTCTTGGGGTGGAGAGGGGTGATAGTGGTATAAAGGGGAGGGTAGTGTCTTGTGTTCTGTGTCTTGTGTCTACTGTTTGTGGGTAAGTGTGTCTGTTTAGTGTTCAGCCATGAGCGAATGGCGGTGCGGGCTCGATGGACCTGGTGGTCTGCTCTCGCACCTACTTTCTATGTTTCTATGTTTCTATGTTTCTATGAGAACCCTTGTACTTGTGCAGGCTCCCAAACATCAGATTCAGATTCAATCTTTATTGTCATTGTGCAGTGTACAGTACAGAGACAACGAAATGCAGTTAGCATCTTACCCAGAAGAGTGAACATAGAATAATGGAACAGTAAAATATATATATGTACATACTAGCAGTAGTGCAATTTTTCTGGGGGAAGGAGTGTCCGGGGGGAGGGGGGGTGACTGGCAATCACCAAGGTGCAGAGTTAAGTTGTGTAAAAGCCGCAGGGAAGAAGCTGTTCCTGAACCTGCTGTTCCGGCAACGGAGAGACCTGCAGCGTCTCCCGGATGGGAGGAGGGTAAACAGTCTGTGGCTGGGGTGAGAGCAGTCCTTGACGATGCTGCGTGCCCTTCGCAGACATCGCTTGCTCTGGACAGACTCAATGGAGGGGAGTGAGGAACCAGTGATGTGTTGGGCAGTTTTCACCACCCTCTGCAGTGCTTTCCGGTCGGAGACAGAGCAGTTGCCATACCATACTGTGATACAGTTGGTAAGGATGCTCTCGATGGTGCAGCGGTAGAAGTTCACCAGAATCTGAGGAGACGGATGGACCTTCTTTAGTCTCCTCAGGAAGAAGAGACGCTGGTGAGCCTTCTTGACCAGTGTTGAGGTATTGTGGGTCCAAGAGAGGCCATCAGAGATGTTGACCCCCAGAAACCTGAAGCTGGAAACACGTTCCACCTCCGTCCTGTTAATATGGATTGGGGTGTGCGTGCCACCCCTAGACCTTCTGTAGTCCACAATGAGCTCCTTGGTCTCCTTGGAGTTAAGGGCCAGGTTATTGTCAGCGCACCATGCTGCTTTTTTTTTTGTAGTAATTATATTTTTCCAAAATATTTACACTACAATAAAACAAGCCAGAACCCACCACCATAATACAATACAAACATATATTCATAATAAACTATTATACAATTATGATACAATCCTTATTGAGGATACATTCTGCACCCTGCGGAGCCCAGCGGTCCTGGAACTCCCTCAGGGTGCCCGTGGACAGGGCGTATTCCCTTTCTAACCGCACCCGGGCACGGACGTATACCCGGAAAAGGGGCAGGCAGCCGGCTCGGGTAGAGCCCTCCACCGTCTGGCGCCTTGACTCGCGGATGGCCAGCTTGGCCAGGCCCAGGAGCAACCCAACCAGGACATCTTCAGCCCTACCCTCTCCCCTACACACAGGGTGGCCAAAGATGAGGATGGTGGGTGAAAAATGCAGCCAGAAGGTAAGGAGCAGCCTCTTTAGGTATTCAAACAGTGGCTGCAGCCTCACGTACTCCATGTACACGTGGTACACATAGTCTTCCAGCCCGCAACAGTGCGCACCATGCTGCTAGGAGCTGGACTTCCCTATAGGCTGACTCGTTGTCGCTGATGAGGCCAATCACCGTTGTATCATCTGCGTACTTGATGATGGTGTTAGTACCATGTACAGGTGTGCAGTCGTAGGTGAAGAGGGAGTAGAGGAAGGGGCTCAGCACACAGCCCTGTGGAACGCCGGTGTTCAGGGTGAGGGTTGAAGAGGTGTGCTTGTCTGACCGAACAGACTTGGGTCTGTTAGTTAGAATGTCCAGTATTCAGTTGCAGAGGGAGGGGTCGATGCCCAGGTCGCTGAGTTTGGTGATCAGTTTTGAGGGGATAATGGTGTTAAATGCTGAGCTGTAGTCGATGAACATCATTCTCACGTAGGTGTCTCTGTTGTCGAGGTGGGAGAGGGTGGTGTGAAGTGCCGTTGAGATGGCATCCTCCGTACTCCTGTTGTGGTGGTAGGCAAACTGATAGGGGTCCAGTGTGGGAGGTGGGCAGCCTTTGAGGTGTGCCAGGACCAGCCTCTCAAAGCACATATGAATTTATTTATGAATTATGTAACAACATACAATAAACACGATCAATCATCTATTCATTACCTATTCTAAAATAATCTCACTAAATAAATACTTTTTGTCACTGGCTCATCATTACAATTGGAACATCTAGGCTGTATTCAATGATTATCAATCATTCCCATAATATTGGTAGTAATATAACACAAGCCTTCTCCATTTGGGATTTATAAGCTGAATAATGTTTACACTGTCATTATTCTTATTTTCTTTGTACTTTAAAGTTTGGAAATAAATAACAAATGCGCCAATACTTAAAATATAAATTATCAAATTTTAGCCAAATTGCTTTTTAACTGTTATACAACACGTTGCCAACTAATAGCTGGAAAATCAGCTATTAATGCAAACATCTTCCAAGTAGCAACTTTCATGAAAGCAGCTCTATCTTTCTCCATTAAAGCCATCTTCTTTGTGAAATATAATTTAAACAAGTGCACTGTGTGCTTAATGAAAATGTTTCATCTTGCTAGCTGCTGAAAATGGCTTTAACCTTTTCTCTTCACAAAAGCACTGAATTGTGTAATAAAACCCTCAAATCATTGGCCCTGGCATCATCACTAGAAAAGCATCTACATGCAGTCTATAAATGGTCTTTTTCTTTTGACCAGGTAATTAGATGAATTAAAAGGACAAATTGGTTAATGTAACTGTTGCCCTGGACATCCCTCTTTTTATTTTTTGCATTTCAGCCAAGATTTTATGCCTTAGCAAGAATATTATAAAATTAGCAAGCAGTCTGTGAGGAAACAGCTGTAAATCATAAACAAAATGTATTCCTAAATATAGGAGAGTAATAATTTGTGGTCTTTTTTTTAATATGGTTACTTGAACTTATAATAATTTTAGTTTGTATCCTCCATTAAATTACCACAGAGACATGTAGTCAAGTTACAGAAGAAGGAACTGAACTGCTGCATTTCAGATATGCAACTATAAACCACTAGGCTGTCTCTAATTAGTCTGCAATGTTGATATTTCAAGTATTGTTTTATTATGGTGTTTTATTTCTTCAGAGTATCTTGGCAAAAGAGACGCGGAGAAAGCAGACAGACCCCTACAATATTTACTGTCAATTTTGCTTCAGTGGTGAATGCACAACTCCATGATGCTGTACATGAAAATCCTTAACTCAAATTGATCTGCTTGAGGTGCCACATTTAATTGTTAGTTAACAGACTGACATGTCATCTTACCTCTCTTTCTACTCCCCACAAAGCGGACTATCCTGGCACATTAGTCCACCGCACTGATTTGAAATTACAAACTGGAGGCAGACTGTCTACCACCACTGCCTACATTAACAGCTAGTGATTCTCAGAACAGCACTGCTGGCTTTACTGACTCATCAGTGTCCTTGTTTTCCCAGTGAAAGGCAAATAAAAGGTCAAGCAGAAATTGAACAAGGGTTTAATTTTTATACTATATTATTTGCTTTGCATGATTGGCTATAGTAAAGTTCCATTTAAAAATTAAGAAGAGCTCCATATATCAAATATGACAATATTCTACCATGACAAGGAGATTATTGCAAACAATTGAATTCATTAAAGCTAATTAAAGCATGATTCATCTGACCACACATGTTCTATTTAAAAATACACACAGCTGTCTCAACAGAATTATGCAGTAGATTAACCCCATTATAGGCTCCGGCGGCATTTCTGAATAGATCAGTAAATGGTACAACTAGATCTATGAAATGGTTGGAAATATCCAGCTTTTGTCAATTTTAGTCAATGTTATTCTTCTACCAAGTCATAACTGTTGGCATTGTAATCGATAATAATGCAATCATGTTCATGGCTAACAACTTCAAATGAACCTGTTGGGTGAATTTCATGCTTTATCATGCCCAGTGCATAGCATCAGAGCTCAACCATCTGATACCCAGTCCCATTAATGTGGAAAAGTTAGGAATTCCTGGTACATGCCCTCCTTAGTTCAAATTCTGATAAAAAATTAAATTATTAAAGTCACCCTACCATATGCATGTATTTTTACGTCCTTATTACAATATTTCCTGGTGTGATGTTGAATAAGTACTTATTTCATGACTGTTAACTTTGTTTTGCTGTGTTGTTAAACTTTTATGACTGGTGCTAATTTTTTGTCTTTTCATCTTTCACATTTCTGCAACAAATTGGAAAAATAGATTTGCTACAGATTTCCTGGCAGTTGCCAATTTGGATAATCTTCTATTTGTGGTGGCCAATGATTTCATTGTAAACAATTTGACTAAAATTGTTTTCATACAGCAATTCGTTAAAGGTGTCCTGAAAGCTCAAGTAAATTGGCAACAAAAATCCAGGCGTTTACTTTTTATGCCATATCCACACAGATGTCACACCTTTCCTATACCCAATTTGTTAGTTAATTTTGATAGATGGGTAATCCTTCAATCTATCAAACCTATTGACTAACCTTTCAGTGATACATGGCATTGTAGTCACGTTATGCAACTCAACAGTAAAGTCCTGAAAGAAATTAATAAATGTACTTGCACATATTTCCAGTTGGTATTACAGTATTGTTGGTGTATTTACTTCTGTGGAATCAAAAGTGCAAAATACATGTTTGCTATTTACAGTAAAACTTCAATAATCCACTCTAATTATTAGGCACTCAGTACTGTACTCACCAGTTACTGTATCATGCACTAATCTATGAATTACTGGACTGCAGGAACTTGCGTAATGTTGATACTTATCAAGGCTTTGCTACCAAGACTCACCGGGGTCCAGATCCCCATGCACCCATGACACACACAACAGTCTCAGTTCCCACTTTTCGTTGAGATTCACCAGGAGCTCCAGTCTTGCGCTTCTCAAGATTAACAGAGATCCTGATTCCCATAGCCCTGAAATTCACATGAGCCGCGGTCCTTGCATTCCACTAAAATTATTACAAGTATGTTGGTTTATTAATAAGGATAAAATCGAATAGCTCAGAAAATATGCCAAGGTCACTCAGCATATCTTTTTTGAAAGAAGTACCAATTAATTCTGATCCACCTTGTTTTCCTCGAGAAACAATTTTTATTTCAGTCCATATACTTTTGAAAACATATATTAAAATATATCTAATATAAAATCTAAATTAATGTATACGAACATCTAGGGGACATTTATGCAAATGCAACCGATATTTTATGAAATGTTATTTTAAATAAATCATTCTTCTGTAAATATCAAGGCTTCAATTAACTTCTCTGATCATGGAAGCTTTGGCCACCCTGTATCACGTGGTATCATCACACCTTCTTCGCAATCAAGGGTACTCTTTCCCATGGAGGCCCAATAGCCCCATTTCCAACAATGTTTCCCTCAACCCCCGTCCACCCATAACCAGTTCTCTCTACATCAGCAATATGGTGAGATCTGCAGGGCTGCCAACATTGGGTGAGAGTTGAGAGTGAGAAATTGCAACGGTGCGTAGCGACCGAGAGGGGGGCGAGGGTGTGGGAGGGGGGTGTCCTCCCTCCCACAATAGGGAGCTTTTTTTCTTGAAATTGTTGAATCTAGTGCATACTGTAACGAGTCTTTTAACTTACACTTGAATGCAACATTTATGCTTTAAATTTGATTAGGTATGAATAAAGTTAGGCTAAATTACATTCCTAATTACTGTCCACAATAGAGCCAGGCTCTGATCAACAGGTGCAGCACATGAATGACTATATTCATGTATGGATATCAGATTATAATTCCTGCTGTTATGCATAAATATAGAGAAAAAAACAGAGAAACAAGGCAAGGGTCGGACTTCCATCACTGTTCTGCACAAATAAATCAATCAACCTTACCCTTTGACTATAGATACAAGACAAAAATAATCCCACATATTCAATCGTATATGGTTTAATGAAATTAAGATATATATGTAAAACATATATATGGAAACAGGCCCTTCAGCCTACCAAGTCCACACCGACCTGCAATCTACCATACACCAGTTCCATCCTACACACCAGGGACAATTTACAGAAGCCAAGTAACCTACAAAACTGCACTTCTTTCGGATGTGGGAGAAACCGGAATTTCCAGAGAAAACCCATGTGGTAGTAAGGCAGCAATTCTACTGCTGCGCCACTGTGCCACCCCATTAAATTATTTTTTCTGTAATATATTTATTATGGTGTCACATCAATAAAGATGAACACATAATTCTGATTTCTGCCTTTAGTTGGATAACACACATCTCCAGTCGTTGCGTTTAATGGCTGGTTTTCAATTTCTTCAATCTGAAGGTCTCGACCCGAAACATCACCCATTCTTTCTCTTCAGAGATGCTGCCTGTCCTGCTGCGTTTTTTTAGCTTTGTGTGTCAATCTTCAGTTTAAACCAGCATCTGCAATTCCTTCCTACACTCTTTGTTAAGCGAAACAGGTCCTATTTTCATTATATTATCACCTCAACTAAGTATTTTCTTCACCTCGGTTGCTGCAGAGAATACAATCCCAATTATCAAAGATTCCAGCCCTGTCAACATCTTCATAAATCACCCCTGGATCCTCTCCAGAGCAATTGTACCCTTTCTACAATGTGTCATAGTCTTACAGCATGGAAACAGGCCCTTCATCCCAACTTGTTCATGCAGATCAAGATGCCCCATCTGAACTCGTCCCATTTATCCACATTTGGCACATACCCCTTTAAACCTTGTGTGTGCCAGTATGTGTGTGTGTGTCAGTGAAGCGGCGACAACATCCGGAGTGAAAGGAGACTTGGCGATGCCCGCGGAGCGTTTCCCTCTCCCCCCCCACCCGGTCTCTTCCCCCCAACCCCCTTCCCGGGAATGTGGGCCGGCCCAGGTGCTCTGTGTCCAGCCGGGGTCCGAGGGAGGTGAAGGTCAGTGACTCGAGGGTCAGTGACCTGGGGGTCGGGCATCGGAGCGTCTCCTAAGGCCAAGATTCATTGCCGCGGCTTCGGAGGCGGCACCGACGCCCCCACTCACCCGGTCCGCTCCTGGCTCTGGGTCGGAGTTAAAACTCGATGGAGTGTGGACAGAGTGGCCGCCGGACACAGAGCCACCGGAGGTGAGGGTGGGAGGTGTGAGCAGTGCCTCGATGGAGGGGGGGGGGGGGGGGGGGGTCGGTGCTGGGATCACCTTCGTGTCTCACCTATCACACCATCTGCAAGCGAGAAACTAAACTAATTTTTTTTCCCCCCTAATCATCCCGCGGGCCGGTATTTTAACAGCTCTCCTTTAAACTAATGCCCTCTAGTTCTTATATCGAAACATAGAAAATAGGTGCAGGAGTAGGCCATTCGGCCCTTCGAGCCTGCACTGCCATTCAATATGATCATGGCTGATCATCCAACTCAGTATCCTGTACGTGCCTTCTCTCCATACCCCCTGATCCCTTTAGCCACAAGGGCCACATCTAACTCTCTCTTAAATATAGCCAATGAACTGGCCTCAACTACCTTCTGTGCCAGAGAATTCCAGAGATTCACCACTCTCTGTGTGAAAAATGTTTTTCTTATCTCGGTCCTAAAAGACTTCCCCCTTATCCTTAAACTGTGACCCCGTGTTCTGGACTTCCCCAACATCAGGGACAATCTTCCTGCATCTAGCCTGGCCAATCCCTTAAGAATTTTGTACGTTTCTATAAGATCCCCCCTCAATCTTCTAAATTCTAGCGAGTACAAGCCAAATCTATCCAGTCTTTCTTCATATGAAAGTCCAGGAATCAGTCTGGTGAACCTTCCCTGTACTCCCTCTATGGCAAGAATGTCTTTCCTCAGATTAGGAGACCAAAACTGTACACAATACTCCAGGTGTGGTCTCACCAAGGCTCTGTACAACTGCAGTGGAACCTCCCTGCTCCTATACTAAAATCCTTTTGCTATGAATGCTAACATACTATTCACTTTCTTCACTGCCTGCTGCACCTGCATGCCTACTTTCAATGACTGGTGTACCATGACACCCAGGTCTTGTTGCATCTCCCCTTTTCCTAGTCGGCCACCATTCAGATAATAGTCTACTGTCCTGTTCTTGCCACCAAGGTGGATGACCTCACATTTATCCACATTATACTGCACCTTGAATCACATATCCCGGGAAAAACACTGTGCATTCACCTTATATATTCCCCTCGTGGATTTTACTCACCTCTAAAACAATTTTTGCTTTATTTTCAACTTCCAGCACCTGCAGATTTTTGAGCGTGAGAAATTTGTGATCAACGTGAGAGCATGGAAAATTTGTGAAATGCGTGACTCTCACTCTCACTGCGTGAGAGTTGGCAGTCCTGGATCTGCATACACCAAATCACTTTTCCTGCATCAATGCAAGAAGGCCAGGCAGCTGGTTGTCTAACATGCAGTTGCCATCTGTGAAACATGTAGGTTATCTTTTAATACATGTAAAGAGTAGCAAAGCTTAATAATGATTTGTAAACGCAGAGATGTCTCAATTGTGACTACGATATAGTTGTTACATCACACAGCATTCATTTAGTGTACTAAAAAAAGGCCTGAGGTTCATTTTCTTAGCAAACATCTCTAAAAACTGTCAGAAATAAATCAAGAGCCAAAGAAATCTGTTTATTTTGAATCTTTAACAAACCTAAATCATCTTACCTAGAATACGATACTCATGCACAAGTACGTCAACAAGTTTTAGTTTACCAATCATTAGTCATACTCTTGCCACTGAATTAAGAAGTTCAGAGTTCAGATTCCACAAATAGTTATGTACTAATTGCTGCACCACCACAGCAACTGCACATGTAAACAATTTCATTGGCTGTGATTGCTTTGTGATGGCATGGAAGATGGCACTGACAAATATCAAATGTTTCTTTCTTTTTATGGCAATACCTAAACTTGTTCTGAGTTGCCTGATTCAATCGTTTAATGTGAATTCTGGAAATGTTCAGCAAATAACTGAACATAAAAGAGACTGAAGGATAATATTCCTTTTACAGATCTACACTTTGCGTAATACCTTGAACAACCACAATTTCCCCCAAAATATAAACACAAAATACTATACATATACTTTCATCCATCCTAGATTATCAAGACTACACAGTTCATTATTCAGACAATTTCCCTATTAAAACTGATATTAATATTCCTGATTCAAGGTCCCACTTGGTAGATTACAAATTTGAACCTCATGTTATGCATGACATTGGTTTCCTTCAAGCAGTATTTTTCATTCTTAGCCAGGTTAGCAGTTAGGGCCAGGGATCCAGATTTTGCTGAGTAAATACTTCATCTTCTCGCTGGACACTGCTATTAAGTACAAATAAACTAGCATTTGGTAAACAGAAAATGCTGAAAACACTTGGCAGCACAGGCAGTGTGCATGGAAAATGAAACAGAGATGGCAAGTTTCAGACAATAAGTCTTTAAGTTTAAACATTAACTGGTTTCTCTTGTTGCTAATTTTTAACTTAATTCACTCATTCCAATTCACCATCCTTCTCAGTCCTTCCTCCATTTAGTTCTCAATCCTCCAATTCCATTAACCAGACACTTTGCTGCACCACGATCGACTTCTTCTGTAGCATCCATCTAAATTTTATGATTCATGACTCTCCATGTGTGTCTTTGTCTGAGTTGTCATGTATCTCTTCCTCTCCGCTAATCTGCCATTGATTATTAAAGGATTCATTTGGCCAGGAGCTAATCAAGTTAGTGCCATAGTGCACCTAAGTAGGGCAAAAATGGTCTTAGTTTATCAGAAAAAAAAAATCATCTGCAATCAGAAAAAAATTCAGTGCAACACCATCTCAATGAAATGAAATGTCAAACTTCTGTTTAAATGACTCAGGATCGGGAAGTTGTTTTCAACATACAAGTTCTACTTTAGCCTCGATGAAATTAAATACCAATTATATATTCAAATCTCTGCAGCAGAGTTTGAATCCATTATGTTTTGGCTCACCGAGCTATCATTGATCCAAGAAAGGGTCAATGATAAGAGTAAAGGGCCTGTTCCACTTAGGTGATTTTTTTCGGCGACTGTCATAGTCATAGCAGGCCGCCGAAAAACCGGCGACTGGACCTCCCCTACGACAATGTCTACGACAAGCTACAACAACCTACCACCTAGTCGACGTCAAGCTACGGCAAGCTACCGACAACCGGCGACCCATTAGGACGTCCACCTACGACCACACTTACGACAACCTACATCCACCCGCAACAAGCTACGACAAGTTACAACGTTGTCGGCGACAACTGAAGGCAATTCAGTCAGCGGTTGACGTAGGTAGTCCCCAATGGAATTCACCGGTCAGCACCGGCGACAATCTACATCACCTGGCGACAGTCATCCTGGCGACAACCTACATCACCCTGGCGACAATCAACGTCATCCTGGCGACAACCTACATCACCCTGGCGACAACCTACGACAGCGCCTATGTCAGGAGAAGTTAAGCTATGCTCATTGGCATCAAGCCCACTGTTGCTGGAAAATTTTGAACATTTCAAAATCCAGCAGCATCCAGGAAAATGCTACGACTCTTTGGGCGACTGAGGAGACTATTCACGACCATACAGGCTACACCCCGGCGACCATGTGGCTACAGCCTAGTTGCCTGTAGTCGCCTAAAAAATTGCCTAAGTGGGGCAGGTCCTTAAGTGCAAGGGAAAGAACACAAAATTGAAGATCCAAAGCAAAAATATTAAGTTAAAAACCTCGTATTTTCCTTTCAAATATAAATGGTCTGCATGAATTATATTAAAGTTAATTAACATTATTGTAATTAGTATTAAGAATGAGATTGATGAATAGAGCATTCATAAGCATCTAATAAGCATCCTAATTTCGGACCGAGTAATGTAATCTGAAAATCCAAGAGTGGAAGTTAAAGCAGAACATGTACATACACTGTAGATACATAGACAATAGGTGCAGGAGCAGGCCATTTGACCCTTCGAGCCAGCACTGCCATTCAATGTGATCATGGCTGATCATCCACAATGAGTACCCCGTTCCTGCCTTCTCCCCATATCCCTTGATTCTGCTAGATCTAAGAACTCTAGCTAACTCTCTTTTGAATGCATCCAGTGAATCGGCCTCCACTGCCTTCCGTGGCAGAGAATTCCACAAATTCACAACTATCTGTGTGAAAAGGTTTTTCATCATCTCAGTTCTAAATGGCCTAACCCTTATTTTTAAATTGTGGTCCCTGGTTCTGGACTCCCCCCAACATCAGGAACATGTTTCCTGCATCTAGAGTGTCCAATCCCTTAATAATTTTATGTTTCTATAAGATTGCCTCTCATCCTTCTAAATTCCAATGAATACAAGCCTAGATGCTCCATTCTTTCATCATATGACAGTCCCGCCATCCCGGGAACTAACCTCGTGAACCTACGCTGCACTCCCTCAATAACAAGAATGCCCTTCCTCAAATTAGGAAGGAAGAAAATCATCCAAACCCCACGCTATTAAAACTGGAGCAAACTTAAACTTCTTTCGAGGGTTACATTTCAGTTTGGTTAATTGTGATAAGCACCGGGATACAAGGTCAAGTTCAAATTTATTTGTCACATGCACCATAAGGTGCAGTGAAATGTAATTTACCATGCAGCATTACAATTAAAAAAGGAAATTACAATTACATTTCTTGTACACATGAAACTTCCAAGGTATACAGACGTTTCCCCAACTTATGTATGGGTTATGTGCCCAGGACCCTTGTGTAAGTCAGATGTTATAACATAAATTGGAAATATAAGTGCTATTGCGCACACATTAATTTATTATTCAAAACTGAGACCACGTGGGGACCCCAGCGTGGAGCATCCTCGAGAACAACTAACTGGCTTGTGGAAACGGCTGCATGCGATGGCAGTGGCGTACTGCTTCAGAGACGGGCAACTAGGAAATAAGGCAGCGAGGTTAGGGTATTGCTAATGGAAGTGCGAGTTTGCAGTATACAGGTGTTCTCCAACTTACGCAAGAATATATCTCCCGGACCCTTGCGCAAGTCAGATGTTATGTAAGTTGGAAACAGAAGTGCTATTTTGCACGCATTAATTTAGTATTTGACGCAGAAGACCACATGGGATTGAAGTGAAAAAACTTTGATGGTCTGTGTTTACCACTCTTTGCAGGTTCAAGCGGTCAAGAATAGAGCGGCTGGATATCAGGCAGACAGGCACAGGTCAAAATATTTTATATAGTAGGTATGTGGAAGCATGAGAGAATGCTTGTGGACATGCCTGAGGAAGTAAATAGCTGGCGAAATAAGGAACTGCAGGTGCTGGTTTACAAAATAAGGCACAGAATGCCACAGTGGGGTCAGCCAGCATCTCTGAAGAACATGGATAGGCAACAGACGAAGGGTCGACCCAAATCATCACCCATCCATGTTCTCACCTATCCTTGTCCTGCTGAGTTACTCCAGCACTTTGTGTCCCCTTTTGAAGTAAGTTAGCTGATCTGCTTCCAGTGTGAAGGGACTGGGATTAGTTGCTGGTGAAATGGATTCCAAGCAACTGGGAAGTACTTGAGCATCTACAGAGTTGTGTTCACCAGCCACCCCTTCCCTCCGCCCCACTCCTCCCAACTTCCTTAGGACAGCAACCAAATATTTTGTCTTATTGACGTGAAGGGCAAGACTGTTATTCTGATATCATGACGTAAGGTTCCTGGTCTCTTTCCTGCACTCCGTCTCATCACTGTTGTTGATCTGGCCAACTTTTACTTTCTTTGACAATCTAATAAATTAGACAAAGTCCTTTGAATGACATTTCCAAAGTAGATTTAATAGGACTGGCTAATGAAAGAAATAGTGATTTCTTTCATAGAACCGGATAATCAGATAGCTGGACCTTTCATTTAAAATATGAAAAATTAGGAAAAAAAATTACTTGGCTAAAGGAAATAAATAGTTTCAAAACTTAAACATATTTTTAAATTAGACTCTGAGTACAATTAAAAGATAGAAATCGTAATGAGAAAATGTGTATTTGGCATTTTCATTGTGTCATTTGGCATTAGATTACTGAGGCAAAGATTTAAATGTTCAGTGTCATCCATGTAGCTATTTTATATAATCGTCTCATCAGCTGATAACAAAAATATTTTAAATAGAATTTTTATTAAAAGTTCTTACTAATGTTCTTAAAAAGCCTTTATATCAGACATGCCATTATGTTTTTGTATATAGGTACTTTTCATGTATGCTCCTGTGGGCTACTTTTATGTGTTTAATGTTGTCATGTTTCACAATAACGTGCCCTCCATAATAATTTGGGACAACCCATCATTTATTTATTTGCCTCTGTACTCCACAATTTGAGATTTGTAATAGAAAAAAAGCACATGTGGTTAAAGTACACATTGTCAGATTTATTAAAGGGCATTTTTATACATTTTGGTTTCACCATGTAGAAATTACAGCTGTGTTTATACATAGTCCCCCCATTTCAGGGTACCATAATGTTTGAGACACATGGCTTCACAGGTGTTTGTAATTGCTCAGGTTTGTTTAAATGCCTCCTTAATTCCGGTATAAGAGAGCTCTCAGCACCTAGTCTTTCCTCCAGTCTTTCCATCATCTTTGGAAACTTTTATTGCTGTTTATCAACATTTCATTTGCCAATGAAAGTCAAACAAGCCATTATGAGACTGAGAAACAAGAATAGCACTGTTGGACATCAGCCAAACCTTAGGCTTAATCAACTGTTTGAAACATCATTAAGAAGAAAGAGAGCACTGATGAGCTTACTAATCGCAAAGGGACTGGCAGGCCAAGGAAGACCTCCACAGCTGATGACAGAAGAATTCTCTCGATAATAAAGAAAAATCCCCAAACATCTGTCTGACAGATCAGAAATTCAGGTGTGGATTTGTCAATGACCACTGTCTGCCGAAGACTTCATGAACAGAAATACAGAGGCTACACAGCAAGATGCCAACCACTGGTTAGCCCCAAAAGTAGGATGGCCAGGTTACAGTTTGGCAAGAAGTACTTAAAAGAGCAACCACAGTTCTGGAAAAAGGTCTTGTGGACAGATGAGACGAAGATTAACTTATATCAGAGTGATGGCAAGAGCAAAGTATGGAGGAGAGAAGGAAATGCCCAAGATCCAAAGCATACCACCTCATCTGTGAAACACGGTGGTGGGGGTGTTACGGCCTGGGCATGTATGGCTGCTGAAGGTAGTGGCTCACTTATCGTCATTGATGATACAACTGCTGATGGTAATAGTATAATGAATTCTGAAGTGTATGGACACATCCTATCTGCTCAAGTTCAAACAAATGCCTCAAAACTCATTGGCCGGAAGTTCATTCTACAGCAAGACAGTGATTCCAAACAAATTCTTGAGTGGCCAAGTCAATCACCTGATCTGAACCCAATTGAGCACGCCCGTTTATATGCTGAAGAGAACTGAAGGGGACTAGCCACCAAAACAAGCATAAGCAAAAGATGGCTGCATTACAGGCCTGGCAGGGCATCATCAGAGAAGAAACCCAGCAACTGGTGATGTCCATGAATCGCAGACTTCAAGCAGTCATTGCATGCAAAAGGATATGCAAAAACATACCAAACATGACTACTTTCATTTACATGACATTACTGTGTGCCAAACATTATGGTGCCCTGAAACGGGGGGACTATGTATAAACACTGCTGTAATTTCTACATGGTGAAACCAAAATGTATGAAAATGGCCTTTATTAAAATCTGACAATGTGCACTTTAACCATATGTGATTTTTGTCTATTACAAATCTCAAATTGTGGAGTACAGAGGCAAATAAATAAGTGATGGGTCTTTGTCCCAAACATTATGGAGGGCACTATATGTGTTTTGATATGGCTCCACTTTCTATCTTCTATTTTACACTCAGGAGTTACTATATCTTAAATGTCACTATGTACGATGATTCAGATCGGCTGTGCAGCAATCCTTGGAGGTTTGGCTTGTCTATTTACAAGGAGCAAATCAAAGATGCATCTTATATCTAGGGATGAAAAGCGAGTCTGGGGAGCTATCGAATAACCTTGGTACATTCAAGACTCCCAAAGCAGCTGCTGCTTACAGCCTCTTAGCCATGTAATCACAAAACGAACACCATAAACATGCTGCATAATTAAATGGCCTTAGGACTCCACGTAAAAACCATTGCAAACATTGCATTTCCTCAGTAATCATTTACAGATATGAGTTGTGGAACAGTATTTTCAACATTCCCACGTGCTCTAAGAATGGACTAAAATTTACAACCTACAGTATCTTTGATTTAAAAGCAAATTCTATTTAATTTATAGTTATTTCCAGTGTTTATTCACAATATGCATTCAAATATTTGTTGAAATCTAATTACTCAATAAAACTAACAAAATAATGTACCAAATGTGTTTTAAAAACAACTAGTGCAGAAGAGAATTGACTGAAAGCTGTCTATCATGAAGATGCGAGAGAAATAACTAAACAATTTACGGTACAATTTACAATTTACAAGCATGGTGTTCCATAAAATTGTCAATAAAGTGGATTATTGAATGGTTCCAATATTGACCCCTTTCCCTTTCCCTGCAGCTACTTACTTTCTGCGGCCATGAATGCCCAATTTTCCTGCAAGATACCATGGTTCTAGTACAAGGGGCAGACTCTCAACTAGCAATTAGGCGTTTTGAAGGTTTTATAAAGGTTTATAAACTGCATTTCAAATTTCTGATGATCGGAATCAATTAGTTATAAAATATTAAATTATCAAAAATAATCAAGAGCTACATTTCTTACAAAACAATGTAAATGACACAAACTGGAATGTTAAAATTAAGTATAATAAAGATAAACAGACAAATTACCTTTTCAATCGTGATTGCAATAAAGCTGAGGGGCCAGATGTAAAGTGCATCTAACCTGCAGCTCAGGATGTCCTGTGCTCTTGATTTCCTCTTGATTTCATTCTAGCAGTGGAATGGATGGTCAGATGCATCAAGTTGATTATGACAACTGCACTACAACACACAAGCAGGGAAGCCGGAGAGAAGCTAATCTACTCATGATTCTCTATTAAACCATCAGCAAAATGTAGGTATGTTTCTGACCGCATTTCTGATTGATCAGCCAGCATCCTAACATGTAATTCTGTATGTGAAGTACTTCTTTAAGTGGTAAAATCATAGCAATAAAGTGGAGAGCAATGATTTTTCATGTTGTATATAGGAACAATTTGCTTGAATGGCAAAAATAAGAGAACTGTTGCTTCTGTATCCTGGTGTTGCACATTCGAATTCAGGCAGTAGCACCAGTCTCAATGTGTCTGTACAGGGCGGATTATTAATTGGTTCTATCAAACTTGGTCTGAAAGGGTAGCCCTGATTCCCTAACAGACTTCTCTCAGAAGGTATCAGTAATACAGGAATGTAGAGTACAGCATACTGAAAGCATTGTGGGTACTCCCCAACTAACAGGCATTGATGTTTAGGATCATATTTCGATGAACCAAAGCCACTTGCACATTATGGACTAGTGCTTCCTGTTTACATATACATTTGGGTTGTATGCAAGCCATATGGGTTCCATTCATAATCCCCAGGACTCTTAGGATGTCTGCCTGGCTATACAACTTTGCACCCTTTCCATCAGTATCTTCTTTCTATTGGGAAAGAGAAGTGCTTCCCCTGTCTGTCACTTGTATGAAGGCCTATTTAACAGATGTCCTCCATGCTAATCTGATGCAAAGAAGCTTGATATCACTCTGATTTTTAAAACATAGTCCCAATCCTAGAACATTCTCTCAGCCAATTCAAAACAGTTCAGTTATTACTTCTGTAAAGGACTGAAGACAACAAAATGCAGAGTATACTCTGACATATCTACAGTAATCATTGATCAGGGCCACCCTACGAAGCCAAAGTATACTCTAAAGATCCACTTTGAATTGGTAATGCATACATTGTGCAACTCTGCATTCAAGAAAACTCAACAGGATTGCTCTATAGACACATATTCTGGGTGCTGTATTAAAACAGAAAATTCAATGGAATGCAATTTATCCTCAACATAAAGTTTCACTCAAAATCTTATGCGATTACTTTGTTTAATGATCTGTACTGTTTTCTTACAAACATGCAGCTTGGGTGGATTTATGGCTGCAGTTAATGTCACAATGCTTCATACAATTAAAGACAACTTCCTAATAATGAGGAAGAGCTTATCAAATGAATATGTATTTTCATGTCCTTTAATTAAAAAGTAATTATTTCTGTCAAGGATTCAAAGCCTTCTACACATGCTTAAAACCAGAACAATAGAGCATCGTATGGACATATGTTGATGCTTCACTGATCAGTCCCTAAAAAACTCAATTTAAATTTAAAACATGATTTAAATATAGTAAAATTGAAATGGAATGTGTGAATTCAATACATTTAAACTAAGTATAAATTCTTATGGAGTTAAATATTTACAAGATCATGGCCACATGTTTCACTAATAACAGTACATCTGGAACTGTTCCCTTTCTGGTACTGCTCAAGGGATTCCACTGGTGTGTTTTTAGTTAGATATGTGTCAGGTAGCTACTGAAGATCTTTCTCTGTATAATTATCACTCTGAACCTTAATAGCATTAACAGCTTTGTATTTCAACAAATAAACCTCTGAAAACCCATTTTAATTTGTTCACATGCATATGCAAACACATAAAGCAATTTACAGATTTATTTTAAAGATAACAAATGGTTAAAAACTCCTGTTTCCTGCAACTGGGTAACTGTGCCTTAATTAAACATTTTTCACACAGAGAGTGGTGAATCTCTGGAATTCTCTGCCACAGAAGGTAGTTGAGGCCAGTTCATTGGCTATATTTAAGAGGGAGTTAGATTTGGCCCTTATGGCTAAAGGGATCAGGGGGTATGGAGAGCAGTTACAGGATACAGGATACTGGCAGGTACAGGATACTGAGTTGGATGATCAGCCATGATCATATTGATTGGCGGTGCAGGCTCGAAGGGCCGAATGGCCTACTCCTGCACCTATTTTTTATGTTTCTATGTTAATTGGCACACCCTTTTAAACAATTCTTGAAGGGGTTAAACCATTAATTGTCTATGATTTTTCATAGAATTATCACTATTCTGCTCGCTTTACTGTGCCAAACAAACCAATTGCTCAAATTATGTTCACACGTTTATTTAACTTTCTTGGATTATTCCTTTAAAACAATAGTTATAAAGTATTGAACTGGTTTGTTGATTCCAGGTGTCTTAATTTATTGTCTGTAATTTCCCAGCAAGTGTGCCTTTAGTCCACGTGCATTTGGAAACTTGACCTTTGTCCATAGTAACATTTGATGAGCGTATGGTATATTAGAATCATAATGCCACAACAGGAGATCATTTGGCCCACTGACGCATTACAGAGTTTTTTTTAAATGGTGCTAATTCTTCCACCTAAAATTTTAGCTTATTTGAATAAACCTGTAAACTGTGGAGAGATGAAGTTTCATAAGTGTAACATATTTGCATGACAATTAAATTTCACCCAAATGACTACAATAGTGAATGCAAAATATTCTGGGAAATCAAGTCATAGAAGGGATTCTAGAAATGGATTATTCTATCCTCAGCTTCAGTGTTAGAAAATTATTCTGGAGTTTATGCAGTGACTAGCTTTAGATAGACTGTGTTAGTGCCAGTGCAGACCCATAAGCTAGCTAAAATGTTAAAAACACCATTATCCTACCCTCCTCATAATAAATCTGGTGGAACCCCTCTGCTGCCACCTACAGGAAAGGAAATTGTTTCAGTATCCTTGGTGGCTCTATCAAAAGGTGCTCCTTTCTTATAGCCAAGTATTTAGCTTTAGCTTTCCTAGAACAAAATTGGACCCTTGTTTTCATTCAACTAAAAGCTAGGCATGAAAGATTATTGAATGAAGTTTACCAATTTCAGTGACCATTTTGAACTCAAATGAATAAAACAAGCAAAACATATTTTCATCATAACACATGTTTGGTTTTCTTATTCCAAATATAGAATGAGATAATTGTTGCTGCTATTATATGAGATTCTGGTCTTTAAAATGAATAAAAGTAAAGGCAATGGAATGTAACATGCTATAATTGCAAAGGTTTTCTCTACAACAATGCTGGTGCCGTGTCTTTGGGCTCTTTAGACACATTTCTCTTTTGCATTTGGGGAATGTCAATTCTTTCTGCAGGACATAGGTCCATTGTATAAAACTGTGTCTAGTTCAGCAATAGTTTGTATTAAATTGGCCATCTCATATGTAGAGGTCAATCTGTTGTAGAAAATTAATAAATGTCATACTGACATTTTCCTGAAATGCAATGACAGGTTTTACACTTAATTTTGAGCTGGGTTACATGATTGGAGCAGGATTTATTTTACAACTAATTCTGATCTACCAGGTCTCAGAGGAATCCGCACCTTCAGCATTTTAACTTTCATTGTAATAATACAAATTCAAATACAAAAAAAGTTAAATTAAGGATTTTGAAATAATCTTAAAATGTCTTTGTTCTTTAGATACATATAAATTCCAAAGCCTTTTTCAATACTAGAATTGCATTCAACAGTCAGAATAAATGACAGTGAGCAGTGTCTTCACCTGTCACATGTTGGTTTATTGGGAGGCTATTATGATAGGCACCATATTGCTTAAAAAGAATTACACTGCATTTTCATTTAATTCACTGAACCACTTAATTGCTTTGCTTTTGCACAAACAAACTAGAAATTCTAACTGCAAGGCTGTTAAACAGGGAGCAGGCTGCATAGCTGCTTTTAGATCCAACATTTACATGTAATTATCTTCTTATATAATTAACTGCACTCAGTTAATAAGCATCTTGCAAATGACAGCCTTGCTTTATAAATTAATGCTCAATCGCTCAGAACACTGAGTGAATAATTACCATTCAGTATGTCTGCATTAATGCCAGAGAACTGAAATCATGAGTATTGAGAGGGGAAACACCTAGAGTGTTTGGAAACAGTTTTGCAATTGTGTGCTTAGATCAAATAAAATGAATGAACTTAATTTAGCTTTTAAACATATGCTAGTTTGATAGGTTATTTAAAAATCAAAAACAATAACATCATTATTTATCCAGTAATTTACCACAGGCAATCCTTTAGGCAAGAACCTTTTCTGTTATAAAATAATTTTGCAGCTTTTAAAGGCAGGTCAATTTTATTTCTTAAATTAAATTAACAGGTAACTCTATTCTAAAACTAATGGTGGTACAGGAAATAAAGAGAAAATGCCATGAGGTCTTATATTTTTCTGATGCGCGTGAAAACACATCCTTTGTTGTAAAATCTGAAAGGTTTTTCATTGTGCAGATTATTGCTATGGTGATTATACACACATTTCAGTAATTATAGGATTACTACAGCTATCCTGACTCATCTATTCCTATCAATGTACGATCATGTAGAAAGAAGGAACTGCGGTTGCCTGTTTACAAAAAAAAAGACACAATGTGCTTCGGTAACTCAGGCAGGTCAGGTAGCATCTCTGGAGAATTTGGATAGGTGACATTTTCGGTTGGGACCCTTCTTCAGGTTAGCAATGATCATGTTAAGATCATGTTGGATTAATTCAAACAAACTTTCATCAAGAGTCAAGCGTGTTTTATTGTCATTTGGCCCGATCCGGAACAATGAAATTCTCGCTCGCAGCAGTTCATAGCAAAAGGATTTGAGTATAAGACCATGGAGGTTCTACTGCAGTTGTACAGGGTCTTGGTGAGACCACGCCTGGAGTATTGCGTACAATTTTGATCTCCTAATCTGAGGAAAGACATTCTTGCCATAGAGGGAGTACAGAGAAGGTTCACCAGACTGATTCCTGGGATGGCAGGACTTTCATATGACGAAAGACTGGATAGACTCGGCTTGTACTCGCTAGAATTTAGAAGATTGAGGGGGGATCTTATAGAAACTTACAAAATTCTTAAGAGGTTGGACAGGCTAGATGCAGGAAGATTGTTCCCGATGTTGGGGAAGTCCAGAACAAGGGGTCACAGTTTAAGTTCCTTAAACTTCTAAGGAAGTAGACGTGTTGATGGGCTTTCTATATGATTGCATCAACGTGCTGGGTCCTGGACAGATCTTCAGAGTCATGCACCCCATGAACTGAAGTTGTTGACTCTCTCCACCACCGATCTGTCGTTGAAGACAGGTTTATGAATCCTCGGTTTTCCTCTTCTAAGATCAACAATCAGTTCCTTGGTTTTACTGAATTTGTTCTGGTACCATTCAATCAGACAATTGAATTCCCCCCTATACTATGACTCAACATTATCCATAATTCATCCAACAACAGTGGTGTTGTCAGCAAATTTAAAGATGGAGTTAGCCTACACAATCATGGGTATAGAGTGTGGAACAGGGGGCTGAGCACACAGCCTTGAGATGTTCATTGAGATGCAGAACACTAACATGAAAGCTCTCAGAATTTCAGTACATTGCCATATGATATTCTATACATTTGTAAGATTGTAAATTTAACAAAAAGAACTGTTGCGTATATATTGAAAGGATATCAAATTATTTGTTTTTTCATGAGTAGTATCACATCACTAAAAAGTATTAACAATAAAATACAAAAAAAGGAAATAACACAATTGCTAGGTCAATTTTTTTTTGTGTGCTTATTTAAAGATGCTCTTTAAAAGCACGTTAATATTGTCATTATAAAAAAGGTTATTTAAAACATATGTAAATTGTTGTTCCTTTTGAAAAGTTGCTCTTTTTAATAAAGGATCTGCAAAGTATATCAATGTATTAATAGTGACAAAGTACTTAGATTACAAATAATTTTTTGCTGTAAAAGAAGCCTGTAAAAGGAAGCTGAAGTCAGTTCATAATACCTTTTGAATTAAAAGTGTATCTCAAGAGGGTGGGTGTTAGATGTCTTTTCACCTTTTGAATTATTTCAAATGTTCCTAAGGAAAGAATGTCTCCTCCAAGCGGTAATGGCTCTTGAGTGAAACAGGTTTGACGGTCCAATTCTCGTTCACTAGGACAAAAGCATGAAACTTCATACTCGTTTCAATCTCATTTATTCAGACCCTAAGGACAAGGAATAAAAAAGCAATGCAGGGAGAATTATGGACGTCCTTCTGAAGTGTGATTTAGTACAAAGGGTGTGATTTTCCTTGCTGGACAGTGTCTGCATGCATGTCTATTTATTACAGCGATTTGATTGTTCAACCTGTTAGCCCTGTTGTTAGGTCACTCTGTTAAATTTCATTTTTAGCTATTTTTTGTACAAGAAATTAAGAAATATTGCTCTAAAAATGTGATCATGTGGCACTGCTTATTGCACTGCTGCATAATTGAAAATTCACTTTAGAAGGAACAGGAAGTGGTAACACTATTTCTGGGGCCTTTCATGTCATTCCAGAAATTTGACCAGGCTTGAACAACCTCAGCGTCAAACATATATCAAGTAAAAGCATTGCCTGTGCAATTGGCGTGCCGCCAGGGAAATTTGTCAATTCTTTCAAGAAAGTGACCATTGCTGCAGTCCTTGGACAATGGTGTTCTCATTTCATAACATGTCCCATATTTGCTTTCTTTCTATGGACTTAACCAATGTGCTTCTAAACCCCAAATGTCCAATGAGCCCTATCATTCTATACACCATATATTTAGTCAGAAACGCTAAGAACTAGCACTGTTTGTTTCAATCAGTGCTACTTGTTTGAAAGTGTACTTTGAATAGAACAAAAATGCAATAAAATTTACTTCAGGTCATTCCAGAAATGTGATTGGATATTTCATGGCTTGCACCAACGTAATCTATAAGAACAGCACCTCATCTTTCATATGAACTGTCTAGCATTCTCAAGTGAGCATCCTTTTCATTCAGTCCGCAAATGTAGTTACAACTTTCAGTTTCAATATATTTCCTTTTCTTCTCTTTTGTCTCCAATGTGTTTTTAAAGCTTTTAAAATAGATTACCTAAAAAGCTTTGAACTGGATCTCATTACAGACATTCCATTTTCTCTCGCCAAACCTCTGTCCCCATCTGCAACTTAAAGCATGCTTGTGATCTTCCAATTTGGCTTCCCTACCAAGTTCAGTTTAAGACCCAAAGAGTTGTCTGTAAACACAGGTTTAATTTTGATTTTGTACACCGACATTTAAAAAATACATATTCTCGTCTCCACTGGTACCCATGCCTTTCTTGTATTGCTAGATCTCAGTTTGTGTGAAGCTTTTTGTTCCCCAAAGAAGGGTTCTAGAATATGTAAAGTCCAAGGAGAAAGTGTTAAACTATAGATTAAACTATTTGTTTTCAAGGATGCTTCTTTCACATTGGTGAGGTTGAAATGATGTTTAATCCTCAGGGCCAGCCATCAAATATGATTCACTACAGATTAATAGAGTCATAGTTTCATACAGCATGGAAACAGGCTCTACGGCCCAACTTTCTCATGCCGACCAACATACCCCATCTACACTAGTCTCACCTGCCAGCTTTTGGCCCATTTCCCTCTAAACCTACTCTATCCATGTACCTGTCTAAATGGTTCTTAAACATTGCGATAGTACTTGCCTCAACCATCTCCTCCAGCAGCTTGTTCCATACACCCATCACCCTTTGTGTAAAAAGGTTCCTCCCTCAGGTTCCCATTAAATCTTTCCCC
The DNA here is from genome assembly GCF_028641065.1 of Leucoraja erinaceus. NCBI lineage: Eukaryota > Metazoa > Chordata > Chondrichthyes > Rajiformes > Rajidae > Leucoraja > Leucoraja erinaceus. The sequence continues at coordinate 17,378,815 of NC_073391.1, read as the reverse complement.
TTCACCTTAAACCTATGGACTCTGGTTCTCAATTCCCCTCTCTGGGCAAAAGTCTCTGAACATTTACCTGTTCTATTCCGCTCATGATTTTGTACACCTCCATAAGATCAAATCTTGAACTTGGTGAGAGAAGTACAGATTAAAAAAAATTTGATCACAGCACCACCTACTGGGTGCAATATGTGATAAAGGTATTCAAATAAATAAAATGTAACTAAATGAATTGCTAAAAACATGCAATTTCAAAGTGATTACTTTAAGCCTGCATGCATGTGTAAATCCATATCTACTGAGGGAAATACACTGTTTTCTTCATTGGCGGGTCATATTCTTACAGACTTAGTGGTGTAGATGGGACCAAAAGAACAGTTTCATCTCACAGTCTCATGTGACGTGTTTTATGCACTGCTGAAGTGTAGGCTGAAGCAACGTATTAGGACAAAAGATTAGGCTGGCAACATATGTGTGCCAAGGCAATTGATTTGTAGGAGGTGAATCATTGTTTGAAGCAAAGACAAAGTAATAGCTACAGCTTAAGTGTGCAATACAAGGTGAATAATTCAAGGAGTTAAGCAGGAGCTGAGTGCAGCCAAAAGTTTATTTGAAACATCGAAAATTCAGCAGTTTGCGATATGATCATAGCAATGGTTAAATTTTTAACTCCATTTTTATATTGATCTGGCCATAACACAAATGATAATTACAAAGAACTAACCAACAGTCAACTCCAATGCATAACATTCTGCTCAGCAGCACTTCAAAATTGAACAATTAACAATCATTTGCTAAGCAACTCCCTTTCCTACACTATAATGATTTTTTTTCTCTCTGAATGCATCAGCCCAATGCTTGCTCCAAATGCGATAGCTTTGATGGTAATGCTATTTTATCACCATTTATTCCCAACCCAAAACACCAGTGCCCATGATAATGCTGATGACTTGTATTAGAAACAAACAGGATTAAAAGGTTAATTTTGATGCAGCACCTTAAAGTTAAATTATGCAGCAATTCACAACTAGCTGTACATTAATGCGACCTACCAGCACCAAGAAGCATTGACAAATTTTCTATTCCAGATTACTGATAGCACTGATTATGGAAGAGGCAGTGATGGAATAAGAGTACAGTTCGGGCCCTATTTTGACATGACATCTGTTTGGGCCATGCAGCATTATCCACAAAAATGCATCTACCTGGAATTGTATCTTGTGATTTTGCCAGAGAATACTCTATTTGAGATGCTATATGAAAAGCACTGCTAGATATTGTATATCATTAATGCATGGCATGAGTGTTGCATAGCCCACAAATAATCATTTCCACTTGGGCACGTGACTAAAGCTTTGGTGTTGTGCTTTTTCCTTTGCACCCTCTGAGTCCAGGGTACATGAGAACAGAACAGGGCTGTTATCCTTAAGGACTAGGTCCATTGGACTCTCTAACAGGATCAGGCCAGGGGTGGTTTGGTTAGCAATTAGGATTGTGACTGAAGAATCACAGGCCGTTGAGGTTTTAGAGGTTGGGACATGGGATCTTTCTGGAGAGGGAAGGGGCTGGAAGGTTAGAAAGTAAGAACGGGAACCTTTATAGTGTCCCAGACCAATGCAATAAAAGTTTATTTTCCCAGGTCATTCTATAGAACAATGTGGTACAATGTACCATGAAATGCCCCAAAAGGAACTTACAAGAGAAATTAAATCTTCGATGGGGGTTTGTTCCTCAAATAGTATTAGATGTGTAAGCATGGCACATGCCAGGAAGTGTTCGGTTAACATCCAGAGTGAGGCAAAACAATCTGGGAATGATTGCTGTTGCACTTCACTCTGTCCTTTAATCTGTTCTTTAAATGTGTGGTGCTCAAATAAATTGTGACATGCAATTCAATTCTTAGGCCACTAGATTCTTGATTTTTAATTTTTCTGATAAATTTTCAGTCGCTTCTTCTTTCGTTATTTTGAAGAAATGTTAATACATTTTTATCGTGAATTTATTCATTAATTCCAGAAAACGAAGAAAATGCAAATTTTATGACAAATGTAAACTAAAATCACCAGAGAGCAAGAACAGGATGCGCTTTAAAGAAAAAAAAATACAGTAGAGAAACATTAACGGGAGCTTCAACCGAGACGTTTCTGCCTGGTAATAATATAAATGATGCAAATTTATAGGCATAGAGAAATATAACTATATTCCCTCTTACCTTTTTGTCGGTGCCTCCTTGTAAGAATGTAGAGGCATTATCTGCCCTAACAAGCATTAGTTAGAGAGTGAACTATTTCCACAAACTGCCACATAAATAACAAAGGCTAAAACCGTGGATGAATTTGAAAACAAGGATTACAATTTGAAAATGCATTGCCCTACATGGCCAACAGACTTACTATTTTCCTGTCTCAGTTTAATTTAATTATAATGCCTGCAACATATAATTAAAAACATGTTCCAATGTTCAAGATCTGGCCTGTTTATGAATTGTTTATGCCTGGTTAAAAAATGCCATGTGTATATGTGTAATACACACTTAGGGTCTGGATTGAATTTCTGTACATGTAACAGCAAGCACAAGTTCTATACAATCACCTATTGCCATCAGCATCCCACTGTGTCAAAAAATAATGAATAATTTAGATACAAGGAACTGCAGATGCTAGTTTATAAAAAAAAACCCACAAGACAAGGGGCTGTCCCACTGCTGTGACCTAATTGGCGAGTTTAGAAGAGTTTAGGAGTTTGAAAAAGTGTCATGTTGAAGACCTCCTTCGACTATGCAGAAGACCTCTTTCGATTATGTTGAAGACTACTTTCGACTAGCTTCAACTAGCTTCGGGAAAATTGGACACCGAATAGTGGAGAGTGAAGACGACCTCCTTCGATCTCCCTTCGACTTTTAGAAGACTATCTACGACTACCTTTGATTACCTTCGACTACCCTCGATTACCTACGAATAACATGCCGACCTACTACGACCTACTTCGACTAAACCTACGAGTAAAAAAAATATCGATTTTTTCCATGGCGCCTTTTTTTACTCACGGGCAGTTTTCAACATGTTGAAAAATACGCCGCGACCTAGCTGAGCCTCGAGTACGTGGGGACTACTCTCGAGCATGAAGGAGAGCTACAAATACCTCCTAGGACCTCATGTCGACCATGCTGCGAGTATAAGTCGAGGGCAAACTCTTCTAAACTCGCCAATTAGGTCGCCACAGTGGGACAGCCCCTTAACTCAGCGGGTAAGGCGGGAAGTCTGGAGGTCATAAATAGATGACATTTTGGGTCAGTCCCTTCTTCAGACTGAATAATTTAGATTGCAAAATAATTTTGGTAATACCCACAATATCGGTGTGCTTAGTCTTAGCAATTATTTGTAAGTTGTCAGTAAAATATATGTGCTGTATTTATGGGTATGTAAAGGCTATTTGAGATTTTGTGAATTTTATCAAGAATAATAGTAACATTTCTCTGCTGATTAACAATATTTTATTCCATGCCTACACCGGCCACCTCCCTGATAAATAGTATTGTTGGATTGTATTAACTTGTTGCCTTCTATATGCTTTTATTTCTTTTGCAAATACAGAATGTGCATATCACATTATAGTACTATATTAGAAAATCCTCCTTGCCATTCACAGCAGTGACATTATATCACCAGTCATTAAGTATCATCACTTTGTCAGATACTCAAGATTCTATGTTTTGTCATATTAGCTTTAACGAGCGATACGTGTTAATCAATATGATTTCGGAAAATCTTAAAAACGTTGATATCACTCAATTCCTAAATTGTTTTTAACTTACTGACAAAAGTAAGTTCACTACCTTGCAATTTTGTGGATTTTGTATGGTGATATTGAGGAAATATTATACAATAAAATTGCTCAAATGATAAGTTCTTAAGGAACATGTTAAGTTGCAAGAGAAGGACTTGGATACATGTCTCCACAAAGGAATAAAGAACACACACACATAGGGGAACAGATAGCTTGTTATAACATGGAGATGTTGATGTAAGCGGCTGATAACTTGAAGCGGCTATAACTGTCAGAGGTTGTATTTGGTTTAGTTTGATGTTTAGAATGGAGGTTGTTAAGGGGATCTTTCTCCAGGACATGGGCACCATCCTTCTTCCTTTGTGACACATCTCTGAGCTCGGCTGTGTCATGAAGGGGATTTATGGTAGTCTATATTGGGTTGTAGGCACCAAGGGTAGATACTAGTCTGTGAGATGGTTTGTGCTGTTTAAATGTATTTATGTTGAGATAAGAGATAAGGCATGGGTGATGGTTGTGTGACCTTTGCAAAAGGGTTTCTTATGGTTATAGAAAACTGAGAAAGTAACTCTGTTTTGATAATCTTTCATTTGTTGTGTGGAATGCTATTAGTGAAGAGGCCTTACATTCCATTCCTCCAGAGATAGAAGGGGGAGGTTGTAATACAGAATGAAATTAGACCCGAGCTTGGGAAGAAGCAATCAAGTGTGACAATTAGTGGCCTTTATGTGCTTGGAGTTGGGAATTGTGTGATTAGAAAAAACTTAAGTCTTTACCACTTTGTAAGAATGGGGCAAAACTCATATTTAATCTTTGTAATCCATAAGTAACTGTATTTTAACTGTGTAGTTGTAAGGACATTAATTGTGAAGTGTATTGTGTTTAATTACGATTGTAAGTATTAGACTTTGTTTAAATCTGAAGTTTTAGAAATGACTTTCTTTTCCAAAAGTGAAAATATGTTTTGTGTGTATGTGTTGTGTGATTGCTGTATGATGTGTATATTCTGAAAAGTGTTCTCTGAGAATTAGTTTTATATCTGTGGTTTTACTTTATTGAAATAAAATGATTTTGAACAAAGTGGTTGAAGAAACCACAGAGGGGAAGAAGGTTGTAAAGGGGCCGGAAAAGGGAAAATCATGTGACTATACATATTGTCAATCAATGGAAAGGATTTAGTTGATTGGTTAATGCAAATAAGTTAAATGTATGGTAAACCATAATGATTGGTTAATAGTTTGCTACTCCTTTGGTACCATCCTTGTCTATTACGTATATAATGTGTTACATTTATACCAAAGTCAGTAGTTCTTTCGACCTGCTCGAGTTTCTAATGGGAAAATTCAAAGATAATAAAATAATTGACAACTGTGATTTTAGCATTGCATTCATTTGATCACTATGCACATGGATCATCTAAAGTGAATTCATCAAGAGGTTTGTATAATAATTGTTCGATAATAGAATAAATTCATCTCCATCCAATGAAGAAAAGCAGAATAATGATTGAAGAATAAAAAATGAAAAGGAATGCTGGAATGGCTGCATTTAATTTCTCTTATACATCGCTAAGAGGGATACGGCATAGATTATTCCTACACAATAAGTTCCCATTTATGGGTTACATACATTTCTCCAAAATCACAAAAAAAAAGCTCAACATCTGTACACACAGTAAATAGAAGGAAACCTGTAGATGTTACAGTGCATTCAGAAAGTATTCAGACCCCTTCCCCTTTTCCACATTTTGTTTCGTTACAGCCTTATTCTAAAATGGATTCAATTATTTTTTTTATCATCAGTCTACACACAATACCCCATAATAAAAAAGAGAAAACAGGTGTTTAGAAATTTTTTCAAAGTAATTGAAAAGAAATAACTGAAATATCTCATTTACATACATATTCAACCCTTTACTCAGAACTTTCTTGAGGCACCTTTGGCAGCGTATACAGCCTCAAGTCTTCTTGGGTATGACCTTACAAGCTTGGCACCTGTATTTGTGTAATTTCTCCCATTCTTTTCTGCAGATCCTCTCAAGGTCTGTCAGGTTTAGTTGAGGTGCTATTTTCAGGTTCCTCCAGAGATGTTCGATCGGGTTCAAGTCCGGGCTCTGGCTGGGCCACTCAAGGACATTCACAGACTTGTCAGGAAGCCACTCCTGCATTGTCTTGGCTGTGTGCTTAGGGCCGTTGTCCTGTTGGAAGTTGAACTCTCACACGGACATTGATTCCTATACATCCTCTGTTCTGGACTTTATAAACTCCACCATCAATAGTGTCACCTCCCTCAAACAGGTGACCATATACCCGAATCAGAAGCCATGGATGAACAGCGAGGTCAGGCTACTGCTGAAAGCACGGGACACCGCTTTCAGGTCAGGCGATGCTCGAGCCTACAGTTCATCCAGGGCTAACCTGAAGAGGGGCATCAGGAAGGCCAAGCACTGCCATAAGCTCAGGATTGAGGAGCACTTCAACAACAACTCCGACCCCCGACGCATGTGGCAAGGCATCCAGGCCATCACGGACTACAGACCCTCCAACATCACCCCCACATCCAGCGACGCCTCCTTCCTTGAGGAGCTTAATCACTTCTATGGCCGCTTCGACAGGGAAAATCTAGAGACAGCCATCAAGGCTGTGCTACCTGCCGATCACCAACCCCTCACACTCACCCCCTACGACGTGTACGTGGCACTGAGTAGGACTAATGCACGTAAGGCTGCTGGCCCTGACGGCATCCCCGGGCGCGTGCTCAGTGCCTGTGCTGCGCAGCTGACAGACGTCTGGACTGACATCTTCAACCTGTCACTTGCCCAAGCAGTTGTCCCCACTTGCCTTAAAGCCACCTCCATCGTGCCAGTGCCAAAACACTCCACTGCGGCAAGCCTCAACGACTTCCGCCCAGTTGCACTTACCCCCATCATCACCAAGTGCTTCGAGAGGCTGGTCCTGGCACACCTCAAAAGCTGCCTACCCCCCACACTGGATCCCTATCAGTTTGCCTACCGCAAGAACAGGAGTACGGAGGATGCCATCTCAACGGCACTTCACTCCGCCCTCTCCCACCTTGACAACAGAGACACTTATGTAAGAATGCTGTTCATCGATTACAGCTCAGCATTCAACACCATTAATCCATCAAAACTGATCACCAAACTCGGTAACCTGGGCATCGACCCCTCCCTCTGCAACTGGATACTGGACTTTCTAACCAACAGACCCCAGTCTGTGAGGTTAGACAAGCACACCTCTTCAACCCTCACCCTGAACACCGGCGTTCCTCAGGGCTGTGTGCTGAGCCCCCTCCTCTACTCCCTCTTCACCTATGACTGCACACCTGTACATGGTACTAACACCATCATCAAGTATGCAGATGATACAACGGTGATTGGCCTCATCAGCAACAACGATGAGCTGGCCTACAGGGAGGAGGTCCAGCACTTAGCAGCATGGTGCGCTGACAACAACCTGGCCCTTAACTCCAAGAAGACCAAGGAGCTCATTGTAGACTTCAGGAAGTCCAGAGGCGGCACGCACACCCCCATCCACATTAACGGGACGGAGGTGGAACGTGTTTCTAGCTTCAGGTTCCTGGGAGTCAACATCTCCGATGACCTCTCTTGGACCCACAATACCTCTACTCTGATCAAGAAGGCTCATCAGCGTCTCTTCTTCCTGAGGAGACTGAAGAAGGTCCATCTGTCTCCTCAGATCCTGGTGAACTTCTACCGCTGCACCATCGAGAGCATCCTTACCAACTGCATCACAGTATGGTATGGCAACTGCTCTGTCTCCGACCGGAAGGCATTGCAGAGGGTGGTGAAAATTGCCCAACGCATCACCGGTTCCACGCTCCCCTCCATTGAGTCTGTCCAAAGTAAGCGCTGTCTGCGGAGGGCGCTCAGCATCGCCAAGGACTGCTCTCACCCCAACCATGGACTGTTTACCCTCCTACCATCCGGGAGGCGCTACAGGTCTCTCCGTTGCCAAACCAGCAGGTCGAGGAACAGCTTCTTTCCGGCGGCTGTCACTCTACTCAACAACGTACCTCGATGACTGCCAATCACCAACCCCCCCCCCCCGGACACTTATTATTTTTTTAATTCAAATCGTTTGCTATGTCGCTCTTCAAGGGAGATGCTAAATGCATTTCGTTGTCTCTGTACTGTACACTGACAATGACAATTAAAATTGAATCTGAATCTGAATCTGAATCTGAACCACCACCCCAGTCTGTGGTCCAGAACGCTCTGGAGCAGGTTTTCATCAAGGATCTCTCTATACTTTGCTCCGTTCATCTTTCCCTCGATCTTGACTAGTTTTCCAGTTCCTGCTGCTGAAAAACATCTCCACAGCATGATGCTGCCACCACCATGCTTCACCATAGGTATGGTATTGGCCAGGTGATGAGCGCTGCCTGGTTTCCTCCAGACACGATGCTTGGCATTCAAGCCAAAGAGTTCAATCTTGGTTTCATCAGACCAGAAAATCTTGTTTCTCATGCCTTTTGGCAAACTCCAAGCGGGCTGTCATGTGCCTTTTACTGAGGAATGACTTCCGTCTGGCCACTCTACCATAAAGGCCTGATTGGTGGAATGCTACCAATATAGTTGTCCTTATGGAAGGTTTTCATCCTTGAAACTCGTCAAGAACAAAACTTGCACATTTTAAATAAATAAGAGAAAAACCTAAAAATGTTTGGGTAGCATTAGTCCAATCAAAGCACTTTTACCATTGAGTTAGACACCAATTGGCCAATCACATGCTTTGTTTCAGGCAAGCTAGGCAGGGAGCACACATCATGGCTGAGAGTACTTATCTATGGCAGTAAATTACAGTGTAACTCTCATTGACATTAAGAAGAGATTGACATTTTATGAATTGAAGTCCATGCAGACCTAAGTACTATGAGTTATTTTTTTCTGCAGCTTCTGCCCCTCCACCATTCAGCCCTTCAGGGCACTGTGCCATAATGAACACTAATTTGATCATTTGCAGACGCCATCCCATCTACCTGGACATGCGTACATGTATAATTTCCCCATTGATATGTTGATATTGTCTCACATAATATAAAACATGAAAAGATGTAAAATGCTCCCTGACACATTTTATCTTCTATTATTAGGAGGCAGCAGTGTATCCCGGGCTATCATGCAGAGTGCTATCGTCACTTCTGCAACATAACAATAAATCGAGCTATAGCAAGGTCTGGAAGGAAGAAAGATTTGAACAACAATTATTTTTATTTACGGTCATATAATGCTACTTTGAAAAATGAAAATATATATTTGAGAATGTTGATTTATTTTACTTTTCATTCCTTTTCTGTTTTCTTTTTCATCTTTCAATTGAGTTCAAGATGCTGAAAAGCTTGAAGCAGGTGAATCACCTCAAGTGGCAGTTCCTGATGGTGAAGCAGATGAGCCGGCCCCAAAGAGACTGCTTCGGTCCATGACAAGTGATGGTCAACAAACATGGACATGGGTGGAAAATTGTAGGTGGCGAATTGGACATTGACTGGAGTGATCTGCCTCCAGCCCCAAGCACCTTGCTAGAATTAACATACTGTTCATGCAAGAAAAGAAACTGTGAGAAATCAAATGCAGGGAAAGGAAGATGCTCATGTCAACAGTATGGTGTGCCATGTACAGGTTTATGTAAGTGTGTTGACTGGAGAAACTCTATTACTGCAAAACACTTGGAATCTGATGAAGAATATTCAGATGAAGATCAGATGTAAACAAATAAATTGGGGAAATAAATGATTATATAAAGTTTTATTTTAATGTCGATTGTTTCACTGTTTATTTGGTCAAATTATTTAAACAATGAGTGAATTACTATGATAATGGCGTGCTGGTGAATGACAGTGCGACAGTCCACCTACCCATCCACACATACATACATACACATCCATCCGTACGCACTTCCATGCATGCACATACACATACATGCACACATCCATCCACGCATGCACATACATGCACACATCCATCCACACATATACATTCACACACATACGTACATCCACACACATCCATCCATTCACATACATACATCCACACATTTACATCCACACATCTACGGATACGCGTTTAACAGGTATACACAGACACACACACAAACTACAGATACTCAAACAATGCAACACTTTTAAGGTTCTTTTAGGTTAAAGGTAATAGCCCACATTTGCAAAGGCACCATGGTGGGAGGGGGGGGGGGGGTCTCTAATATAAATATAGGCTCATTGTAGCTTAAAATGAATACTCATCGAGTAAACATCAGAGCATTAGATTCTTGGTCAGGATGTGATATTTACATCAGAAATAAGACTTTACTCTCTCATGTCAGTCCCCCAACCTGGCATTGCCCAGTCCCACTATGGCCGTGACCCCCACTCTCGCCACTATGGCAGTCAGTGGGGTCAGTAAATGGGGGAACCCAGAGGATATGTCCTGACCCTATAATTAGGCAGGTTCATGAGCCCTTAACACCTGGGACTCTGCGGCAGTCTCATTCATTTTCCTATTAAAGTGACTGGAAGATGCCTTGCAGGTCTGTCTCCCAGCCTGGCACTGCCCCAGTCCCACTATGGCTGTGCCCCCACTCTGCACACTGGCAGTCAGTGGGGTTTAGTAAAGGGAGGAACCCACAAGAACTGCCCTTACCCATTAATTAGGCTGGTTCAGGAGCCAGACATTTGCAGCAGTCTCATTCAAAAAACACACTCACAATTATATTCATTATATTACTTTTATATAATATAATATAATTATACTTAATTATATATGATTACAGTCATATTTACAAGTCATATATATATATACGTACATAGGTATAATAATATATAGTTTGAATGGACTGCAACACGGAAATAGGCTCCCCATGATATGGGTATTGGCCACTAGTTGGCGCTAACTTTCCCGACCTCATTTTCTAATTAGTTTAATTATTTAATGTGCAACTTTTGGCACTGACGAGTTATGACTTCCTTTTCAATTATATTTCATCTAAATCGGTGGAAAATTTCGTGTAGTTCCGAGGTGGGTCACGAAAATGGATTTCTAGACACATTTTTGATGCTCGGCCGGCCCACAGCTTACAAGGATAATCAATGGAAACAGGATGAACCTAAGCTCAATTTTGAGTGTCATAGCAAAGGGTTTGAATACTTGTGTAAACACCTGTTTTTGCTTCTTCAATCTGGGGTATTGTGTGTAGATTGGGGATAAAAAATGAATTTCATCCATTTTAAAATAAGGCTGTAACGTAGCAAAATGTGGAAAAAAGTGAAGGGGTCTGAATACTTTCTGAATGCACAGTATACACAGCATTAATAGAGGGGAACCATTCATGTATGTTTTGGGATTTTCAAAAGACATTAGTCAAGGTGCCATATAAAAAGTCAGTACACAAGAGATGGTATGAGGGGATGCAAATGAATATGCGTTATTGACTAGTAAGAGTAAAAATAAATGGGTGTTTTTCATGCTGGAAGGATGTAGCAAGTGGAGTGCCCTAATGATTAGTTCTTGGCCTTCAATAACGTATGATTTATATTAATGACCCAGAGGGGGCAGAATGCAATACATCCAAGTCTGTCCATTACATAAAGAGTGGCTGGTTGGGAATGTTGCAATAGTGGCTTTGCAACATGATATAGATAAGTTCAGTGAGTAGGTGAAAACTTAGCAAATGGAGTTTAATGTGGAAAATAATGAATTCATGTGCTCCATCTGAAGGCAGACCATTATCTAAATAGAGAAAGCTGCAGATGAGTAATGTACAGTGAGATCTCACTGTTCTTGTACATAAATCATAGAACTTTACCAGGTAGGTAATAGAGCCATACAGCACAGAAACAGGCCCTACAACCCAACTAGCCATTGCTGACAAACATTTTGACAGAAGAGATTTTGAGTAGACTAGGCCTGAATATACTAGAGGTGAAATGTACATTATTTCAACTGCTGACTAGATGGGTTGCAGGAAGAATGATTTCCCTGGCTGAATTCGAGGACCAGGGCTCATAATCTCTGAATAATGGGTTGTCATTGAGGACCTAAAACATTTCTTCACTCAGGTGGTGAATCTTTGCAAGTCTCCTTATTGGAACAGTGTACAGGCTCAGCTATTGAGTTTATTAAAAAACAAAAAAAACATAGATATCTGTATCTGTTTTTAAGAGAATCAGTATATTACAAGAATAATCCAGCAAAATGGTGTTCAAGTTAAGTAAAAAAAATTATTCTGATCTTGTTAAAATGTAGAGCAGGCTCAAAGTGCTAGATACCCTACTCCTATTTTTTAAGAAGTGAATGCTGAAATTAAATGCCTCTGAATTTAACAATAATTTAAAAAGGGAGGGATAAGGAGAGTTATGCTGCAATAACAGGGGGAAAGGACAGTTTTTGTTTGCCTGCTGTTGAATTTAAAACAATTTTAATATAATAATGCACTAATGTTGAAGCAAAAATATAGGTTTGAGTCTTATTGGTGCATGTACAAACCTACTTAAAGGGTAGCATGTAATTAACGAGAACAAGCTAAAAAATGGAGCCCTGGGATACAGCAAATACAGAAAAAGAGGTGATATGGTGACTGCACTGGAATATACTGGTGAAGCCATAAGAATATACTGTAGATAGGATAGACATTGCAGACAATAGAAAAACACAGGATTATCACATCCAAAGTATGCAATTAAGTTGAGAAAGTAATGGCTTATAAATGAGCTGTTGTGTTGAAATAGAATGTAAGTTGTGACTTTAAAATGTGTTCATATTTTACAGATGGGGCCAAATCCAAACTAAAGTGTCAAAAGCAAATGCATGTCAGACACATTCAGGAATTTTGGAGATTAATGATAGGTTGCAGAATGGATGTTTTATTGAGAGAATAAACAGGCTTTTCCAGAAGGTTGAAACCAGTGTTTAGAGAATTAGTGACACATTTCAAATAATATCAAAGAAGCCAATGAGGTACGTAGTTATCATTTTTGGGGGAATGTTCAGGAAAGTTGGTGATATATCAATATTCCATCAGCAATGCAGTATAATAAAATTATCAATGCACTGAATTAGAGATTTAAGCTTTTTATTAAAATTTATTGGTGCGAGTGCTTCAGGAGTAAAAGTAAATTTCCCACTGGTGCAGTGATCAGTGATACTGATCGAGACCTCGGGTGCTGTCCGTGTGGTTTGCATGTTCACCCTGTGACCGCATGGGTTTCCTCTGCGTACTCCGGTTTCCACCCACATTCCAAAGATGTGTGGATTTATAGGTTAATTGGCCTCTGTAAATTGATCTTCATGAGTTGAGAGTAGATCAGAATATGGGATAACATAGAACTAGTGTGATCGATAGTTGGCATGGACTCCGCAGGCCGAAGCATGTATCCATGTTGCATTTCTAAAGTAAACTAAACCATCCGTCACGTCCTATGTCCAATAAGTAACCTTCCACCACCATCTTCTACTTCCTACCATGAAGCCAATTCTGTATTCAATTAGCTAGCTCTCCATGGATCCCACACAATATAACCTTCAAGAGCAGCCTAAAATGCAGAACCCTATCAAAGGCCTTATTAATGTCCATATAGTCCACACCCACGGATCTGCCCTCACCAACCTTCTTGGTTAGATATTCAAAAATCTCGACAAATTAGTTAAACGCAGATATCTCATGCACAAAACCATTCCGAGTATCCCTAATCAATCTGTCTTTCCAAATGCACACATATCCATCCACAGATGATAGGCCTACTGGTCTGTAATTTCCTGGTATTTCTTTTCAGGCCTTCTTTAATAGAAGCACACTATCCGCCCTCCAGTCTACTGGCACCTCACCCATGACTAATGATGATTCATACACCTCAGCCAGGGATCCTGTAATTTCTTTTCAAGCTTCCTGTAGTGTCCTTGGATAAACTGATGAGGCTTGGGAGATGTATATACCTTTATACATCTTAGGACATTCAACACTTCTTCGACTATAAAACAAACTGTCCTCAAGACTTCACCATTAACTTTCCCAAATTTCCTCGACTTCATATTTCTCCTGCAATTTCTGAGCAGCAATATTCCCTCTCCAGTTACCTTGTTCCTTAATATATTTATAAACATTTTTTGGGGGGGGGGGGGGGGGGGGGGGGGGGGGGGGGGGGGGGGGGGGGGGGGGGGGGGGGGGGGGGGGGGGGGGTGGGGGGGGGGGGGGGGGGGGGGGGGGGGGGGGGGGGGGGGCTGTTGCGCTAGTATGGGTGTTGCGGGCCGAAGGTACTGGTTTCCAGAGGGCAAACAATTGGGCAGCAGCCACCTGACAACCAAAATTCATTTTGTGAACACAAAACTTTTTTAAAAGTCGAAGCAAACAATTGGGCAGCAGCCACTTGACAAGCAAAATTCATTTTGTGAACACAAACTTTTTTTAAAAGGCGAGGCAAACAATTGGGCAGCAGCCACTTTACAGCCCCATCGAGGGAACTCACCGTGGAGTGGACGTGCGTTCAGTGTTATTCGCAGCTCAGAGAGCCGTGACCCTCTCGCTTCCTGGGTCTGGCAGAGACGGAGTGAGGGATTACACTTCTGGGTTTTATAGTCCCTCCCCCCTGCTGCCAGCGGGGGCAGCAGAGAGAATGGCGATTAAAAAAAAAACATTAATATCTCTCTGATTTTTCATCGATGGGAAAAATCCTCCAGTCACGGAAGGCGGAGGAGAGCTCTGAGCGAGGTGGCCAAAAATTACGGCCGTAGGTGACGCCGTTCTTTCGGGAATCGCAGCACAGTGGTCCAAAAGCGGTCAAGATCAGACTTTTAGTAATATAGATATGCTCCTCAATCCCCGATACACCTCCCGGGTCACATTTGATCCCAGCTACCTATACCTTACCCATGATTCCTTAGTTTTCATGACCAGAGCTTCAATTTCTCTTGTCATCGAGGGTTCCTTACTACTACTTGCCTTGCCCTTCACTCTAACAGTTACTTTGAATTCTCACTATCACACTTTTAAAAGTATCCCAATTTTTCGGAAGTCTCTTTACCCATAAACATTCTACTCAAATCAACTTTTGCAAGATTCTGTCTAATACCATCAATGTTGGCCTTGTCCCAATTTAGAACTTTAACTTATGGACCAATTTTATCATTATCCATAACTATTGTAAAGCTAATAGAACTGGCGATTGCTGATCCCAATAAGCTCATGTACTGACACTTCAGTTATTTACCCTGTCTAAATCTCCAAGAACCTAGCTCTGAAAATAAGGAAGCAAAACTCATTTCAAATCAGAAACAAGAAAGAAAATTAAATGCACCCATAGAACAGTTCACATAAATCAGATTCTTTACAGTGCTTTATTTATATTGACCTCTAAATCAATATTGAACACCTTTTTTTATTTATATTGTTACATGATTTAAAGAATTACATATTTTATTTGGCCTAATATTTGACTTACCAGTTATTACTAATCAGTTACACTGTGATAGTATTGTATGATTCCGAGTTAAGTAACTAATGTGAATATGTAATCTCTAATGTAACTCATAGAATTTGTCAATGCAAAGGCAGAATCCACATTCCAATAATTTCTCAAAATCAGCCAAAGCAATATAATACTGACAATCTAAGGTATAACTGGACAGCGGAATATATGCAATATGCAGATAAATTAAACAACCAATGTTTCACGTATTACAGTATCGCGTATTATAATAACTGGCTTTAAACTGAGATTCCACATATATTGACGATAAGGCAACAGATAACATTTCAATAAATGCCTGCCTATTCATATCAACATTTTCAAAAATATGTTTCCAGTTTAGCAGTTACATTGTAGATAACGACAGCTTCTGTTAGAATTGTTTCGGTAGTTTTCTTTTCCAAATCAAGATTGATTTAGTTTTAGTTTTTTTTAGAGATACAGCATGGAAACAGGCCCTTTGGGCCCACTGGGTTGGTGCCATCCAGCAATCACCTGTACACTAGCTCTGTCCTACACACTAGGGACAATTTGCAGAAGCCAATTAACCTACAGACCTGCGTCTTTGGAATGTGGGATGAAACCAGAGTACCAGGAGAAAACCCATGTGGTTACAGAGAGAATGTACAAACTCCATACAGACAGCATTCATGGTCAGGATTGAACATGGGTCTCTGGCGCTGTAAGGCAGCAACTCTACCATTGTGCCACTTTGCTGCCCAATATAACAAAATGATTATTATACTGATACTTATGTTGATCACAGAAATGCATCATTATTCTAGCCAGCATACTCCAGGTAGAAAGAGATCATGCAATGATAAGAACATCCGACTTGCATGTGTAATTTATGATCAATGGATAAGTCAAGGATTAAAGATATTAATTATAAATTACAGATCCACCACCGATTTTCTGGCACCCTTGGTTTCAGTCTTGCTAGATTATCCGTTTTGCTGTACCGACAGAAGTCACTGGTGGTCGAGATACCCGCCCATAAAGTTGGTCACAGAGTTCAATAGGAACAGATCTGCCTGCTCTTGTAATTATTTCAAGTGCCCTCTTGTAATTATGTCCAGGTTAAAGGAGGTGCCGGACTACCAGTTGCCAGAAAATCAGTGGTGGTCCTGAATATCAACAGTTCATTTTACTAACTTCATTGAGATTACTATATTTAACTAAAGTATGATATAGAGAGAGTGGATTATCCAGATTTTGTTACACACTTTAAGAGGTTGAACCATAGTGAGTGTCTGGGAAACCCATATGTTGAGCAGGCATATGAAAACATTACCATGGATTGCAGATAGATTATATTGCATATGGTATGCTTTCCCCATATTATATAATGCCCCAAGACTTAAATCAATGGACAAATTCAATCCAATGTGAAGCTATTTATTGGTAGGCAAAGACGGACTGGAAATTACCTATTTATCTCCCATGCATCTCTTGCCATGACTTGATTCAAACTTCATATTCTATTGGTTTGATTGGACACAGGAGAAGGAGAAGTCAAAATCTTTGATAAAGTATATTAACTCCAGGTTACTTTAATTAGTAGAGATATGCTTCCAATTTATATACTACATTTACTTCTTAAGTTTGGTACTATTGCAAAATAAACCTCATGTATTAACATTTACAGTGGCTTGCAAAAGTATTCATACCCCTTGAACTTTTCCACATTTTGTCACATTACAACCACAAACGTAAATGTATTTTATGGGATTTTATGTGATAGATTAATACAAAGTGGTGCATAATTGTGGAAGGAAAATGATACATGGTTCTCAAAGCTTTTTACAAATAAAAACTGAAAAGTGTGGCGTGCAAAAGTATTCAGCCCTCTTTACTCTGATACCGCTAAATAAAATCCAGTGCAACCAATTGCCTTCAGAAGTCACCTAATTAGTAAATAGAGTCCACGTGTGTGTAATCTAATCTCAGTATAAATACAGCTGTTCTGTGAAGGCCTCAGAGGTTTGTTAGAAAACATTAGTGAACAAACAGCATCATGAAGCCCAAGGAACACACCAGACAGGTCAGGGATAAAGTTGTGAAGAAGTTTAAAGCAGGGTTAGGTTATAAAAAAATATCCCAAGCTTTGAACATCTCACGGAGCACTGTTCAATCCATCATCCGGAAATGGAAAGAGTATAGCACAACTGCAAACCTACCAAGACATGGCCGTCCACCTAAACTGACAGGCCGGGCAAGGAGAGCATTGGTCAGAGAAGCTGCCAAGAGGCCCATGGTAACTCTGTTGGAGCTGCAGAGATCCACAGCTCAGGTGGGAGAATCTGTCCACAGGACAACTATTAGTCGTGCACTCCACAAATCGGGCCTTTATGGAAGAGTGGCAAGAAGAAAGCCATTGTTGAAAAAAAGCCATAAGAAGTCCCGTTTGCAGTTTGCCACAAGTCATGTGGGGGACACAGCAAAGTGGAGGAAGGTGCTCTGGTCAGATGAGACTAAAATTGAAGTTTTTGGCCTAAATGCAAAACGCTATGTGTGGCGGAAAACTAACACTGCACATCACCCTGAACACACCATCCCCACTGTGAAACATGGTGGTGGCAGCATCATGCTGTGGGGATGCTTTTCTTCAGCAGGGACAGGGAAGCTGGTCAGAGTTGATGGGAAGATGGATGTAGCCAACTACAGGGCAATCTTGGAAGAAAACCTGTTATAGAGTCTGCAAAAGACTTGAGACTGGGGCGGAGGTTCACCTTCCAGCAGGACAACGACCCTAAACATATAGCCAGAGCTACAATGGAATGGTTTAGATCAAAGCATATTAATGTGTTAGAATGGCCCAGTCAAAGTCCAGACCTAAATCCAATTGAGAATCTCTGGCAAGACTTGAAAATTGCTGTTCACAGACGCTCTCCATCCAATCTGACTGAGCTTGAGCTATTTTGCAAAGAAGAATGGGAAAATATTTCAGTCTCTAGATGTGCAAATCTGGTAGAGACATACCCCAAAAGACATGCAGCTGTAATTGCAGCGAAAGGTGGTTCTACAAAGTATTGACTCAGGGGGGGCTGAATACTTTTGCACGCCACACTTTTCAGTTTTTTATTTGTAAAAAAATTTGAAAACCATGTATCATTTTCCTTCCACTTCACAATTATGCACCACTTTGTGTTGGTCTATCACATAAAATCCCAATAAAATAAATTTACGTTTGTGGTTGTAACGTGACAAAATGTGGAAAAGTTCAAGGGGTATGAAAACTTTTGCAAGCCACTGTAAACATGTAAAGCAAAAGCACCATATATAGACACCATAGACAGAGCCTTCTCCAGGGCAGCTCCCAGGCTCTGGAACTCCCTCCCCCAACTGATCCGCAATTCCGCGTCCCTCACCATCTTCCAGTCCCGCCTCAAGACCCATCTCTTCACCTCTGCCGATCCTTAGCCCCACGTCCCACTCCCTTTTCATCTGTGCTTGAATTGCCTCGTATTGTGTTTTGAATTGAATTCTGTCTTTAATTTGTGTACTAGTCATGTCTCTACTATTTATTTCATTCCGCTTACATGTTTTTCCTCTACTTGCTAAATTTTTGTAAGGTGTCCTTGAGACTCTTGAAAGGCGCCCATAAATAAAATTTATTATTATTACTATTATTATTATTATTATTATTATTATTATTATTATTATTATTATTATATAATGAAACAAAAGACAGAAACTGTGGATGTGGCATTAAGTTAAATTATGTTTTAAATCAATTGCCTCATAGGCCTTAAACAATGGAGGAGACAAAAATCAGAGTTCTATTCTTTAGTGAGATAATGATGCTGTACAAATAGTATTTTTACTACTGGAAAAATTAGGATTGCAAACTACTTTGACATTAACAGCTGGAGCATCCCTGGCCCTCCTTATAATGTGGGCATCAGTGACAGACTACAGTTCATATCCATATATATTGAGCTGCCCAACCCAACAATTTACCATATCCTTGGTACAAGGAATATAGAATATAGCACAGGACAGGCCTTTCACTCCACATTTGTGCTGTTCATGATGCCGTTAAACTAATCTCCTCTGCCTGAATATGATCTATATGTCTCTATTCCTAGAATATTCTTATACCTATTTAAGAGACTCTAGAATACCATTAGAAACATAGAAACATAGAAATTAGGTGCAGGAGTAGGCCATTCGGCCCTTCGAGCCTGCACCGCCATTCAATATGATCATGGCTGATCATCCAACTCAGTATCCCGTACCTGCCTTCTCTCCATACCCCCTGATCCCCTTAGCCACAAGGGCCACATTATCATATATGCTTCCATCACAACCTCAGGCAGCAAGTTCCAAGCACCACCAGTTGCTGTGTACAAAGTATGCCCACTGGTTTTTGACATTTACTTCAAGGGTGAGCTGTGTTGTCCAGGATGCTCTGCAGTATGATCTTATTGGTATCTTATTCCTATCCTTTGTCTCATAATTTTACAAACTTCTATAATGTTTCCCCTCATTTAAAATATCTCAACCAATATAGCTGACATATTGCAGGTAAGGCCATGACTTGTGAGGTTTTGGGGACGAGTCAATTTTGAAGGAGGAATAAAGTGCAAGACATTCAGAATTGTCAGCCCCTAGTCACTATCTCATCATTCCCAATTCCTCACTCTTCTCCAAGACCTCTGCAAATTATTTTCCTTTCAGTAGGTATGTTACAAAACTGCAGTTCTGTCACTGGCCGTGTGCGCGACTTTGGCGCCTTTGAGGAGGGCGGCGGGATTAAAATGCCGTTTTCTCCTGCCTGTCTGAGATATATTTTCTCGGGCTGCTACCTAATGCTGAAAATTTGTTCCGACTGCCGTTCTTGGAATTAAAAAAAAAAAAACCGCGGGACAATTTCAGCGCTAGAGTAAAATAAAAATCGACCTAACGCCATCAACGCCGATAACGGGACGGATCTCACGTACCGGATAAAGCAAGGGAAGTCGTTTATTTTACATATAAACTTGCTTCTTAGGATGCCTTTAATCAAAATTTCACGTTGCGAAAATGTGATTTGGGCCCCATACGAACCGGCAGTGTTTTTCCTGCTAATATGGGGTTCAAATTCACCGCAAACCGCAACGTTCCAATTGATCACGTTCCACAAAAACCTACTCGCAAGATGATTAAAATGGCCATTAATTTACGGGAATTAATCACTAAATTCCCTCCATTTGGCCTATAAATTCATGACAATGAGATTTAAAAATCATGTTATATTATGAATTCTTGTGTGAATGTTATTTGGACACTTAGGCTATTTAGAAATTTTAACCTTTTCTTAAGAAATGGATAGATGTTTAGATCTAGTAATTGAATTTTGTAATTAGCTACAATTAGGTAACTAACTAATTATATGCTTTAATTTCAGGTCATCCAAGTAAGATTGTTTCATATTTGTTTCAGAATGCTTCAATATATAATAACTGAAAATTTCTTTCAGTTCTCTTAATTTTCAAGAAGGTTAAGGGCTTTTGACTGTCCTCGATCACAGCTTTTGAGTTAAGTCAATGGAAAAGCAATAGGGAACAAGATGCTAATTTCAGCATATGAAAATGGCCATAACATTTTTTAATGCTGAAGATATGAAAGTGAATTAGGTGTCAAATTAAACTTATTTTTATGCTTTGTCTGATGGGATAAATTGCAGACTTGATTTTTAAAATCTCAAAATGTTGTAACATTGCTACTTTCAGTTCCATCAACCCCTTTTGAAAACCCCGATTGATTTTGTTTCTTCTTCCCCAATGGATAAGCAATTTCTCCTCAGACTCCTTTGTAATATAAATTTAAATCTGTGCTTCTCAGTCCTTGAAACACCTGTCCTTAACCTATATTGCTGGAAAAGCTGGTTGGCCTGTACATAAATCACACTGGAAAATGTCTAAATACAGTGCCATATATTCTACCTGCAGAGGCAATTTGAAATTATGAATCAATAAATTTAATACCTGGTAATTAAGAAGGATGATTCACCAAATTCACACTTTCAGAGGACATCCACAGGAAGCAGATGTTAGAGATTCAAGGCTCCAAATCAATAGCAAGTTCACTCATATTCTGAGTAAATAAAGCATAAATTGTGAAATATTGTCAGAATTTTTTATGTGTTCACTGAAATCCAAGGCTGAATGGTGAGTGAGAGTTGCTATAGAAACACTTTAATTGAAAGTGTTTGCATACAGAAGGTCTGCCACCTCTAAGATATGATGCTGCTCCAAGATGGTTCGCAGACATGGAGAAAGGGAATCCTCAAGGCAAACATACTGTTGGATTGAGAGCTATCAAGTTGAGAGAGAAAAAAAAAAATCACTCTTCTTATTCAATATTCAATGCTGCTAAAAGATTGAATTTGGGCACAGCAAAAAGAGATGTATTGGTAAATATTATACAGAAGCTCCATATTAAGTGTAAAGGATTGAAAATTTAAAAACTGGGCAGCGTTTCAGCTAATCATCATTCATCAACACTTATTGAATGATAAGCACAAAAGTTACTAATAATTTATTGTTTCCTTTATTAAGTTAATGATGGTTTAAATCAGCCAACTTACAATGTCAATTCTTTAAAAACTGTTCAAATTCACTGTCATGCTGGATTCCCTATCAAATTTGCTGATCTTCTTGTGCATATTTTATGCTTTAACATCATTTTGAACTCTCAATGTCTGATTTTCATGATACAATATTAACACCAGCAAAGCATGAACACTGTTTTTCTCAATCATCTCCAAGAAGTACTGATTTTTAATATGCTGTAATTCAATCAAAGCTCACACACTTAGAAATAAAGTAGACAGGCCCCACTTTCTGCAATTCATCTCTACCCGACCCCCCTGTCCTCTTGATCTACATTATTGCAAGAAAGGAAATTAACCATAGTGGTGGATCACACAACTAAATCTTTCTTCTATTCAGTATTTATTCATATATTTATCCCGTGGATAGGTTTTGAAATACACACAATGTAGACCTAATACACAGATTGCTAGTTGCCAGGTATTGATGTATGGGTTGCTTGTATTGACTTCGGCAACAAGCTAAAATTAATCAGAAATCAGACAATAATGCATGTAATTTACTTCAAGGTCATCACATACACTCTTAATTTCCACATAGTAGCAGAAAAAACTCTGGCATACAGTGATCTGTATTATAAGAATGGGTTGAATAAGATTTCACCATTCTTACAGAGATCTGTTCGACAAAGACGACCATTGTGGGAGATATATATTGTTATATGTGGATTAATAGATAGCCAAGAATGTGTTCATTAGAATAATGAGTAAACTGGATGTTAAGAATACTGAGGTCTGGTTTTGATAAGATTCTCATGAGTTGGATCAAATTCGGCCTTAGTTTTCCTCCCCCCAAAAAGGTATGTATGGAGGAAAGAACTGTAGATGCTGGTTTAAGATAGACACAACATGCTGGAGTAACTTAGCAGGTCAGGCAGCATCTCTGGAGAGAAGTCACGGATTTCTGAGCATCTAGGACACCCACAGAAAAAAAAGTGGTTGTCCTAGAGTTTTCATAACAATGCAGAAGGTTGGAACCAATAGGTAATTATAACTTTGTAGAGCCCGTTACTTCATCCTGAGCAGAACTCATTATTATCCACTTGCTCTCCCAACAGGATCGCCGAAAAGTATTTCCTCTGTTCTGCTCCCACGTTCACAACTAATTCACATCCTATATGGCCAATTTTGGGAATATGGGAAGACTTTAAATTAATGTGTAGCACCAGGATATCAGACTGTACCCCAGCTCCTCCAACATCCTGATATGGAAACGATACCATCAAATTAGTTACTGGCTTTAGATCATTGATTTTTGCCATGTTTCAGACATAAAACATGTTATATAGTTTTAAAAGTAACTAGACCAAGTGGGAGCCATTGGGCCCCGTTCCCCCAACGCAACATTCCAACACTCACCCATAGCCCCCAACTGCGCAGGCGGGGCTGACGTTTTTAAAGTTTAAAATGGCAATAACTCGTAAAAAATAAGACCAATGTAAACACATCTCACTCTCCCTCTTCAGTCCCCAATTCCCATCCTCCATTATCCTCACTCTCCCAACCCTGCACCAACCCTCCTATCCTTCTTCCCCTCACCCCCTCCCTCCTCTCCTCCATCTTCCCCCTCCATTACCTCACCATCACTCTTCCTGCCCCTATCCTCCTCCATTCCCCCTCATCCCCCAGCACTCCCTCCCCTCCTCTTCACCCTCCCTTTTCTTTCCCCTCTCCTCCTCCCATCCCTGTTTTTTGTAGTATTTAATGTGGTTTTTGTAAAGATTAAAATGTCAATAACTTCTAAAATATTCCATCAATTTGAAGGAAACATCACAGGAGAATGGTAAGGTGGGCCAAAATTGTAGCACTATCGTGTACCATTTTTGCACAAATATAACTACAAATATAGAAATATAGAAACAAACAAGATGAGAGTGTTAGTAATATACTAGACCAAGTGCAGTGTTCGCCCAACACACCTGTTCCTTACCCATAGCCCCCATGGGAGGCGTGGTCCTCCAACTCATGCCATTCCCAAACCTAAGATTCCAGCATTACCCTTGCCTCCCTTAGCAGTGCTCTTTACAATAAAATTCCAATCACACTTGTGCTGCTTGTTGCAATAGCAATTCGCCCTCCCCCTGCAAGTCGAGCCATTGTGACGTCATCAGTTGAAGCTGGTCGGTTTGAAATTCAAGGCATAAAATAATTAAAAAAAAACTTTAATCAGTAATACGTCGAGAAATAAAGCATAAAATGTTCAGTGAAAATGATCTCTGCCTAGAGGGGAAAATGTGAATCATAATATGTAAAAATCTTGTGAAAGTTGGCATTTTAAAAGCTTTATTCACGAATAACTTGTCAAATATAGATGAAATATTTAGTGAAGATGGTCACTGATAGTCTAGCCATTGTGACGTCATCAGTTGAAGCTGGTGGATTTAATTTCAAAAGATGATCACTGCTGGCCTTGCCATTATGACGTCATCAATTGAAGCTGGTGGTTTTAATTTCAAAGTCCTTTGACTTTTTTAGACTTTTAATCAGTAACAAGACCAAGTGCAGACCCGTTGGGACTGTTCCCCCAAAGTGTGGTTGCAGGGGAGGGAGGGGGGGGGGGGGGGGGGGCTGGCATGCGGCATCACACACACTAACTACCCCCCCCCCCCCCCCCTGCGCACACGCTATCTACCCTCCTTGACATTATATATTATTAATTTGCTCCTTTTACCCCATAACCGCACTATCCAGAGACAGTGAGAAAGGAGCAGCAGAGACAGATGGGCAAGAGAGAGTGAGAGGGATGGAGGGGAGGAGGAGAGGGAGGGTGGGTGAGGGGGGAGGGTGGGGGGAGGAGTGATGAGAGAGATGGGAGGAGAGAGGAGAGGTGAGGAGGGGGAGAGAGGGGGGGAGAGGGGGGGGAGGGGAGGGGAGGGAGAGGGGGAGGGGGAGAGGGAGGGAGGGAGGGAGGGGGAGAGGGAGAGGGAGAGAGGTTTAGGGGAGAGAGAGAAAGAGAGAGCAGAGGGATGAGAGTGAGAGGAGGAGGGGGAGAGAGAGAGGGGGGAGAGAGAGGGGGAGAGAGAGAGAGAGAGAGAGAGAGAGAGAGAGAGGGGAGAGAGAGAGGGGGGGAGAGAGGGGGAGAGAGAGAGAGAGAGAGAGAGAGAGAGAGAGAGAGAGGAGAGAGAGAGAGAGGAGGAGAGAGAGAGGAGAGGAGGGAGAGAGAGAGAGAGAGAGAGAGAGAGAGAGAGGGGGAGAGAGAGAGAGAGAGAGGAGAGAGAGAGGGGAGAGAGAGAGAGAGGGAGAGAGAGAGAGAGGGAGAGAGAGAGAGAGAGAGAGAGAGAGAGAGAGAGAGATGGGGAGAGAGAGAGAGAGAGAGAGAGAGATGGGGGAGAGAGAGAGATGGGGAGAGACAGAGAGAGCGAAATGCAACCGTGCGTCACGCATTCAGAATGTTCTGGAAATGAAGCGTGCGCTTCTCATGCACGAAAGCTGTCGGCAGCTCGATGGAATTCAGGGGAGGAGCCTGCCACGTCACACACACACTAACCACCCCCACTCCCTCTAACCACCACCACCCACCCCCCTCCCTCCTCCTCCTCCCCTCTCCTTAGCGATGTTAAGTGACAAATAATTCAATTCAATTCAATGAAAACCAATGGAATCTACAACCTGGCAGGCTGGGGGGGGGGGGGGGGGGGGGGGGGGCAAGGCCGGGCATGGGTCAGTTGTGCCAGGTGCAAAGGCATTGTGAGGTCAGCAGGGGGGGACAGCAGCCAGACTGGGGTGGGGGAGTGTCGGGCGGGGCCTGGAGGCTAGTTGGGCCAAGTGCAAAGGCATTGGGAAAGATAGGGAGGGGGAGAGATCTCAAACCCCATGTCCCATTGTGATTAGACATCTGTGAGGTGGCACTCGTGCAGAAGTTTGATTTTAGTGGGACCATGTGAAGGTTCCAATCTCCCACACCTGTCCCATTGTGATGTCACATATGCAAGTGAGATCCATTGTGATTGGACATCTGTGAGGTGGCACTGACTCATGCAGCAGTTTGATTAAACTTTTTTTTGATGTTTTGTGAACAATTTTATTAAAAATCTGGGGAATGTGGAGATGGGGAGAGTGGGGAGGGGGAGAGAGGAGGGGGAGAGGTGGGGAGAGAGGGGGAGGGGGAGAGGGGAGGAGAGTGGGGAGGGGGAGATAGGGAGAGAGGGAGGAGGGGAGATGGGGGAGAGTGGGGAGGGGGGGGGGAGGGAGAGAGAGGGGGATGAGGATGGGGAAGGGAGGAGAGCGCGGGGAGGGTGAAGGGGGAGATAGGGGTAGGGGGAAGGGGGTGGTAGAGGGGGCAGGGGGGGGGGGAGGGTGGGTGAGGGGGTAGAGAGGGGTGGGGGGAGAAGGGTAAGTGAGGGGGTAGAGAGGGGTGGGGTGGGGGAAGGGGGGGGGGGGAGGGGAGAGAGGCGGGGGGGGGGGGAAGTGATAGAGAGCCCGGGGGGGAGGGAGAGAGAGAGAGCCCGGTGGGGGGAGATAGAGAGAACCCGGGAGGTGGGGAAAGAGAGAGCACTGGGGGGGGGGGGGGGGGGGGGAATTTCCGAGAGAACGCCGCCACCTACGGCCGTCATTTTTGACCACCTTGCTCAGAGCCCCCCTCCGCCGCATGTGTGCCGAGGATTTTTCCCGTCGATTAAAAATGACAGAGATATTAATGTTTTTACAAAATTCCCCATTCTCTCTGCTGCCCCCGCTGGCAGCAGGGGGAGGGACTATAAAACCAGGAAGTGGTGTGCCACACAGTCTCTTCAAGATGGAGGAAGGCAGAGGGTCACGTTTCTCTGAGCTGTGAATAACACTGAACACATGTCTACTCAAATGTAAGTGCCCTTAGTGGTTCTAAAATGCTTGCAGAATGTGTCTATTGGTTCTAAAGCTTGCAAAAAAGTGTCTATTGGTTCTAAAGCTTGCAAAAAAAAATGTCTGTTGGTTCTAAAGCTTGCAACAAAATGTCTATTGGTTCTAAAGCTTGCAAAAAATGTCTATTGGTTTTAAAGCTTGCAAAAAATGTCTATTGGTTCTAAAGCTTGCAGCTTGCAGAAAAAATGTCTATTGGTTCTAAAATGGTTCATACTAGCGCTCCAGAAAGCGCCCCCCCCCCCCCCCTCCCCCTGGTTGGCTTGGCTTGGGTGTGTCTTGAAATTGAAAGGCACTACTTACTGCAAATGGTGGCATGAAGTTGAAAGGCACTACTTACTGCAAATGGTGGATTGGTTGCTTTGGCTTGAAGTTGAAAGGCACTACTTACTGCAAATGGTGGCTTGGGAGCTTTGACTTGAAGTTGAAAGGCACTACTTCCTGCAAATGATGGCTTGGGTGTGCAGAATTTTTTGCAGAAGGTCTCGTGTTAAATTAGAAACTCTCAAATATGTTTTCATGGATGGCAAGATGTTCTGCAGCCTCTCCTATCAAAAATAACTATACCAGCAAAGACATTATTCAGCTTTTTTTTTGCATTCTTTGTATAGCTCTACTTTCCCTTCTGCCTTAATTTTCTATCTATTTATCCCTCCATCAATTTTTCCTCTCTCCATGTCATACCCGTTTTTTAAATTTTCTCTGGCTGTTCAATAACTTTATTCCTTTGCAAGCTTCTCTTTGCAGACAACCAAATTAATTTGCTGTTATATGGCAACCATAGTTGAACTGGTCAGAATATACATTCATCTGGGGAATAAGAAATAATGTTGTTTGTGGAAAGAGAAAGGAGAAATCTGAGCCTTATACGTGTAAAAATTGGGGAGGTACAAATGCTTTATTTGTTGATTTTATGATTCAGCAAATGCCCCGCTATACCACATATTAAGTTACTACAGCACACTCAGATCTATAACATTTAATTTGCACAAAATTGGAGGAATACATTTTGACTCAAAAGTTTAATTTCAAAATTTATAAATATATGCCAAGTTGTCTATATTTCATATTCTTCAAAAATATAATTATTAAAACCTCTAGAAATAAAGTATGAATGCATGTAGAATAAAATGTAACAGATAAACTGTATCCTATAAAAAAATTATGATCAGGAAACCTTTTTTCAAAGCTTACCATCTGTGAAATATCTTAGAACATGAAAATATAGACAGCTAGCTTTTTCCTTAAAAGTGGAGAATTGTAAGGTACTTCATTTCACATTTATTATGCTTTCTGTGTCTTTCCTCATTTTTCATCAGGGCTGCATTAAGTATTGATATTGATTTCTTGTAAATGTATTAAATGGACGGCTAGCAGTTTTTTGTTATTGTTCTGCAGTACTTGTATGTAATTTATTACTGCTGCAACCAATGCTAGGTCTCGGTGCTGTGTGAAGCACCAGCTTTGTTCTGGTGCAGTCACAGGCAACAATTTGCTTTTATTAAGCAACAATATATATTAATATTGTGTAAATATAAGATAACAATTTAATTCAGTAACTTTCACTGCCGAATACACAAATTACCACTCTAGTGACAAGTTGCAACAAATAGTAATATCGCAAGATATATGTAAAGGCTGTTAATTTACAGTGAAAGAATTAGCATGTTTAGATGAAATTATGTTTCATAACAAATACCTAGATGCTATTGATGCACAAGACCAGGTTAATGACGTGGCCCTTGGGCTGTAGTTAAGTTTGAGGTGTAGATAACCGAATAAAGACTTTAATCTTAAGACCAAACATTATTTGGGACCGAGAAATCAGTCCAAAATGCTGTGTCTTCAGTGATGGGAGAGGGATGTTGACGAACTTTCAAAGCCTACATGAAAAAGGTCTATTCGACAGCAATCAATCCTTTAAATTTATCTCCAAAAAAAGCTGTGTAAGATATCAATAACCACTAAGCAAAGCAATCTACATTAATGATTGATATTGTTTATTTTAATATGAGAAAATTAATAGGTAACATATATGGTCCAGATTTATAGAGACATTATTTTCAACCACATAATATATCTTAGATATTATGGAATTAATTGGATATGCCGTATGTAAATATACACAGATATACCTACATATATTGTCTGTTTTCAAATATAAGGTGATATATAACAATACAAATTAAATTACAAAATGGCAAGGCACTTTTTGCTTCCTTCAAGTTAACTTCAAACTAAAGTTAATTGTGAATCTGTGGAATTCATTGAACGTGGAGCATGGAGGACATGTATTTGGGAATTTTTAAAGTGGAGATTGCTAGGTTCTTGATTAGTAAAGGTATCGAAGGTTACAGGGAGAAGGCAGAGGAATGGGGTCAAGAGTGAAGGATAGATCAGCTATGATTCAATGGTGGAGTAGACACGATGGGCTTGAAGTCCCAATTATGCTCCTATGACTTGTAAACAAGTAAACAACTTGTAACACTCTTACCAGTGCCATTGTGCCAGTGCTCGTCTGATCCTTGAGCTAAACTAGTACCTTTGGTGGGGTTTTTTTTGCAGAGATGTTGTGTTTTGAAATAAGTTAACCTGAATCAAACATTGGTCGCTATGGTGAACGTAATAAATCCTGTGACATAATTTGAACTACAGTGAGAAATTCTTCCATTGACATAGCTAATATTCTTCACTAAGGCAGCATTGTCAAATCAGATTAACCAGTTACTCATTCATTATCACAGTAAATGATCATTTTCAGCACAAAGTTATTATTTTGTATGTAGAAGTACCTATACTTCCAAAACCAAACAACTCATTGTGAGGAACGTTTGAACATTTTTGACCCATAGAGAAAGCAATATATGAAGTCAAATGTATTCTCTATGATTCAAATTTTAATTGCATGTCTAGACAGGAATCAGTGTAGTTTTGTTTCTTCATGGGTAACCTAAAGGCATATAATTTAATAATCTTACACACTTGATAGGATAAGAATTGTTATTACAATTAGCGTAAATGAGTGACTAGATAGCTGCAGAACTGTCCAATATTTTGATAAAAATCTTTAACCTGCTAAGTGAAAATGAATCTGAACCCACAAATCATCAGTTTACCGGCTTACTGTACCATTGTACTAAATTTATTAAAGGATGAAATAGTACTTCATATACTTAAGAAGTAAACAAGTAGTCAAAATACAGAAGGTGATACATTGTCAAGGGAAATTTTTATTTTGTTGGCCAAAGTCATTGCAAATCTCATGACTTTCCAAACATAGACACAAAATACTGGAGTAACTTAGCGGGGTCAGGCAGCATCTCTGGAGAAAATGCATAGATGATGTTTCGGGTCGAGATCCTTTTTCAGACTAAAGAAAGGTACTGTGTTGAAATGTCACCTATCCGTTTTCTCCAGAGATGTTGCCTGACCTGCTGAGTTACTCCTGCATTTTGTGTCTATCTTTGATATAAAGCAACATCTGCAGGTTATTTTTATTATTATTACATCATGGCTTTCCAATGTTACTTATTCTGCATCAGGAGCAGTGAGACATCAAATCTCTATATTTCAATTCACCTTTGATGATTTTTAACATCTACCACACTGTTAGCTGGAAAACTACAAAATTCATACAATCAAACCAAACATTTTGCTTGAGGATAATAGTAATTGAGCTTTGGATGGAATTAAATCATATGCATCTATTTCTGAAATTTTGGAATTTACTTTAAATAAAAAGAGCCAATGAAAGACTGAGGAATTCTGATGAAAACAACAGAAAACACATTTTATTATAAATATAATTTATTCAAAATCTTAAAACATTCTTGCTTTGATTAGCAAGATAGTTTTAGCGCCTTTCTGTGAAATACTCAGGTTTACTTATTGTGCATTATTTGAGTTGGTACGTTATAATTAATGAACAACCTAGTTTGCAATCATCAAACAAAAACTGTAATTGTACAAAATCACCTATTAGCTCCCGTAATAGACATGCAACTACTATAATAACTCTCAGGATGTCAGATTTATAGCATCTGCAGACTTTTGCTTTTTAAAATAGTGCATTAATCCAGGTATGAGGCTTAGGAAGGCAATAAGATGCACATAGTTTCTCGTGATAAACACAGGCTCAGTCTAAATTTTCCAGCTAGGATCAACTGATCTATGAGGAGCAGAAGATACGAGGCAGAATTCCCTATTCCTTTATTTGCATTGTTTGTATTCAGAAAATGAGGCAGAGTTAGCATCATCAAAATGGAGCTGTCCAGTTTTTAATTAATTTAAATGAACATAGAAAAAAATAGCACATTTCATTAAGGATCTGAGGTCTGCCCTATGCTGATTTTTCATCCATATTAACAAAGAGATCGAAAATAGTGTTGGATTCTCTCTGCCAGTATTATCTGAGCAAACAGTGCAATCGGTCTGGTGGTAAAAGCAGTAAATAATACCCCAAAGATTAAACCTTTTTGATTTGTTTGTGTTTTGTTGCTGAATTTTGTTGCTGACAACACCAATTGTACAGGATTTCAGTCCCTCAGCCAGTAGCAACACATTATGCAAGTTAATGTGTTGTTGTGATGCCTTAATTTTAAAGCAGTTCACTCTACTACCACTGTGACTTAAAAAGTCTTGTGATGGGTCTGGGAGACGAAAGTTAATATCTGCAGCCAAGGCCAATGACACCTTGTCATATTTCTAAACACAATCTAGACATGTGATAAAGTGCATTTATCAACGAGAGTAATGACAAAGCACATCAGAAAGCTGTGTGGAGCCATGCTTTAGATCCCTGGATCAATCTGATGGAGTCTACAATGTAATCTGCTACAATCTTACAGACTCTGATTGCATGCTGCAAAAACTCTGCTTTACAGAGAGACTCCCTCTTACAAACAGGTGGAAATTGGTCCCCAAAGCCAACTAGAAAAACAGCTGCAGCCTAAGAAACGCAAGTCATTTTTGGGGGAGATATTTGTTGGGGGAGATATTTGTGGTACTCTCTTGCAGGGATGCTTCACTTAACTGACACAAGTAGCTCCCCTTTCAAAAGCTGGTTCTTTATTGAAAGCCCCAAATAATTCTGTTTCTTCCCCAGAGAATTATTTTCAAACCCTTGGCCTTCACCTGATTTGCCCTGACTCCTTAATTTACTGATTCATTTGACACCTTTCCAACTCATTAATACCCCCCACACATTCATTAATCATACCCCTCTCCAACTAGTGACATTGAACTGAAAATAATATTACACGTTATTTAATGGACTAACAAGGCAACTTTATACTGCCTGTACAACAACATCTAGACAGACCTACAACCCTCCCATAATCAACAGGCCTACCACAACCCATTGATGTCGAAAACTTGACTATCTTCCATCCTCTCTCTCCTACAAAACTTGTACCAATCTGACAACCATCTGTTTGAATTTGGACTTACCTGATTTTTGCTGGGGAAGGGTTTCGTCTGTTCAGTCTGTGGAGTAGATCAGTGCCTGGTGCCTTTCGATTGTCCTAAGTCCAAAGATCTGTTTCCTAATTAATTTCTAAAAAAATTATTTATGGAACAGGCCCGTGGTGTCTTTGTCAACCTTGTATGTCCCCACAGTCCTCTATTTATGAGCAGAATGTTCATTGAAAATGTGGGATGTCTCAGTGATGAGCAGAATGTTCATTGAAAATGTGGGATGTCTCAGTGATATTCACATTTTTTTTTTTTTTTAAGTACAGGTGCACAACCTTTTATCCGACAGCCTTGGGACCAGACACAAAATGACCGGTTTCTTCCAGGTAGGCGATATACCCTCCACTTCTTTTTTATGAATGGGATTTAGTTCCCCTTTCTTCCAGGACCGCCCGGAGGTTCCGCTGTCACCTCTGCGGGCCACCCTCGGTGAACGCTCACTTGGGATTCCTACTCTCCTGCGCAATGTACCCTCACCTTCTCTTTTATGAATGGGGATTTAGTTCCCCATTCGTTGAGGACCGACCGGAGGTTCCGCTGTCACCTCTGCGGGCCGCCCTCGGTGAACATCCTGTCTCCCTGTCCCTGGGATAGCAGGGGGCGATCAAACAGCACAATACCCCCCTCCCCCTCCAACTCCAGAGGAATCCGCTCCCCGATGGGCTGCTACGGCGACAAGTGGCAGTTCGCCCACAGCCCAAGCTGCGCGACCCCAAGAACAAGACGTACCTTGCACACCATCAGCTTCTGCCCCTACGGGGAGCGTGTTCCTCTGGAGTTGGAGCGGGGCTGGGCTGGAGTTGCTGATCTGGGATCTCCGTGCTTGCAGTGGACCTGGGGGTCGGTGTCCCGATGAGGGGGCACAGCTCGGGCTGTGGGCGAACTGCCACTTGTCGCCGTAGCGGCCCATCGGGGAGCGGCTTCTGGTGGTCCTGATGTCTCCGGTCAGTTTGCAGTTTTCCTCTGGAGTTGGAACGGGGCTGGGCTGCTGCTGGCTGTGGGTCTCTGGGATCTCCGTGCTTGCAGTGGGCCTGGGGGTCGGTGTCCAGTTGGTCCTGACGTCTCCGGTGACTGGCATTGTATGCTGGCATCGCCGACGTGAAGACAGTGCAAAGCCCCCACGCCGGTGCAATGGGCGGGGAGCTGGAGAAGGGAGGGAAGGGGTCACACACATGGCCGGGAAGCAGAGGGGTGTAGGTGGGGTGAAACTGAAGGGAGGGACAATCTGCTGCTCCCTGCCCGCTGAGTTAAAAGGTTCCCACGCAAGACTAACAATACACTGTGTATCGTGAGTCTACCGTGGGAACTTTTTAACTCAGCGGGCAGACGGCAGCATATTGTCAATTATTAACCCTCCCGCGCAATATACCCACACCTCTTTTATGAATGGGGATTTAGTTCCCCTTTCTTCAAGGACCGACCGGAGGTTCCGCTGTCACCTCTGCGGGCCGCCCTCAGTGAACGTTTTCAAGGACCTTTCTTCAAGGACTGAAAAAATGTCTGCTATTCGGAGGTTTTCGTTATTTGGATCTTCGGATAAAAGGTTGTGCACCTGTATTATCATTTTTCAACGTGTGCACAGGTCCACATTATGGTGGCATCAAGTTGCTACATGAAACTACTGCAGAGGTTCCCTATTAAAACAGGTTTAGTTCTTGCAAAAATATATTTTCTTCTACCAGCATTAATACAATTATTTCAAAATCACGATTCTACTTTTGGTGCAAGTGAATCAACACATTGTGGGAGAATGAGCAGAAAAGTCAAGTTATTAATGTCAGACTAAAGGGGATTATTTTGCAAACTAGTTTGCTACATTGAAACCTTAACGTATCATTCCTGTATAAAATAATTAAATCTTTGAATGATATTACAATGTCACACTTCAGTGGAGAATTATGAGAAATCACAAGTCAATCCGTTACTAAACTCCTTACAACAATGTACTCTACGTATGAGATCTAATTTTATTTTATCATGAGCATGCTCTTTGTAAAAGATGGATTTAACATAGGTCATTATGTTTTTCAGAGATAATAGACTTAGTAGAATGGTAGTTCTCAAGCAATGCAAATTGCTCGCCAATCTCCATATTGTGATGCAAGGTATTTATAGACCATTTATTAAGCTGTACTTTTTTGCTAGGATAGTTCTAAGTTAATAGTTCACTGTCTAAGGAAGAGACTGAATGAATTAAAAATAATCCACAAGTGTTATCACAGCTCTAAAATGGATTGATAACACGTATAGTGGGTGAAATCAGTTTATAGGTTATTCTCTTCTACATTAATTCTAATTTAAAAAGTATTTAATATGTCAATTATGTCAGTTCTTTTTCATGAAATTCATATTTCTAACAATCACAACATTTGCGTGCATCAGCTGAAGACTGACAGATTATATGCTTTTATGGCTTAAGTTCCCGAGAGTAACTCCTAAACTGGAGTGATTTGCCATGTAATGCACATCAATCTATTAAAGCAAGGTGAAAGCTAGGTCAAGAAGCATTCCATGTCTTAGGATGAATGCGATTAAATAACCGAGATCATTATCTAAATCCAAAAGACCAATTTGGATGCATGCCTAATATAATTCTTCAGTGACTTGTTTCTTCACTTTTTGAAATCCATGTTCTATAGTCTCAATTTCAGATTATGATTGTGGACTGTTCAGATAGTTGTTAAAAATAATTATGAGGTGTAAGTTGGGATATACATATCCTATGGAAATATTATTC
Source organism: Leucoraja erinaceus (assembly GCF_028641065.1). NCBI lineage: Eukaryota > Metazoa > Chordata > Chondrichthyes > Rajiformes > Rajidae > Leucoraja > Leucoraja erinaceus. The sequence continues at coordinate 17,343,899 of NC_073391.1, read as the reverse complement.
ATAGATTTCCTTTTCCACTAACTGGATAAGGCATCAATATGATTATCTTCACAACATCTCTCAGTCAGAGTTCTTGTTCAGTATCGAAACATTTAAGACATACACTAAATAACCAATGAGTAGACTTACCTGTGGTGAATAACCTATCAGGGCCCAGAGATACCCAGTAGTCAAATTCCTCTGATGTGAAAATTCTAGTTCATCTGTCTCATCTCGATTCACAGCTATATGTACGCAGCCTTGATAGTCACCTATCAACCGTTGTCCACCATGCAGGTCCAAAATGTCCCATGTGCCAATTTTTTCAAGTGCTTTTGTCAAATCACTGATGTGGCGGAATGATAAGTGGCCTGGATATACAGAGAAAAAAGGTGACAAAAAACCCCACAAAAATATCTGAAATTTTCTTCTTAGAAAATAAAAATCACATAATTCACAAGTGACCCTATTACTGTTTTCTGAACTATTTTAAACCTCAATAAATTTCCTTAATAAAGCAGTAGATTTCCTACATACAATCCTGATGTTTGAGAAATTTGAAAACACATACTAGCAAGATCGTGCAGATAGTGGTATACTGTTATGAAGTCTGGCACAGAATCATATTCATCTGTTTTTTTTCTAAATGATTGTTTACAATAATATAATATGCATTTTGTGTAGATTAACAAACACTACCAACGTGTTCAGAAAGTGAATATGACATTGTCTATATTTCCTTTGTCGTCCCACTTATGCAATGTTTTTGGCGACCACAGCTTTCGCCACATGGTCGTGGGGTGATGCCTGTATGGCCGTGAGTAGACTCCTCAAGTCGCCTAGAGTCCTAACTTTTTTCTGGTCGCCGCTGGATTTTGAAACGTTCAAAACTTTTTGCCGAATGTAGGCTTGACGTAGCTTGTCTTCTCCTGTCGTAGGTGCTGTCGTAGGTTGTCGCCAGGATGACACAGGTTGTCGCCAGGAGACGTTGGTTGCCGCCAGCTGCTGACTTCGTGGAATCCATTGGCGACTACCTACATCAACCGGTGACAGGTGCCAGCGACTGAATTGTCTTCAGTTGGCGCCGACAGGGTCGTTGCTTGTCGTAGCTTGTCGTAGGTGGACGTAGATTGACTTTGGTTGTCATAGGTTGTTGCCTGTGTGGTGGTAGGTTGTCGTAGGTGGACATCCTAATGGGTCGCTGGTTGTCGGTAGCTTGCCATACATTGACATCGACTTGGGGGCAAGTTGTCGTAGACATTGTCGTGGGGGGGGGTCCAGTCGCCGCTTTTTCGGCGATCTGCTACGACCGTGACAGTTGCCGGAAAAATCACCAAAGTGGGACAGTGGCTTTACAAACAATAATAGACTGCATTTAGCTAATAATACCGACACCGTTATTTTCTAAATAAATGTTTTGAATGTTAAAGTCTATTTTGAGGAGCAGGATTGCTAAGAATTGTTAGCAAGTACAGAATCACAACAACATGAGTCCATCTTCTAGACCATAGACATTTGAATATCGAATAAGATTATTTGCCCTATTTGTCAAAAATATATAGGAACTGCTGTTTTGGATAATGACTGGAGGAAGTTTACCACATGGGATGTAATGTCAAAAAAATTGTCGCAGGTAATACTTCTTAACTTCCTTCATTGGTATCGGCATTTGTCTATTATTGTCACATGTACTGAAATATAGTGCAAATATTTTGTTTATGTGCTATCCAATCAATTCAAATCATACTATACACAAGTACAATCATGCCGTACCCAAGTACAACAATTAGTGCAAAGAGAGAAAAATACCAGAGTGCACAATGGATTCTACCTAAGACCCCAGAACGGAAAGTGTAGTAACAAGTACATCTGGTAACCTAAACCTCTGCACTAATTCAACATTGAAATCCAAGGTGAATTTCTTCCCTCGGGTCAATAGTGGATGAAGCACAATAACAAATGATGTTTCAAGAATAAATGTAATTTAAAATTAGCTTTAGTCAAAAAGAAAAAAGTAGTCCCTTTCTCTGCTTCCTTTATTTACGTACAGAAACCTGAAAGTGTGGAAGACGTTGGTGAGGTCACAGTTGTAATACTGTGCTCAGTTTTAGTCAACCTGCCAAAGGAAGGATGTCATTACGCCTGAAAGAGTGCAGAGAAGATTTATGACGCATTGGGCCCATCCCCCAAGGCAATATTCCACCACTGACTCATAGCCCCAAACTGTGCAAGCCCGGTTGACCGGGTTCCCGTTGTGACGAGAGTCACGGCAACCTTCCCCCAACTGCGTAGGTGTGGCCGGCAAGTGGGAGCGCGACTGCAACATTTTTAAAGTTCAAAATGGCAATAACCTGTACAATACAAGATCAATGTGAACGCATCTGTGAACGCAATGTGAACAAACCCTCTTCAGTCCCATATTCCCCTCCGAAGCCGAAGCAAAGAAGTGGAAGCCAAATAACGGAATGGAAACTAAGCTGAAATACCAACTAACCGAAGGGCGGGACGCCTAAAAGCCAACTAACCGAAAGGCTGCATCGCCTAAAAGCAAACTCACCAAATGGCTGCTCTGCCAAAACTTAACCTACCCGAAAGGCGGCGTCGCCTACAAGCCAACGAACCGAATACCGCTGAACAGAAAAGTCAAATAATGAACATGACGTTGCCGGGGGGCGGGACTTGTCAGCGATTGGTCCAGACCCCCATGTCCATCCCATCACTATGGAGGGATGAACATTGTCCCACACCTCCGCTCCACCCGACCCACAGCCCGCGGAGGGTGGCTATGGGAGAGTGGGGGCTGTCCCGAGGGGTGCGCACCTTCGGCGTCTTACAACTTGGTGCTTGGGCTCATATTGCCCAGTCACCTACAGCTTGTGTGGGAAAATGACTCCCACCCTCCCGCCAGCTGAGTGGCCCAGCCCGGTGCAGCCCAGCCTGGCCCAGGCACCGGAGATGTCGCCAAACATAAAGCGGAGACTTTGATCCCGGCAGGGGAGAATGACCCATCGCACCGCCAGCTCCAGCCCCTTCCCCTCTGGTCCCCCTCGCTGGCTCATGCCCCCCTCCCCTGTGACACCCTCCTCAACGCATTGCCCTTCCCCAGTCTTTTCTCCAAGCTCTCTTCCCCCCCCCCCCCCCCATCCCCCCCCGCCCCCCCCCCCCCCCCCCCAATCCCCTCGCCAACACACCCCACACCCCCCGCCCCCGGTTGATGTCATGCCGGCAGTTAGAAATAAAAAGATCTAGAGAGGGTAGAAGGCCGTTTGGGCAGGTCCAAGAGAAGGAGAACCGTTCCCTGCTTAACTCATCCCACCCAAACCACCCCCTACCCAGGTACCTTCCTCTGCAGCCGCAGAAGATGCAATACTTGTCCTCATACATCCTCCCTCAACTCCGTTTAAAGACCCTGACAATCCTTTCAGGTTAGGCAGAGGTTCACTTGCACCTCCTCCAACCTCATCTACTGTATCCGTTGTTCAAGATGTGGACTCTTATACATCGGAGAGACCAAACGTAAACTGGGCGATCGTTTCGCTGAACACCTTAGCCCAGTCCGCCTGAACCTATCTACGATAGGATAAAACTTTATTCAAGCCCGGAGGGAAATTGGTCTGCCAACAGTCACAACACACAAGATACACAAAAACTTGAATTTAATAGTGCAAAAAAAGACAGGCAACTGTTGGCTGGATGCCGTGTGCACAGCACCTACACTGGAATGGACCAGAACGAACAACAAACAAACGGGGGGAGAGGAGAGAGAAGAGGGAGAGAGGGGCAGCAGCCCGAGCTAGGTACGGAGCGAACTGAGGGCGGTGAAAAGCAGCAGGGGAACCAGCCGATCGTGGCTTCCGCCAGCAGGACAGAGCGGGGCCAGGCCGGGGGGGGGGGGGGGGGGGGAGGACTGACGATCGTCACCTGTGACGGGTAGAGAGCAAAGATCCTAGAGCAGTATAGGATCTTTGGTAGAGAGGAGAGGGAGGAAGGAGAGGGGAGCTGTGAGGGGAGTGGGTGGGCTGCCAAATGAGAAGAGAGAGAAGCGGCTTCTGACTCTGAAAACCCACAGCTGGAATGAGCGCACAGGTGGGCAGGGCTTCACGAGCTGCGCCGACAGTGAGGAGAAGGTTCAGCGCGTGAGGCGCCGCTGCCCCGAGATCTGTAGAACAAAGATCCTATTGTGGAACGGAGCTGTAGAATCTTTGTTCTGCAGAACTTTCTAAATCCACAGTGGTGGGGGGCCGGGGCCAGGAGGCAGGTAGGCCTGGATTGTTGGGCATTGTGATGTCAGCAGCTGATCATACCTAATATTTATTCTAATTTTAGACAAGGTGAAAAACTAACAATTTGAAATCTTGATTAGTGAAACATAAAAATTAGTCTGTATTTTTATTAAGTGCTAACAACATTAATTTATTTTCACTTTGTCAACTAATTCAGGTCTCTAATTCAAACAGTAAAAATATATTTAAATTTGCTGCAGTACTCACCAGATAACCAATGTGGTGTAAAAATATTGGTCATCCATGACACATAGCCTTGCTTGAACGAACAAATAAAGGATTCAACATTGCTTGGAGCTATGACCTCATTTATCTGAGGCACTTCTGAGTCCAGTTCACATACAGGATTCAGAAAGACAACTCGTGGGAAGAAGGCGTTCTGGCGAAGACACGCACCATTTTTCATCAAATGATTCCATAAATTTAGTGTTTTCTTCTATGGAAGATTATGAAAGGAGGCAAATGAGTAATGGGAAGTGGGACCAGAGCATGAAAGAACAAATAAAGATAACTCAATAGGCTTGCAAAAAAATGAGATATTATTCATAGTACATGCAGTACAAAATTATAAATAAGTTAAGAATAACAGCTGCAAGATGTAAACTAAATAAGATAAGGAAAGAAAATAGAATAGAGCAGTCTGAGATCCAAGTTTGATTTCAACCCAGATTACTCGCAAGAAAATCGTGTACATGTGAAGTGTATTTGGGTAAGATTAATCCTGTTCCTAATGCATGTGGTTCCAGCGCTCAAAACGCCTGTTGTTTTTTAGGAATTTAAATCAGAAACATCAGCAACGCTGGCAAAAAGAAATGCAGTGCTTTAGTTTAGATTAGTTTGGTTTAGAGTTCATTGGTGAGATAGGCCTTCAAGTCCAGGGAGTCCTCGCCGACAAAAGATCACCCACACACTAGTTCTATCCTACACCCCAGGGACAACTTACAGAAGACCATTAACCTAAAAACTTGAATGTCTTCAGAATGTGAGTGGAAACCAGAGCACTCAGAGAAAACCCAGGTGGCCATAGGGAGAATATACAAACTCTGCGCAAGACAGCGCCTGTAGTCAGGATCGAACCCAGGTCTCTGGCATTGTAAGGCAGCAATTGTAAGGAGCATATGGCAGAGTGTAATAGGGATCGATGTGAAAGGTGAGATGCGTAAGGAGTTAAAAGTATTGTATATGAATGCGCAAAGTATAAGAAGTAAAGTAGATGAGCTTGAGGCTCAGTTAGAGGTTGGTAGATATGACATTGTGGGGATTACTGAGACGTGGCTGCAGGAGGATCGGGAACTTAATATTCAGGGTACACAAAAATGCTGGAGAAATTCAGCGGGTGCAGCAACATCTATGGAGCGAAGGAAATAGGCAAAAACCCTTCTTCAGACTGATGGGGGGGGTGGGGTGAAGAAAGGAAAAAATGAGGAGGAGCTTAATATTCAGGGTTATACATCCTATAGAAAGGACAGGCAGGTGGGCAGAGGAGGGGGGGGGGGGTAGCTCTGCTGGTGAGGGATGGAATTCAATCCCTTGTGAGGGAAGACATAGGGACTGACGAGGTAGAGTCACTGTGGATTGAGTTGAGGAATTGTAAAGGCAAGAAGACACTAATTGGTGTTATCTACAGACCACCAGATAGTAGCCTGGATGTAGGGTGTAAGTTGCAGCAGGAGTTAAAACTGGCATGTAACAAAGGTAATGCCACTGTGGTGATGGGGGATTTCAATATGCAGGTAGACTGGGAAAATCAGGTTGGTTCAGGACCCCAAGAAAGAGAGTTTGTAAAATGCCTCCGAGATGGATTCTTAGAGCAGCTTGTAATGGAGCCGACCAGAGAAAAGGCAATTCTCCATTTAGTGTTGTCCAATGAACCAGATATTATAAGAGAACTCGAGGTAAAGGAACTGCTTGGAGGTAGTGATCATAATATGATTAGATTTAATCTGCAATTTGAGAAGGAGAAGGTTAAATCGGAAGTGTCAGTGATGCAGTTGAACAAAGGGGACTATGAAGGCATGAGAGGGGAGCTGGCCAAGGTAGACTGGAAAGGGGTCCTAGCAGGAATGACGGTGGAACAGCAATGGCAGGAATTTCTGGGCATAATCCAGACGCAGGATCATTTCATTCCAAAAAGGAAGAAAGGTTCTAAGGGGAGTAGGAGGCAACCGAGGCCGACAAGAGAAGTTAGGGATAGAATAAAACTAAAAGGAAAGATGTATAACACAGCAAAGAGTAGCTGGAAACCAGAGGATTGGGAAACTTTCATAGGACAACAGAAGGAAACAAAACGGGCAATACTGGCTGAAAAGATGAAGTACGAAGGGAAGCTGGCCAGGAATATAAAGAAGGACAGTAAAAGCTTCTTTAGATATGTTAAGGGAAAAAGAGTAGCAAAGTCAAATGTGGGTCCCTTAAAGGCAGACACGGGTGAAATTATTATGGGCAACAAGGAAATGGCAGAAGAGTTGAATAGGTACTTCGGATCTGTCTTCACTATGGAAGACACAAACAATCTCCCAGATGTACTGGAGGACAGAGGATCTAAGGGGGTAGAGGAACTGAAAGAAATTTTCATTAGGCGAGAAATAGTATTGGGTAGGCTAATGGTACTGAAGGATGATAAATCCGCTGGACCTGATGGTCTGCATCCAAGGGTCCTCAGGGAGGTGGCTCTAGAAATAGTGAACGCATTGGTGATCATTTTCCAATGTTCAATAGATTCAGGATCAGTTCCTGTGGATTGGAGGATAGCTAACGTTATCCCACTTTTCAAGAAAGGAGCGAGAGAGAGAAAATGGGGAATTACGGACCAGTTAGCCTGACTTCGGTGGTGGGAAAGATGCTGGAGTCAATTATTAAAGAGGTAATAATGGGGCATTTTGATAGCAGTAAAAGGATTAGTCCAAGTCAGCATGGATTTATGAAAGGGAAATCATGCTTGACTAATCCTCTGGAATTTTTTGAGGATGTGACAAGTAAAATGGATGAAGGGGTGCCAGTGGATGTAGTGTATCTAGACTTTCAGAAAGCCTTTGATAAGGTCCCGCACGGGAGACTGGTGACTAAAATTAGAGCACATGGTATTGGGGGTAGGGTGTTGACATGGATAGAAAATTGGTTGGCAGACCGGAAGCAAAGAGTGGGAGTGAACAGGTCCTTTTCAGAATGGCAGGCAGTGGCGAGTGGAGTGCCGCAAGGCTTGGTGTTGGGGCCGCAACTGTTTACCACATATATTAATTATTTGCAAGAGGGAATTAGGAGCAACACTAGCAAGTTTGCAGATGACACAAAGCTGGGTGGCAGTGTGAGCTGTGAAGAGGATGTTACGACGTTGCAGGGTGACCTGGACAGGTTGAGTGAGTGGGCAGGTGGCAGATGCAATACAATATAGATAAATGTGAGGTTATCCACATTGGCGGTAAAAACAAGGGGGCAGATTATTATCTCAATGGGGTTAGGTTAGGTGAGGGGGAGGTGCAGCGCGACCTGGGCGTACACCGGTCACTGAAAGTTGGCTTACAGGTACAGCCGGCAGTGAAGAAAGGTAATGGAATGTTGGCCTTCATAACAAGAGGATTTCAGTATAGGAGTAAAGAGGTTCTTCCGCAGTTGTATAGGGCTCTGGTGAGACCACATCTCGAGTATTGTGTACAGTTTTAGTCTCCTAACTTGAGGAAGGACAGCCTTGTGATTGAGGCAATGCAGCATAGGTTCACAAGATTGATCCCTGGGATGGCGGGACTGCCATATGAGGAAAGATTAAAAAGACTAGTCGTATTCACTGGAGGATGAGGGGAGATCTTATAGAAGCATATAAAATTCTAAAAGGATTGGACCATCTAAATTCAGGAAAATTGTTCCCAGTGTTGGGCGAGTCCAGAACCAGGGGCCACAGTCTTAGAATAAAGGGGAGCTCATTTAAGACTGAGGTGAGAAAAAACATTTTCACCCAAAGAGTTGTGAATTTATGTAATTCCCTGCCACAGAGGCCAAATCACTGGATGGATTTAAGAGAGAGTTAGATAGAGCTCTAGGGGTTAGTGGAGTCAAGGGATATGGGGAGAAGGCAGGCACGGGTTATTGATAGGGGACGATCAGCCATGATCACAATAAATGGCGGTGCTGGCTCGAAGGGCCGAATGGCCTTCTCCTGCACCTATTTTCTATGTTTCTATGTAACTCTACTGCTGCACCACTGTGCTGCCCCATGGTTATTCTACAAGTAAGTGCAAATGCAGAATCTTGAAATATATCAGATGGGGACAATTTTTGATTTTAGGTGATCTGGAACCATTTAATGGTTTCACGAACCACATGAAATTGGGAATGTGTTCAATTCTAATAAAAACAATGCCTGCTCTGATCATCAATAAAAGGGCAAGAAAAGAGAAACTACTGACCTAACTGGTTTAAATTCCTTCTCTCCAGAGATGCTGCCTGTCCTGCTGAGTTACTCCAGCATTTTGTGTTTAACTGGTTCAAATGTTTTATGCCCTGTACTGTGTAACCAAGGAAGCATGGTCAGGAATAGACTTCATTGTGTCTTAAAAGCAACAACAACTGGCTAACATTAGAACAGTAAGTACATGTCATGACTATATCAATCACTGATGTCCACAGAATCAGTTCTGATAGAGTGATTCCTGAATAAATAATAAATCTAGATGAATCTGGGATAGGATGCCGAAGGCTTAAAGTACTATGATTTTTATTATTTTTGCAAACAGTAAAAATATTTTATGTATGTATTTGTCTATTCTTGGCGAGAAATGCAAATCCAAATGCATATTTTCATTTTGCATGTAGTAGCAGCAGCGTAAGATTACACACATAAACGTGTTATTCTGTGTATATCACATCATGAACAAGCGCAAACCAACTGAACATATTTTCCAATGGGTCAGTTAGTTCATGTTGCACTTCAGAAAAGTAAGCACAGTTCCTGTTTTTATTTATGCTGATCCTTAATCATTTTTGTTTTAACAAGTTATATTTTCTAAAATTAATTTATCAGATTTGTGATTATTATATGGCAAAAATATGTGACCACGACATAAAGATTTCAATTGTCTGACTGTCTGTAAAAAAGGATTAAGAAATACTAATTAATATTAAGAAATGTTAAGAAATAAAAATAAATGGCATATGAGGTTAAGGGATTAGTTTATAGCACATGACTGGCATATGGAGATAGGCATTTGAATCTGATTTTCTTTCAGGAGGCAGGTTTGCTAGTTTCCCTTAGAGCTGTAACTACAGATCGCCAGTTTGTGTATTAGATTTCAGTATAATTTGAATGTAAACAACATTTCTTGGAAGCCTCTTTATTTTCATTGCAACAAAGACAGCATGAAAAGGGAATCAAGATGCAGGACATGACAAACCTCTATCAGCTATATTACAAAACTATTAACCATAATCCAGGAGTTTTTTTTCATTCATGCAACAAAATTAAAACTCGAGTCATATTACTGTTTTGGCCATTTTACAAAAATTTAAAGAAATCAAAAATGTAATATCAGTAGAAATTGTGAAGGGAACCACTCATCCATCTTTGGTGCTAACTTCAGATTGCAAATTAACAGGCACTTACTGTATGAGCAAGGTGAGGAATACATGTTTCCATTATACCGTTTCCATTAAACTAAACTAACGAGCATGTTATACATCTCTGACAAGGTCTCTGAAATCTGAAATTGCTGTACAAAAAGGGAACAAACTTAAGAGAGCTGACAGTTGAAGAAATTCTTCCAGAACAGGAACAGATTGAGATGATAAATATAAACAAGAATGTCAGGCAGAACCATATTTTACAAGATTCACACTGTAGGCTTACTTAGAATGTACTTCAATTACGTAACCGGTCCATTAAGGGAAGTCTCTACATGTCCATCTTTTTGCATGAGAGTACACCTCAGTGCAGCACCAAAGTCACTGAAGCACACAACAGCAACCGTGTTCATCAAATCATGCATATATTGAGGCCAAACCCAACAGCCTCTCAGAGACTAGATTCAATAATAATAATAATAATAATAATAATAATAAACTTTATTACGGACTCAAGGTCCAGACAAGGGGCAACATTACATTAAAAATGCATTGCATATCAAATATCATAAAATATATATAAAATCATGGTATATCACATAAAAACATCATAATTTATATTTAACAAAAACCCACAATACTTAAGTTAAAAATCCAGATTAAAAGATGATCAATGTCCTACATCGAGACCAGTGTCTCCACAACTGGGATTCGTAGCGTGTAATGCTAACCCTTATGTTTGTCAAGGCCACAATAAGCACATTTTTAGAGTCATTTATCCTGCAAATGAATTTATACATGTGGTGTCTTAGGATAGCTTCTAAAGTACTGACTCCTGCAGCCACAAACATATTACTGGCACTACACCATCTAGGTTGCCTTAGCAGTGTTCTCATGGCATCGTTATATGCCACCTTTAGTCTCTGCATACTTGTCTTTAAATAGTTGGACCACAGGTGCGCAGTGTAGAGGGGTGTGCAGTATGCTCTAAATACAAGATACAAGATACATTTAATTGTCATTTGGACCCCTTGAGGTCCAAACGAAATGCCGTTTCTGCAGCCATACATTACAAACACATAGACCCAAGACACAACATAATTTACATAAACATCCATCACATCGCTGTGATGGAAGGCCAAATAAACTTATCTCTCCACTGCACTCCCCCCCCCCGATGTCAGAGTCAAAGTCAAAGCCCCCGGCTGGCGATGGCGATTGTCCCGCGGCCATTAAAGCCACGCCGGGTGATGCAAGGTCGCACACCGGGTCTTGGTGTTAGAGCCCCCGGCGTGCGCTCGCAGAGTCCCGCGGCCATTCCAAGCCGCCCGGGGCAGTGGTGTCAGGCCCCGCTCCAGGAGCTCTTCGACCCCGCAACTCGGGCGGGGGAAGTCGCCGTTGCGAGAGCCCTGAAAAGCGGTCTCCCTCCAGGGAGCCGCGGGCTCCCGGTGCCGCCGTCCACAGACCTGCCATTGGAGCCTCCGACTCTCCGGTAGCAGCAGCAGCAGCAGCGCTCCTCCACCGCTCCACCCGCTCCGGACTCGGCCAGCCCCGCGACGGCGACGGTGAGTCGTAGCACCAGAGTCCCCGGCTTCTTCCTGTTGGAGGCCGCTCCTCGTTGCGGCCCCAACGACAACGGAAACCCGACGAGAAAAGGTCGGGTCTCCAGTGCAGGGAGAGATTTAAAAAAGTTTCCCCCCCCCCCTCCCACCCCACCCCCACACACACACCCCAACAAAAAATAACAAAAACTACATTTAAACACAGACAGAAAATAATAAAACGCGGACAGACTGCAGAGGCCGCTGCTGACCAGAGTCGCGCCGCCCACTACATCTTCACCACATCTGCACCAAATTTACGCAAGTGGATAGTCCCTCAAAATGCATGTATGTTGGAATGAGATGGAAAATTTCAGTAATGGAGAGACTGGAGAGGCTAGGTCTGCTTTCCCTGGTGCAGAGGAGGTTGACAGAGACCTGACTGGTTTCTAAACCTATGAGGAGTATCGACAGGGTAGGCTGTAGTAAACCTTCCCTTAAAATTTTGTATAGTTGTTGGTATGAGTTCATTAATGTAATGTGTACTGAGATACATTGAAAAATGCTTGCATGCTGTCTAGTCAAATCATACCATACACATGTATAATTAACCCATGTGCAATCCCAAGTGTGCAAAGAAAAAATAACCAGAGTCCATAGTATACAGTGCCCTCCATAATGTTTGGGACAAAGACCCATCATTTATTTATTAGCCTCTGTACTCCACAATTTGAGAATTGTAATTTAAAAAAAAAATCACATATGGTTAAAGTGCACATTGTCAGATTTTATTAAAGGGTATTTTTATGCATTTTGATTTCACCATGTAGAAATTACAGCTGTGTTTATACATAGTCCCCCCCATTTCAGGGCACCATAATGTTTGAGATACCTGGCGTCGCAAGCGTTTGTAATTGCTCAGGTAATTGCATCCTTAATGCAGGTATAGAGAGTGCTCAGCACCTACTCTTTCCTCCAGTCTTTCCATCACCTTTGGAAACTTTTATTGCTGTTTATCAACATGAGGACCAAAGTTGTGCCAATGAAAGTCGAAGAAGCTAGTATGAGACTGAGAAACACGAATAAAACTATTAGAAACATCAGCCATACCATAGGCTTACCCAAATCAACTGTTTGGAACATTATTAAGAAGAAAGAGAGCTTATTAATTGCAAAGGGGCTGGCAGGCCAAGGGAGACCGCCACAGCTGATGACAGAAGATTCTCTCTAAAATAAAGAAAAACCCCCAAACACCAGTCCGACAGATCAGAAACACTCTTCAGGAGTTGGGTGTGGATTTGTCAATAATAATAATAATAATAATAAATTTTATTTATGGGCGCCTTTCAAGAGTCTCAAGGACACCTTACAAAAATTTAGCAGGTAGAGGAAAAACATGTAAGGGGAATGAAATAAATAGTAGAGACATGACTAGTACACAAAGTAAAGACAGAATACAATTCAAAACACAATACGAGGCAATTAATGCACAGATGAAAAGGGAGGGGGATGGGGCTAAGGATAGGCAGAGGTGAAGAGATGGGTCTTGAGGCGGGACTGGAAGATGGTGAGGGACACGGAATTGCGGATCAGTTGGGGGAGGGAGTTCCAGAGCCTGGGAGCTGCCCTGGAGAAGGCTCTGTCCCCAAAACTGCTGAGGTTGGACTTGTGGATGGAGAGGAGACCGGCTGATGTGGATCTGAGGGACCGTGAGGGTTGGTAGGGGGAGAGGAGGTCAGTGAGATATGGGGGGGCCAGATGGTGGAGGGCTTTGTAGTGAGGATCAGGATTTTGTAGGTGATCTGGTGGGAGATGGGAAGCCAGTGAAGTTGTTTGAGGACTGGAGTGATGTGATGCCAGGATTTGGTGTGGGTGATGAGTCGGGCGGCTGCGTTCTGGACCAGTTGGAGTCGGTTGATGTAGGTGGAGCTGATGCCAAGGAGAAGTGAGTTGCAATAGTCCAGTCGGGAGGAGATGAAGGCATGGATGAGTCTTTCAGCAGCGGGAGGTGTGAGAGAGGGTCTGAGTTTGGTGATGTTGCGGAGATGAAAGAAGGAGGTTTTAATGACATGGCGGATGTGAGGCTCAAGGGAGAGGGTGGAATCAAAGATCACGCCAAGGTTGCGGGCCTTGAGAGATGGGGAGACAGTGGTGCCGTCGATGGTGAGAGTGGGGTTATTGATTTTGCTGAGTGTGGCTTTTGAGCCTATGAGGAGGAATTCTGTCTTATCGCTGTTGAGTTTGTGGAAGTTATGTTGCATCCAGGTTTTTATAGCTGACAAACAGGAGTTGATATGGGAGAGAGGGGGGGTTGTGGGGGGATTTGGTGCCGAGGTAGATCTGGGTGTCATCGGCGTAACAGTGGAAGTCCAGGTTGAAGTGGCGGAGTATCTGACCAAGGGGGAGGATGTAGATGATGAAGAGGAGGGGGCCGAGTATGGAGCCTTGGGGAACGCCTTGAGTGACTGTGGCTGTAGCAGAGGTGTGATTGTGGAGAGAGATGAAGTGTCTTTTGAATGACCACCGTCTTCAAAAGACTTCATGAACAGAAATACAAAGGCTACACTGCAAGATGCAAACCACTGGTTAGCTGCAAAAATAGGATGGCCGGGTTACAATTTACCAAGAAGTACTTAAAAAAGCAACCACAGTTCTGGAAAAAGGTCTTGTGAACAGATGAGACGAAGACTAACATATCAGAGTGATAGCAAGAACAAAGTATGGAGGAGAGAAGGAACTGCCCAAGATCCAAAGCATACCAACTCATCTGTGAAACACAGTGGTAGGGGTGTTATGGTCTGGGCATGTATGGCTGCTGAAGGCACTGGCTCACTTATCTTCATTGATGATACAACTGCTGATGGTAGTAGCATAATGAATTCTGAAGTGCATAGACACATCCTATCTGCTCAAGTTCAAACAAATGCCTCAAAACCCATTGGCCAGCGGTTCATTCTACAGCAAGACAATGATCCAAAACATACTGCTAAAGCAACAAAGGAGTTTTTCAAAGCTAAAAAATGGTAAATTCTTGAGTGGCCAAGTCAATCACCCGATCCAAACCCAATTGAGCATGCCTTTTATATGCTGAAGAGAAAACTGAAGGGGACTAGCCCTCAAAACAAGCATAAGCTAAAGATGGCTGCAATATAAGCCTGGCAGGGCATCACTAGAGACGAAACCCAGCAACTGGTGATGTCCATGAATCGCAGACTTCAAGCAGTTATTGCATGCAAAGGATATGCAACTAAATACTAAACATGACTACTTTCATTTACATTACATTGCTGTATCCCAAACATTATGGTGCCCTGAAATGGGGCGATTATGTATAAACACTGCTGTAATTTCTACATGGTGAAACCAAAATGTATAAAAATACTCTTTAATAAAATCTGACAATGTACACTTTAACTACATGTGATTTTTTCTATTACAAATCTCAAATTGTGGAGTACAGAGTCAAATAAATAAATGATGGGTCTTTGTCTGAAAGATTATGGAGGGGACTGTGATGTTACATGTTAGAGTATTACAGCTGCAGAGAAGGTACAGGTACAGGAAATCCTCGTTCTAATGGACCGTGAAGTGGGGGGGGAGGAAGAAAATGGTTTCTTTATTGCCAATTATCCAAAATAAGCAGTGGGGGGACTGGGGAAGAGGGGAAGTACAATGGACACGAGGGGGGGGGACCAAAGGACGATGGGGACCCGGCGTGGGGGAACTGCTGTGGTGGTGGGGAGGGGGGACACAAGGGGTAGCCGGCGTACTTTGTAACTTTGTCAGCACCCATAGGTGGCTGCTATTTGTATACATTGTGTATGCAAGCAAAGAATCTCACTGTTCTTAGTCACATGTGGCAATAAGGTATTCCTATTCCTACTCCTATTCCAATATAACCATTTTTTTCCACCTTGTCCTTTCCCTTTTAGCACAACTTATTTTAAACAAGACAGTGAAACTTTTATCTATCCAAAAAGGCAAACAGTAAAGAGGCATACAGCAATTTATGTATCATTTATTTATTATGTGCGTTGCAACAGTTTGGATTTCAAGCATTGTGTTGTTACATAGTGTTCTTTCCATAACTGCAACACAGATAGAAGGTTGCTAACTTGTAGTGGAGATGGTCGTGGATGACCAAAGAGCCCCATGCAGATCTAGGTTTAAGGCGCTGTCCCACTTGGGCGACCTACTCCGCGAGTTCTGGCGAGTTTGCCCTTGACTCATACTTGCAGCATGGTTGAAACAAGGTTGTAGGAGGTATTTGTAACTCTCCTTCATGCTCAAGGCCTCAGCTAGGTTGCGGCGTATTTTTCAACGTTGAAAAATGCCCACGAGTAAAAGGTCGCCATGGAAAAAATCGATACTTTTTTTTACTCGTAGATTCAGTCGTAGTAGGTCGTAGTGGGTTAGTCGTAGGTAATCGAGGGTAGTCAAATGTAGTCGTAGTTGGTCTTCATCATAGTCGAAGGGAGGTCGCCTTCACTCTCCACTATTCGGTGTCCAATTTTCGTGAAGTTAGTCGTAGCTAGTCGAAGCTAGTCTTCAACATAGTCGAAGGAGGTCATAGAAACATAGAGACATAGAAAATAGGTGCAGGAGTAGGCCATTCGGCCCTTCGAGCCTGCACCACCATTCAATATGATCATGGCTGATCATCCAACTCGGTATCCTGTACCTGCCTTCTCTCCATACCCCCCGATTCCTTTAGCCACAAGGGCCACATCTAACTCCCTCTTAAATATAGCCAATGAACTGGCCTCAACTACCTTCTGCGGGAGAGAATTCCAGAGATTCACCACTCTCTGTGTGAAAAAAGTTTTCCTCATCTTGGTCCCAAAAGATTTCCCCCTTATCCTTAAACTGTTCTGGACTTCCCCAACATCGGGAACAATCTTCCTGCATCTAGCCTGTCCAACCCCTTAAGAATTTTGTAAGTTTCTATAAGATCCCCCCTCAATCTTCTAAATGCTAGCGAGTACAAACCAAGTCTATCCAGTCTTTCTTCATATGAAAGTCCTGACATCCCAGGAATCAGTCTGGTGAACCTTCTCTGTACTCCCTCTATGGCAAGAATGTCTTTCCTCAGATTAGGAGACCAAAACTGTACGCAATACTTCAGGTGTGGTCTCACCAAGACCCTGTACAACTGCAGTAGAACCTCCCTGCTCCTATACTCAAATCCATTTGCTATGAATGCTAACATACCATTCGCCTTTTTCACTGCCTGCTGCACCTGCATGCCTACTTTTAATGACTGGTGTACCATGACACCCAGGTCTCATTGCATCTCTCCCTTTCCTAATCGGCCACCATTCAGATAATAATCTACTTTCCTGTTTTTGCCACCAAAGTGGATAACCTCACATTTATCCAAATTATGCTGCATCTGCCATGTATTTGCCCACTCACCCAGCCTATCCAAGTCACCTTGCAGCCTCCTAGCATCCTCCTCACAGCTAACACTGCCCCCCAGCTTCGTGTCATCCGCAAACTTGCAGATGGTGCATTCAATTCCCTCGTCCAAATCATTAATATATATCGTAAATAGCAGGGGTCCCCGAACTGAGCCTTGCGGTACCCCACTAGTCACTGCATGCCATTGTGAAAAGGACCCGTTTACTCCTACTCTTTGCTTCCTGTCTGCCAGCCACTCTATCCACATCAATACTGAACCCCCAATACCGTGTGCTTTAAGTTTGTATACTAATCTCTTATGTGGGACCTTGTCGAAAGCCTTCTGAAAGTCCAGATATAACACATCCACTGGTTCTCCCTTATCCACTCTACTAGTTACATCCTCGAAAAATTCTATAAGATTCGTCAGACATGATTTACCCTTCATAAATCCATGCTGACTTTGTCCAATGATTTCACCACTTTCCAAATGTGCTGCTATCCCATCTTTAATAACTGATTCTAGCAGTTTCCCCACTACCGACGTTAGACTAACTGGTCTGTAATTCCCCGTTTTCTCTCTCCCTCCCTTTTTAAAAAGTGGTGTTACATTAGCTACCCTCCAAACCTCAGGAACTACTCCAGAATCTAAAGAGTTTTGAAAAATTATCACTAATGCATCCACTATTTCTGGGGCTACTTCCTTAAGTACTCTGGGATGCAGCCTATCTGGCCCTGGGGATATATCGGCCTTTAATCCATTCAATTTACCTAACACCACTTCCCGGCTAACCTGGATTTCACTCAGTTCCTCCATCTCATTTGACCCCCGGTCCCCTGCTATTTCCGGCAGATTATTTATGTCTTCCTTAGTGAAGACAGAACCAAAGTAGTTATTCAATTGGTCTGCCATGTCCTTGTTCCCCATGATCAATTCACCCGTTTCTGACTGCAATAGACCTACATTTGTTTTAACTAATCTTTTTCTCTTCACATATCTATAAAAGCTTTTGCAGTCAGTTTTTATGTTCCCTGCCAGTTTTCTTTCATAATCTATTTTCCCTTTCCTAATTAAGCCCTTTGTCCTCCTCTACTGGTCTCTGAATTTCTCCCAGTCCTCTGGTAGGCTGCTTTTTCTGGCTAATTTGTACGCTTCATCTTTTGTTTTGATACTATCCCTGATTTCCCTTGTTATCCACGGATGCACTACCTTCCCTGATTTATTTTTTGCCAAACTGGGATGAACAATTGTTGTAGTTCATCCATGCAGTCTTTAAATGCCTTCCATTGCATATCCACCGTCAACCCTATTAAGAATCAATCGCCAGTCTATCTTTGCCAATTCACGTCTCATACCCTCAAAGTTACCTTTCTTTAAGTTCAGGACCCTTGTTTCTGAATTAACGATGTCACTCTCCATCCTAATGAAGAACTCAACCATATTATGGTCACTCTTGCCCAAGGGTCCACGCACAACAAGACTGCTAACTAACCCTTCCTTATTACTCAATACCCAGTCTAGAATAGCCTGCTCTCTCGTTGGTTCCTCTACATGTTGGTTTAGAAAACTATCCCGCATACATTCCAAGAAATCCTCTTCCTCCGCACCCTTGCCAATTTGATTCACCCAATCTATATGTAGATTGAAGTCACCCATTATAACTGTTTTACCTTTGTTGCACGCATTTCTAATTTCCTGTTTGATGCCATCCCCAACTACACTACTACTGTTAGGTGGCCTGTACACAACTCCCATTAGTGTTTTCTGCCCCTTAGTGTTTCGCAGCTCTACCCATATCGATTCCACATCCCCAAAGCTAATGTCCTTCCTTTCTATTGCGTTAATCTGCTCTCTAACCAGCAACGCTACCCCACCTCCTTTCCCTTTCTGTCTATCCCTCCTGAATATTGAATATCCCTGGATGTTCAGCTCCCATCCTTGGTCACCCTGGAGCCATGTCTCCGTGATACCAACTATATCATAGTCATTAATAGCTATCTGTACATTCAACTCATCCACCTTATTACGAATGCTCCTTGCATTGAGACACAAAGCCTTCAGGCTTGTTTTTACAACACTCTTACCCCTTATACTATTATGCTGAAAAGTGGCCCTTTTTGATTTTTGCCCTGGATTTGCCGGCCTGCCTCTTTTACTTTTCACCTTGTTACCTATTGCTTCTACCCTCGTTTTACACCCCTCTGTCTCTACGCTCACACATTTAAGAAACCCTTTCCCTTTAACTCCATCCTCCACTTTCCCATTCGACACCCCACCCCCCTTATTCAGTTTAAAACCACCCGTGTAGCAGTGGCAAACCTGCCTGCCAGAATGTTGGTCCCACACCTGTTAAGATACAATCCGTCCCTTTTGTACAGTTCCCCCTTACCCCAAAAACAGATCCCAGTGATCTAAGAATCTAAATCCCTGCCCCATGCACCAGTTCCTCAGCCACACGTTCAGGTCCCGTATCTCCCTGTTCCTGCTCTCGCCAGCAAGAGGAACTGGAAGCAAACCGGAGATAACAACCCTGGAGGTCCTGCTTTTCAGCATTTTTCCGAGCTCTCTAAAGTCACACTGCAGAATATTCATCCCCTTCTTTCCGACATCGTTTGTGCCGACATGCACTACAACTTCCGGATGTTCACCTTCGCCCTTGAGGATTTTCTGCACTCTGTCCGTGACATCCTGGATCCTGGCACCAGGAAGGCAGCACACCATTCTCGCATCCCGTCTGTTGCCGCAGAAACCCCTGTCCGTACCTCTCACAATGGAGTCTCCCACTACAATGGCGTTGCCTGCCTTAGGCCTTTTTGGTTTTGGCTCAACAGCCCTATTCGCATTGCAAGCCAGTCCGCCGCTCAGTGTAAACACGTCTTCTGTCCCAACAGCTTCTAAGTGGGTGAACCTGTTCACAAGAGGTACAACACCCGGGGACGTTGGCATTCCATGCTTCCCTCCCTTTCTCACTGTCTCCCACCTTCTCTCTTCCAGTACCTTAGGTGTAACAATCTTACTGTAGGATTTGTCGAGGAACGACTCCGTTTCTCAGACGAACCGGAGGTCATCCACTTGCATCTCCAGTTCCCCAACACGGTCCTTCAGGAGCTCTACCTGGATGCACTTCTCGCATTTGTAGCAGCCAGAGGCACCAGCGGTGTCCTTGACCTCCCACATACTGCAAGCATCGCACTGAATCAGCTTGCCTGACATCTCCTTCTTTCGTCTCTACCTCTCAAACGTATTGCGTGGTCTCCTCTCCTCACCGAAGACTCTCGAGCCAAAGACTCACACTTCCCTCACAAGGCCGCTCACTCACTGTCTCTCCCTAAGAGCAGTCTTACTTAACTTGACTGATAAATTGCCTGATTTACTAATTTACAAACCAAATTCCTCAGTTTTCAACTGTTTTCCCGGCACTGACTCACTTCTCTCCTCCCACTCGGGCTAGAGCCAATCTGATCCTCATCACATTGGCTCTAGGATTGGTCGAAGGAGGTCTTCCACATAGTCAAAGGAGGTCTTCAACATGACATTTTTTTCAAACTCTTCTAAACCCGCCAATTAGGTCGCCCAAGTGGGACAGCCCCTTTAGGCTCCCTTCTCCCGGGAATGCCTGTGTTTATAAGGAGTAGGTTTACAAGGTTTAGGTGGGCCAATCCAATATTAGCTAATTGAATCCAGCTGTTACCAATGGTGCTGACATTTGGCCTCCTGGCATATCTGCCGGTGATGAGGATCAGAGTGGCATCCTATCTTCTAAATATACTTGGCTGGACATTTGTGTTAAATCATCACTGGAGAATTGATTTTTTTAGAATGAAAGTCGATAGCATTCATTTCTGGTTCATTTTCACCAGACACTTCCTGTGTGAGTCACCTTTGTGATGTGTGGAGAAATAACATCATTCCACATGCTATGCTCCCTCTGAGTATTTCAAGAGAATTTAAGCTGCATTGTCACCACTTGTCACCACTGTGAGAAACTCCCGTGACATGATCTTAATTCTACAGTTCTGGATCAGAAGCCGGCAAAGTAACTAAAATGTATCCTTAATCAAAGGATGTCCTATCTCATGATATACCAACATTCCTCACTAGACCACCCTCTCACCATCCCTAGGTATGAATCCAAACACACCCCAACTAACAGTAACAATATTTTTCCCTTCCATCCCCAATCTATGATGCAGAATGGCAATCTCAACTTCCAATCCCTGATTTCTAATGTTCTTATCCCATCAGGTTCAATCTGGTGTATGGCTAAGCCGAAGGATACGTGCTTCACTTTCTCCTGGAAACGCGAGTCCTCAAAAGTAATCAAAACTTCATATGGTAACCTACACAATGCACTAAATTCCTAGGCATTAATTCCTTCTGAACACTCCCTTTTAATTATATCAATATTTGTGTCATTTCCCCTTTTAGTTGACCACTCTCTGCAAGGTCTTTGGTCAATTCAGCCTGCTAACCTGAATCCCCTTTCCTGAACCCGTTGGCTGTCCATCATTTCTTTCCATTGCCAAGTTAGCTCCACCACCCAATGGCACTTATGATGGCTTTAGCACAAGAAGAAACCTAGGTGATGCAGTCTCCCTGGTATAAGGTCTATCCTCTCTGGCCATGCAATTTTAGAATCCAGGTCATCACTGCAGCAGGACTGTACAATTCTGTAAGTCTACCTTTGAAGATGACATTGGCTAAAACACATGCACATGTCAGCTACTGCCATCAAGGGTAGCTTCAAATAAAGGTTAGGTTGATGCAATGACAAAAAAAAAAAGAACATTATGGTCACATAATAGCTTTGTATGCAGCACCACTTAAGTCTTACCTTAATTCTCTGAACTGGGTCTGCAAATTGTTTGATTGAAGTGTTTTTCAACAATTCTGTATTCTCTGGTACCTGCAACAGCCAGCAGTTGTTCTGGGAAGAAACTCTGCCCTTCCAGTTCCTCAGATCCAAACAGAACACTCCTTTTCCTAAAATATGATCAGCCATATCAACACGTTTAATTACAAGCAGACTGAATACATTGGTATTCGCTGAAATGAAATGCTCTAATAGCAGTAAACATCAGATACGCAGAAGAGTTAAGCCAGATCAGAGACAAATAAATTAACCAGCATTAAATGTGAACTAAATCTTATTGAAACTGATCTATTGAGATTTTTAACAAAGCCTCAAATCAAATTTGAGATCAACCAGTTATAGATGCATTATCCAACATAAATCGATCAATTAAATCCATAGTTGTGAGATTATGCAGAATATGCAGGGGACACTCTAGGATTAAAGGGTTAAGTATTCTGTTTTTGAAGATCACAGGCTGATTGAAGTTAAGTTTTACTTTCCTTACTGTGACATCATTTTTCTTGGAAAACATGTTCAATGCTTTTGGCTAAGTATTACGCTGTGTATGATTGTAATTGGGTGGAAAGATTGTCCCCACCTATATAACCATGTGATACTGTAGTTATTTGTCTAGTATTACCGCCCTTTGTAAGTTACCTCCCACTATATTAATTATATATATATATATATATATATGTGTGTATATATATATATGTGTGTGTGCGTGGGATATATATATATATATACTAGACCAAGTGCAGACCCGTTGGGTCTGCTCCCCCAATGGTGTGATCCCCCAAACCAATATTCCACCATGCACCCGTCTCCTCCAATGGAACTGAAGCCGTTCCCAAAAGTAAGATTCCAGCACTGCCCTGCCTCCCTCAGCAGTGGATTAAAAAAAAACCAATGGCACCTTCCCTGCCTGCTGCAGCAGTGAAAAGTTCAGTGTTCCTGTCTTGCAACTTTGTTTCAAAGTGTGTTGGAAGCTGACATGTAAATGGAGAAGCCTGTTTATTTTTGAAATACTTGGGGGTGGGTGGGGGGAGAAGGATTTGATTAAAAACGTGTACTTCAACACGACGAAATGAAATGAGGAGCGGATACTTAGAAAGAAAAGCGAAATCTCTACCGAAATGGAAAATATCTCGGAGATTGAGCGTCTGGATTGGGCGTGGCAATGAATCAAAGGAAGAAATGCAGCCGGCAGCCGTACATGCAAATGAATCCATTCCGATTGGACATCTGCGAGCATCGGCCATTCCGATTGGACATCTGCGAGTATCGGGCACGAATCGAAAGGCAGGAAGGGCGCCGGTCGGCAGTCGGTCAGATATATATATATATATGCTAATTCTTTTGTTTGCACACATGTGTTTTCTCCGTGATTCACTGGGATAGCTTCCCAGGGCGGTACTGAGAAACACGGTCACCTTGGTGAAATAAAGGAGATTTAATGTATTCTAGACAGTGTTTTCACTGACTGACTAAGGGATAGAGTTACCAGAATTATCATTTGGGGGCGTCGTCGGGGGGTCTTAGAGGAGGCCCTCGCAGGTTTGCGGTAAAAGGGTTGAGTTGGCGGGTCCGGGAATGGAGGAATTGGGCCCCCGATGAGTGATTGTACTCCATCGGTTTTCCTCCGATTGGCTGATCCAGCTGTTCGGCAATTCGCTGGCCTTCGAGAGGCTTCCCGAAGAGACTGAGGTTAGTAGTCCGAAGAATGTTGATATTGGTCAGTTATATTGATAAAGGAGTTCAGCTGAGAGAGAATTTCAGTATTGAGGTGTAATTGGAAATACGTTTCGGGATGAAGTAAAATATGACGAATTACTTCAAAATCAGCGCCGAGGTAGAAAGTCGGGACAAATAAGATTGATAAATTACTTTGCGAGCCTGTACTGTGCAAAAAAGGGTGGGAAGGGGTGTCTGTGATATTTAAGGACTGCGGAAAAAAAATTCTGCTCTAAATTCCGTTAAGTCAAAGTGTTTTATTGAATGTTTTTGTTTAAGTTTGTGTGGTTTAATTTTGTGTGCAGTTTCCTTATATTTTTTGCTTAGGTTCGTGTGATTTACTCTTGCAAGCTTTTGCTTAAGTTTAATTATGATTTTGCTTAAGTTCGTCTGATTTTGCTTTAAATTTGAAGTAGTGAGGAGGATACAGCATTCTTCTGATAACGGTCTGGGGCATTCTTCTGTTTTAAATTTGGAGAGTAACGGCTTTAGATTGAAGGCGGTAAGTCGAGTGCTTTCACTTAAAGTGGTAGACTCAGATATTTCAGATTTAAAGTATTAAAATCAAATACTTTTATTAGAGTTTGTATGATTTTGTTCTTGCATTAACTTTTGTGGTTTTTAGAAACTGTGTGTCTTGCTGTGTTAACTGTTTCAAGAAACTCTGTGAGAGTTTTGTGTGGGGCCCCTGTAAATCTTGTACTGTAGAAATCTGGAGTGAGCCAAACAGAGAGCGAAATATTGTAGCCAAAACAAAGGAGCACATGGTGGAAGAATAGAATTATGGCCACTAATGGAGAGTTTAAGATTACATAATTTGATGGTTGGCTTGGTTTGATAGAGAGACTACGAGGATCGATTTGGATGAGTGGGAGAGTACAATCTGTACTAATGCTCACATGGTCTGGCAACCGTCACCATTCCAACACCCCCCACCCTACGGTAATTGATCCTGCAGTACCACCTGTGTCCACTAGACCAGCTCCGGCTGTATCATCAGCTGTTGCAGTACCACCTGTGTCAACTTCACCGGTTGCTTTTGACCCAGCAGTTCCAGCTGGTGTCAATATGGACATTTACCTCCCTTGGAAGCCGAACAAAATTATAAATCACCTGCCTCATTTGTAAACTCCCTCCGAACCACTAAACGTGTCTATAATGCTGATTCCAGCGAATTATGGGCCTGGTGCAACAAGTTCTAACCCCAGTAGAACAGGCAAGATTCCTAGCTAATTTGAGGTCCCCAACCCATGATATGTTGATCAATCAACATGCCCAGAATCCAGCCCGGGAGGACGCAATCCTTACCGTCCTTGCTACCACTCTGTAAAAAAAAAAACCTATTGACATCTAAAAGTCCTGGATACTAGACCCCGGAAAAGAGAGGGGGCAGAAGAATTTTTGAAGAGGTTTTCAGAGGTGTTGAGAGATATATATCATTCAGTCGGGGGATACTAAATATCGATACGGTGAGAATTCACCTCAGCATTGCGCTATGCTGATAAATTGTCCCCCAGCCACTGTCGCAGAGGCAATAAAAATTAACAATATGGACTGGACTGACAATTCTCAGAGCCAAATGGCCTGTGCAGTTAAACGCTACTTTAATTGTATCCAGCAAGGCCATTGGAGCAAGGAGTGCCCATGCCGGAGACAAGCGGGAGGGGGTTATCAGTAAGAACAAAGGGGAGGTTGGCAAGGAGATCGAGGACAAGGGAGGTGCACAGACGTCTCCCAGGCTGATTCATTTTCTCAATGCTGACTAGCTAACTTAATGGTGAACGGTGCTACACTGACAAGGAACCCGTTCTGGTATTACAAGTTGCGGGAAAACAGTGTATTGTCATAATGGATACAGGGGCATCCATGTCATCCATTTAGTCCACTCACAACCTCCCCAAATCCGACAAGACTCAGAGACTATCTGGATTCCAAGGACAGATATGCCAGTCAAAGTAACATACTGGAACAAGGCTGTACAGCATCAGTTTGTAATCACCACAGGGAACAGCAGAGTATGCTGAGGTGCCTTCGGAATTGTAGCAGGACTCTGAGGTTGCCATGCATGTAACAAAGGAAGTGAACTTCCCATTTCATGCAAAGGATTTAGGAATTATCTTTAAGTAAGCGATAGGTCTGGCGAATCCAAACAGGAGCCAGGAACAAGAACCATCTAATAATTGTACTGTTCAATTTTATCATCCACCAAGGAAGGTTACTACACAGTTACGCTATCATCTGGGGAGTGAGGTAACAGAGTATGTGGACCCACAGGTGTGGGCAGAAAACTCTACTCAGGTAGGATGCGTCCAGATTAACCCCATCGAAGTAGCTCCCCAGAAAATGCAATACTGCCCTCTATATGACAGTACCCGCTGAAGCAGCAGGCAAGCTTGCAATTTAAGTATTGTACCACCATAAATCCGGCATCCTTTCTCGCCAAACCACCGGAGGAACAAGCCGTCAGGACACGACTGCATGTCTGTGATTAAAGAAGATACCTCTGTTCAGGAGGATTGACAGATATTCCCATGATAAACCCTGACTTAACTCTGTATGTAGATGGGAGTGCTTCAATTGGACCACTAGGTAAAAGACTTTCAGGATACGCAATTATAGATCAGGATGGCATTATTGTGGACTGTTTGCCCTGATAAGAAAGAGCCTGCATCTTAGGGGAGACCTTGAGAATAAACGTTTATACTGACTCTAGATATGCTTTCGGAGTGGTCTGTGACTGGTCAGTTGTGGAAAAATAGGGGATTCTTGACTTCAGCAGGAACACAGATATCCCACCAGAAATTGGTATCAGACCTGTTACAAGCCCTAATGTTACCAAAACAAATTTCCAAGAAGCTAAGGAAGTGTCCCAAGGTCGCAGGGTGGTGGTACCTAAAATGATGAGGCAAATTAAAAGTATAGATAAAGGCAAGTCTCCCTCGGAAAAACCAATGCCAACCATCAAAGATGTCATTAGATTACAGGAGGATGCTCCTGGCCGAGATATAGAAATGTGGAAACAGCTTGGTTGTAAGTTGATTGCATGTCGGGATTATGGTTACCCCGGCAGGGCAAACATGTATGTCAGATGAACTCGCGATGTGGGTTATTGAATGTATTCACTTTGTATTCACTTTGCAACTTACTGTGGTGCCCGAGCAACTGGTGATACACTTCCAGATACATGGTGGCACCCAAAGTTGCAGACTCTGGCTCAGGGGATTAGTAGTCGTTGTCTGACCTGTCAGCAATATAACCTCAGGAAGGGTATAACCTGCAGAAAAGGGAGAACCTCCTTACCCATGGGTCCCTTTGATACCCTCCAGATGGACTACATTTAGTTGGAAAGACGCAAGTTTTATAAATATGTATTTGTTATTATTGATAAATGGATTGAAGGTTATACCACCGTGGACAACAAAGCTTCTATGGTTGTTAAAGTACTTGTGAAAAAAATTATATCCAGGTATGGAATCCCAACTGGGCCGAGTTCAGATAATGGCCCTCATTTTGTGGGAAAGGTGATCAAAGAATTCTGCGTTCAGATGGGCACCCAACAATAATGACATTGTGCCCATCGGCCACAGCCTGTTGGACTCGTTGAACGAGCCAATCAAACATTGAAAAATAAACTTGCCAAATTACAGATGGAAACAGGGACCAATTGGTTTAAACTACTGCCTGTGGCGCTTTTCCAGATGCACACCACCCCAGCAGGGAAGGCTCGGCTGAGTCCAGCAGAGATTGTTTATGGCCGTCCACTAAGAACACCATGGAACCAGTATACTCCAAAGGCTGTTCACTTTCATCACATGACAATGGAAATGACTAAATATATTTTAGCGTTAACCAGGGCTTTGAAAGATCTACACTGTAACCACTACGTCTAAAATTGAACCTGGTACTTATGTAATGATCAAGAATTGGACGAGGAAAAGAATTAACATGCAGTGTGAAGGACCTTACCAGGTCCTTCTAACAAGCCCTACCGCAGGTAAGGTGGAGGGGAGGGACGCATGGGTTCACTGTGACCACTGTAAGATTGTCAGTCTGGTGCCTAAGATATAAAGTGCTAACCTCTTCTTTCTTTTAAGAAATCCCTTTCTAGGATACATCACGAGAGACATACCGCTGTTGTTCGCCTATCTTGGGACATGGATAGCCATCGGGTCTGCGAAAGAGTATGCTGATGTATACTCACCAATGATCACCAATGTGAAGGAGATGCACTGCAATATGATGGCGAGAGCAAGGAAGGAGAATCATAATTATGGAGTATTGTCATGTTATCGTGCTCCTTGTTAATTTGAGTATGCATGTCAAAAGGAGGGAGTAAAAGTCCCTTTGCCTATTTAGATGAAGGGATTACAAGTAACATTAGCAGATTTGCTGATGACACAAAGTTGGGTGGCAGTGTGAAGTGTGAGGAGGATGCTGTGAGAATGCAGGGGGACTTGGATAGGTTGCGTGAAAGGGCAGATGCATGGCAAATACAGTATAATCTGGGTAAATGTGAGGTTATTCACTTTGGTGGCAAGAACAGGAAGGCAGATTATTATCTGAATGGTGTCAGATTAGGAAAAAGGGAGGTGCAACGGGACCTGGGTGTGCTTGTACATCAGTCACTGAAAGTAAGCATGCAGGTACAGCAGGCAGTTAAGAAAGCTAATGGCATGTTGGCCTTCATTGCGAGAGGATTTGAGTTTAGGAGCAAAGAGGTCCTTCTGCAGTTGTGCAGG
Organism: Leucoraja erinaceus; assembly: GCF_028641065.1. Taxonomy (NCBI): domain Eukaryota; kingdom Metazoa; phylum Chordata; class Chondrichthyes; order Rajiformes; family Rajidae; genus Leucoraja; species Leucoraja erinaceus. The sequence goes on along the minus strand of NC_073391.1, from coordinate 17,315,817 downwards.
GCCCTAGTGAGACCACAGCTGGAGTGTTTTGTGCAGTTTTGGAGATCTGGGCTTGTATACTATGGAGTTTGGAAGGATGAGAGGGATTCTTATTGAAACATATACGATTGTTAAGGGTTTGGACACGCTAGAAGCAGGAACGGGGTACTGAAGTTTTGTTTTAATGTTCTTCGGTTTTGTTTTATGTGGGGGGGAGGGGGGAGGGGATCGGGGGAAACTTTTTTTTTTCAGGTTCTTACCTTCCTGGAGATGTGATACATTTTCGGATCACATTCTCCGGGCTCTGCAGCCTACCATCGATGGAGCTGGAAGCCTCCTCGGACTGTCGTGAACCCCACCGCGGGGCGTGGACTTAACATCGGAGCTGATCCCTTGCCTGGGATCGCTCCCACCGCAGATATACCATCAAGAGCTCGCAGTCTCGGGAGAGGCTAGTCGTGAGCTCCAACGTCGTGGAAGGTTCGACCAACCCCGACGCGAGGTTCGATGTCCTGGCGCGGGGGAACTGACATCCCCCCGATGCGGGAGCTGATCGCCTCGACCCGGAGGGCCCAAACGCCGCCGGCTACGGGAGTCAAGATCGTCGCGTCAACGGGGGCTCGTGGCCCACGACCGAGGAAGACCTAAGGGAAGGACTTGAACTTTATTTCGCCTTCATCGTGAGGAATGTGTAGGAGTCACTGTGGTGGATGTTCATGTTAAAATGTGTTGTTGAGAGATCTGTTGCTTTAATTGTATGACTGACCTGGCCAATGAAATTCCTCGTATGTTGCAAAACATACTTGGCGAATAAAGTGTGATTCTGATTCCGACTGTGGATGATCAGCCATGATTACATTGATTGGCAGTGCTAATAAGAGAACAGTTGGATAACATGAAGGAAGCAAGTGACTGGGGTAATTGGGGCTTCGGAAGCTGGTCAGACTGGCTAATCAACATGGCCATGAACCTAGCTATTGCGATTATTTGTATTTTTGTAAGATTAGTAGTTGTAAAATGTGTATTGGGGAGAATGCAGACAGCACTGGAAGGCATAGGTGCTCCGAGAATGTTATTGGTAAAACAGAATGAAGTATGTGATGAAGAAAGATTGAGTACGTTGATAGGGTGCAGGAAAAGTTTGAACGATTGGGAAGGATAGAAATAAGTAGGAACATGGGGAGCTATCATTGAATGATAAAAGGGTGGAATGAGAATATGCAGAACTGGGGATACTCTAGGATTAAAGGGTTAAGTATTCTGTTTTTGAAGATCAGGGGCTGATTGAAGTTAAGTTTCACTTTCCTTACTGTGACATTATTTTCTTGGAAAATATGTGATGTTCAATGCTATTGTGATTGGCTAAGATGTATTATGTTGTGTATGATTGTAATTGGGTGGAAAGATTGTCCCCACCTATATAACCATGTGATACTGTAGTTATTTGTCTAGAATTACCACCCTTTCTAAGTTACCTCCCACTGTATTAATCATATTTATATGCTAATTCCTTTGTTTGCACACATGTTTTCTCCATGATTCACTGGGATAGCTTCCCTGGCCGGTACAGAGAAACACGGTCACCTTGATGAAATAAAGGAGATTTAAAGTATTCTAGTCGGTGTTTTCACTGAACGGACTAAGGGATAGAATTACCGGAATTATCAGTTGCACTTTATTCTTTTGAATGGTCAGGGTCAATTCTGGTAAAAATGTGAAGTTATCAGGATTAATGTGTTTTTGACCATGAGCATGAAATGGATGAGTACCAATCAGTAGACTTTTATGTTCACCACACCTGATTTTCTTTTGCACTGAATTCAATGGAGAAGAAAATCAAGTGACTATTAAACAGGCTGCCTATTCAATATTACCTATTTTTGCCACAAATGTGAGATATATTACCCTGAAAATTGTCTATTTTTGAAAGAAAACTCAAAGTAGTAAACAAAGAACTGTATATATGAAGATTCAACGGGCAGAAAATATTTCTCATAATAAAAAAGAGCAAAATGTGGCACACAAGCGGAATACTGAATCAGAAGAAATAGCTTCAATTTACTACATGGTGTATTACAAAGATACAAAAAATCTGAAACTTTATTATATTATTCCATTCCACTCTTATTGTAATGTCCTTTCTTAGGATCTTCATTTACTGGTAATGTAAGTTTGTAATGATCTGACAAAATTTCCATTTGGATAACTCAAACTTCATCCTTCTTCTCCGCATTCACTAGAGAAGCACAGGATATGATTTAGATATTTATGACAACCATAAACCTGATCTGTAAACAGATTACTTGAGGTGATGTGATCAGGTTAAGCAAATTGCTTCTCACTTTAAGAAGAAAAAGAACTTTAACAGATGTAAGTTTTAATCTTTATAAAAAAAAGGGTTGCATACCTATTTGCATGGTATTGTGAGAGGCAGTGGAAACCGATATCTGCAATTGTCAGGAAGGTTTTGAAAAATACTGATTCCAAGCGGAAAGTTGACAAGAGTATGGATAACAAATTAGTTGAGAGGCACCTGCATTATTGCATGATTACCTACGAGAAGATGGGTTAATTCAAGATTTGGTTATGAATCTTTGCACTTTCTTTATTTTTCTTTTCTAGAAGGTTGTGTACAGTGCCGGATTTACCTATAGGCTTGGTAGACTGAAGTCTAGGGCCTCAAAATCTAGGGGGCCTCCGGCCAAGGTGTATAATATTTTTGACCTGGCCAATGAAATTCCTCGTATGTTGCAAAACATACTTGGCGAATAAAGTGTGATTCTGATTCTGATTGTGGATGATCAGCCATGATTACATTGATTGGCAGTGCAAATAAGAGAACAGTTGGATAACATGAAGGAAGCAAGTGACTGGGGTAATTGGGGCTTCTGAATCATATAGGCCTTTCTTACATATGCGGTCACAACGCACTGTAGTCTCTAAACAACCCTTTAGTAATTTTCCTTGCCCTCCATTTCAGAATAATACTGCTTTAAGCCGATAATTCGACACTAGCACTGGCAATAAGTACATTTTTAAAAAGCGCAGCTTTCCAGCCCCATATCTCATTGGCCACGCTCGGCTGCACATCGGTGTCAATCTGGTGGCACCGGGGTCAGGCAAACTTTCACACGTGCTCCAGTAAGCAGCGATGGCGGGTGCAAGGAACATCTTTGGATACTTGCAGACTTCAAAAAAGTCAAAACTCAGGGGTAAGTAGGAAAGTGCAAAGATATTTGAACTAGGAGGTTGGCAAGGAGCACAAAATTGCTGGAGAAACTCAGCGGGTGCAGCAGCATCTATGGAGCGAAGGATACACAAAATTGCTGGAGAAACTCAGCGGGTGCAGTACACAAAATTGCTGGAGAAACTCAGAGGGTGCAGTTGGCAAGGAGCAATGCTTGGGGTAGAGCTGATAATCGTTGCTAGAAACCTACTGTGTAGTGCTGTGGCTGCCACTGTCAGGTTAGTAATAAAACTAAGCTTATTTGTAGCAAAGGTTTTTAACAGTGTTCATTTTAACATTTATGCTCCCCCCCCCCCACCCAATCACTGCGGTATTTAACAATAACATTTTATGTCCTTTAGAGAAGGAATTACGAATTGCGGAATTTTAAACACCTGTCATCATCCTTGGTTTTACTCAAATTATTTAAAACACTCTTCCATCGTCCTCTAGTCGTGGGGGTGGGGGATTGGGAGGGGCCTCACAAGTGGAATAGCCTAGGGCCTCTCTTCATCTAAATCCGGCACTGGTTGTGTATTTGCAGATGATTCCATCATACAGTGGGGAAAATCCACATGAGCCTGACCACCCTTTCCTATCTTAACTACAGTAGAGGACATTCAGAGATACAAGGAGGGAGGGCAGTATAATGAAATTAATTGCAAGGAAATCTTTTCCGTTATCTATAGAAAGCTAACAGCATGTGGGATAGTTCAGTTGAAAAGATTAGATGTATTGAAGAAGTAGGTAACTGAGCACTTGAGTTTGAAAATTATAGTAGGATAGTGGCTGCAGTGGGCCACTTACGACAGCACAGGCGTACAGTGGTGCAGCTGGGAGAACTGCTATCACACAGTGCCAGAGACCTGGGTTCGATCCTGAATGTGCTGTCTGTATGCAATTTGCACGTTTTCGGTGACACTGAGTGGGTTTCCTCCGGGTGCTCCAGTTTCCACCCACATACCAAAGATGTGTGGGTTTCTAGGTTTATTGGCCTTTGTAAGGGTGGTGTCCGTAAATGGGACAACTTAGAATTTTTTTATTTTTTTTTTTGTTTTTTGTTTATTTTATTAGAAGTTAATACAGCACAAAACAGTACAGTGGCACCTAATTTTAGGTGCCAACTATGTAATACCGTAATCCATTCTATGTACAACCTCTAGTTTTACGTTACAAGAAGGAAGTAAGCAGAACAAGAAAAAGAAAACAATAGAAAGGGGAAAAAGTGGAAAAATAGATGGTAGAGAGTAGAAAAACGTGAAGTGTGTATATAAAAAATAAAAAAAGGAAGAGAGAAAGTGGAAAGTAGAAATAGAAGAGAAGGCCCCTTAAAAGAGAATTTTTCAAATCTGTATTCGGAGATGTAGATCTATCCGCGTCATGAACTGAAATCAGCAATCCTTACGGCACCGCTGCATCACATGATTCCAAAAAGTCGATGAAAGGAGACCAACTCTTTAAGAATTGGTCATATTTATCTATTAGTCAGAGTCTCATTTCTTCAAGGCGTGCTATGTCCATCATATTCCTAATCCACATTTTAACAGTTGGTGTGGTTGTATTTTTCCAAAATTTAAGTATCAATTTCTTTCCAATTATTAACCCATAATTAAAAAAAACATTTTGATCTTTATTTAAATTGGTATCTTCTCCTATTATTCCAAATATAATCCATTCCGTTTTGGGTTCTATTCTTGACTTGAAAATCTTTGTAAATATATCAAATATATCACTCCAAAATTTATTCAACTTTGTACATCCAACAAATGAGTGTGTTATATTAGCGTTTTGAAACAAACATTTATCGCATCTGGGAGAGACGTTTGGATAAAATTTATTCAACCTCGTTTTTGAATAATATAGTCTATGTAATAATTTGAATTGAATTAAATTATGTCTTGCATTAATAGAACAGTTATGTGTATTCATCAAATACTTTTCCCATCTATCCTTCGAGATCTTTATCATTAGCTCTTGTTCCCAATCTTCCCTTAATGCTTCTGTTGAGGGTGATTCTCTATTTAATATATTATTATAAAAGTATGATATTAATTTTTGTGAATCAGCCTTAATATTCATTGCTTCTTCTAAAGGATCTAAAAATATAGTTTGAAATCTATGTGTATATTTCTTCATAAAGTCACATACCTGTATATATTTAAAATATTGATTATCCTTAAATTTAAATTTTAATTTTAATTGTTGAAATGATAACAGTTTGCCCACTTCATACATGTCCCCTACTTTCCTAATCCCCAGTCTATCCCATTGTTGATATGTGTTGTCGATGAGAGAAGGTTTGAATGCGGGGTTGTTCAATAGTGGGGTTAGTACTGATAAATTATTTAATTTCAAGGATACTTTTATTTGTTTCCAAATTCTTATTATATTGTGAATAATTGGGTTCTTCTTATATATTATACTATTCAATTTAATCGGTGAGAGCAGGATCGTTCCTATATTGTGCGGATAGCACTCCTCTTTCTCCATTCTTATCCACTCCAACTGCTGAGTGGAACTATCCAGCCAGTATATTATGTTCTTAATATGCACTGCCCAGTAGTAATATATAAAGTTAGGTAATGATAAACCCCCAACTTAGAATTAGTGTGAATGGGTGATCGATGGCCAGCATGGACTTGGTGGGCTGAAGGGCCCGTTTCCATGCTGTATCTCTAAACTAAATTAAACTAAACATATGCTGATGGAGTTAGATGAACAGTGTGGGAGGATGCTCATGAGGAATAAAACATAGTACATATCAATTAGAGACAAACTGATGAAGTAGTTAGGTCACTAAATATTTCAGGTTTTAAACCAAATTTGTCAAAATGAAGTGTTGTAATTTCTTCAGAACTACAGGTGCACAACCTTTTATCCGGTGTTCCGGAAACCGAAAAACTCCGAAAACCGGCCATTTTTCCAGGATGTCGTCTGCACACCAAAGCTCGCGTTTGGCGCCAAACTTGACCCGAAACGACCCACGGTCAACCCAGGTCTGTACTACTGTAGCGGCTGCCTCCTCCCCGGAGACCGGGGAGACACTTAAACATCTGTAAATCATTGCTTAAATGTTACTCAGTTAGTTTGGAGGGCTTTTATGGGAAGGGGGGGGTGAAGGGGTAAACTTTAATTCTTAGTCCCCTACCTGGTCGGAGAGGCGGGGAGCGGTCAATGCCTTACCGGGTCGCCGTGCTGTAAGCTCCGCAGCGCTGTGGCCGCCAACTCCCAGCTGGGGCTGCGGGCGTCCGGCCGCGGGCGGCGCCGGTTGTAGCTCCGACCCCGGCAACTCTACCCCTGGCTGCGAGGCGCTCCAAATCCACCGCCGCCCGCGGCCGGACGCCCGCAGCCCCAGCTCCGCGAATGCTGCGTGTCGGCAGCGTCACAGCGCTGGGATACCAGCGGGGAGCGGGCAATGCCTTACCGGGTCGCCGTGCGGTAAGCTCCGGAGCGCTGTGGCCGCCGACTCCGGCGGTGTGGCCGCCGCTGGATTTGGAGCGCCTCGCAGCCAGGGGTAGAGTTGCCGGGGTCGGAGCTCCAACCGGCGCCGCCCGCGGCCGGACGGAGCCCCCAGCTCCGCGATGTTGGGAGTCGCCGACCAGGTAGGGGACTAAGAATCAAAGTTTCCCCCTTTACCCCCCTCCCCCTTTACCACCCACCATCACCACATAAAATCCCTCCAAACTAACTGACTAACATTTATGCAATGATTTACAATGATTCCCCGGTCTCCGGGGAGGAGGCAGCCGCTCCAGACTTTTCAAGCCGCCCACGCTACTTTCCTAATCTAATCTAAAAATCTTCCATTCGGAAATCCGAAAATGTCCAAAATCCGACAAGTGTCTGGTCCCAAGGCTTTCGGATAAAAGGTTGGGCACCTGTATTCTGCTCTTTGCTGTCTGAATCAGGAGTGGGGAGAGTGAGGAAAGTTTGACACCAGGTTTTCTCAAGCACTGCACAGGCACTGGAAGGCAGTCTGTGCGGTGGGGTCTGCGGGGGAGTTGCAGCTCCAGAAGATCGGTCTTTCATTGATTAATTTCAAATGTGCTAATTCCCAATGGGTAAAAGCATCATTTCATTGAGAATACTACTGATGATCCACTATAGAGCACATGCCATTTCACCAGTGTTTTTAACAATGCTCCTCCAAAGTTACTGATGATAATTGGAGGAAGGATAAGACAATGTGACAGTACTTGAATCTCTTCTTCAACATACTTTTTAACCAATGTAAAAATCGTGTCCTGAACATAATGGCAGCAATATTGCAATAGAAGAAAAAGCACATGCTTATACACTCTATTACTTCCGTAACGTTTTAAATGTGCCCTGAAGCCAACAATCGATTTATTATTGCAAGATTACAAAGCAGTATTCAATGCTTAAACTTCACCCACCTGGTGAAAATTTGACTAATTCAAAAATGTGATGCTCTTGATGTTAAAATAGTCTGAATACTTAGTTTTCCACGTCTTATAACTTTAATTTGGTTTACATTGATGATTTGGTATTACAATTGACATCTGCATTGCTTCTTATTTGTTTGTGTGTACACAGAAGCCAGAGAATGTCATAGTGATCAAGAAAACAAACAACTGGAGGAACTCAGCATCTTTGCAGGTTAAGGGTTGGTTGACATTTTGGATTGAGACCCTGCATCAGGATTATTGGAGTGTGGGGTACATCAGCATGCAGCAGTGAGCCCATCACAAACATAATGAAAAAGCTTAGTTCTCTAAGATATGTACCTGTGAGGATGACAACATTGATCTCTTCTTTCGATTTCTGAAACTGGTCTGGGACTCGCAGATTACAAAAAATTGCTTCTTTTGCCAATCCACCAAGCAATCTTTAACAAAATATACAAAGTATTATTTTAATGACAATGCATTTTCATTCATTCTTAACTTGTAGAATTGTATTCTCATTGTTTGTGATTGATGTGGATGCTGCCTCGTATGAAGAGATCTTGACTGATTCCTGATTCAGCAAATGCTTAGGGGATGTAGCAATTAGTTGGTTATATGAAACATGATTGAAGTAATGGTCAAACAAGATTTTTAAAATTTTGTTACATTAACTATTATCATTAATAATATGGGCAGGAAGGCGTGAGTGAACCAGGCACGTGCTGTGAGTAATTACTCAGGGTATGCAGTCAGTCGGCTTATAAAAAATCTTAAACCGTGCGTGCGCAGATTGGTCTCTCCGTAAGCTGTCAGTCGACTTTTATAAAGTCTTCAAAAGCCAAATCTCTTAATAAAGTTCCTGGCAATGAAAACGCACCCCCGTTTTGAGTTGCTAAAATACGCTCAAAAAAATAAAAATAAAGAAAGCAATTTGCCCAAGACTTCCAAATCTCCTTCATTCTGAATTACTGAATGGGTGGGGGGGTGGAGGGTGACGGCAGGTGGAGAGATGGTGGGAAGAACGAATGCACATCGGGACACGTTGAATCAGTTGTTATCTTATTGAATGACAATATTTGTTCAAGGGACCAATTGGGGGGAGAGTTCCTTTCACAGCGTGTGGGGAGTCTGGCCAGGGGTAATGTTGCGGGGAGGGCAGGAGCATTGAGAAGGAGGGGGTCGGGAATCATGCCAGTAACTCACTCACCGCTGCCGTGGCGTCCGGGCGCGGAGCCACCGCATTGTGGCCGGGGAGGGAAGCAGCTCGGGACCGGCCAGTGGAACTGGACGCCACCTCAGCGCCTTCTGCCGGCCCGCTCACTTCTGGCAGGGCTCTCCATCTGAACATCTCTCACCTGCCGCATGCCGGCTTCGCTCTTGTCAGCCGCTTCCCGCAAATCCTTAAATTCCGACAGCTGAGTAACCTCAATTGGTCCCTTGATCGCGCTGTTGGAATTTAAGGAATTGCGGGAAGCGGCTGACATGAGTGAGATCTCTTAGGTAGTCATTATTCTTCCATGCCTTTACTATTTATATTTAATAATTACCATTTTATAATTTTAGTCAGGGTAGGCAGTGCCTTCCTTGCCTACCCTGACGGCACGTGCCTGGAGTGAACCAAGGAGTTGCAATGGGAACAGTTTCTACAGAAAGCAGAAATGGGGAGGGAATGGGAAGATGTGATTAGTGGCAGAAATGTTGGAGAATGATGTGTTGGATGCGAGGCTGGTGGGGAGATAGGTAAGGACCAAGGGAACTCTATTTTTGTTCCGTCTGGGAAGATGGGAAGCGGAAAGCAGAACAGAAACGGGGGGGGGGGGGGGGGGGGGGGGGGGGGTGGCATAGTCCAGTGGGAGAGCAGGTTTATGTTGTGCTTGCAGTAGAACACAGAGATATGCTGAATACACGCACATAAGATACATGCCTCGATATATTACATGGGATGCATTAAGTGGATATCAAAAATTCCTAAACAAATAGAAAGCAACTAGTTATAGTCATAGCTACATTTTCATTTTTTCTACCAATAATAATTTAATACTGGAGATCAAAAAGATTGTAACCGATTAATAATGTTGTTAATTATGGACCTAACCTTAGCTGTAAAAGAAACTTCTGAAAAGCTTGCACTTCAGTAAGTTTTTCTTCATTTTCAGGAAATTTTGTTGGGCCACATGCTTGTTGAACCTGGACTAGGCGGCTCTCCAATTTGAGCATCTTTACATTTAAACTTGATAGCAGAAAATCTATATTAAAAAAACTGTACAAACAGAACAAAATAAAAATTACATTTTATCTTTTTATTTGATATTGAGAAAGGCATATCATAAACATAAAGGGGACTGCTGTCTAAATTGAGATGGCTGCCTAAGGCCTGCTCAAGTAACATCCTGACACGTTGAATTCACAGAACAAGACATCATAGACAATGTACCATCACAACCCCTTGTCTCATGACAGAATAGACCCACATGGGTGGCATGTGATGTACAGATGGGAAGGAGTCGTCTTAGAAATTTTCAATCTCAGTACCAAAGCCCATTGAGTCGCAAGGTAGTTGGTCAAACGCAGGAAAGAAGCCTATCATCAATTGTTCTTCGTTAACTGAAAAAACAGTGCTCCTGCATGAATATGTCAAATCAGAAGTGAAAATAGCAAGAGCTTTGGTCTATTGTCTTTAGTATCCATAATTAATGGTTTGATAGCATCATCAATAGATGTTTGCCATTGCTGAAAAAGATGAAACGGTAAGCAAACCAACAGGGCAGGTACTCTTACAGAAAAACTACACCTAGCAATGTCCTACAGAGCCCCAATTTGTTACAGCACCCTTGGTTCTCCAGACCATACACTCACAGTCACTTACCCTACTTCAAGAAATACATGCGCCTTGGCATGGCTCAAAATTAACGGTTGCCCGGTTGCCAATGGCCACCTAAAGTCACGCCGGGCAACATAAAATCCGTGTGATTTTGCCTGGCTTGGCGCCCCTATCTATCGCTCTCTCTCTCTGTCACTCGCCGACTCCACCCGCCATCCGTGACCAGGCCGCCGTGTCTCCGCTCTCCGGCCGCTCCTCATCCGCCGGCACGGCCGGCCGCCTTGCACATGGGCGGGAGAGGAGAGAGAGGGGAGAGGGGGAGAGGGGGGGGGGGGAAGAGGGAGGGAAAGAAAAATAGAGAGAAAGAGGGGAGAGAGAGGGGGAGAGAGGGGGAGAGAGAGAGAGGTGGAGAGAAGAGGAGGGTGGAGAGGGGGGAGGTGGAGAAGGGGGAAGGGGGGGGGTAAAGGGGGGGGGAGGGGAGGAGAGGGGGGGGGGGGGGAAGGGGGGGAGGAGGGGGATGGAGAGAGGGGGAAGGAGGAGAGAGGGGAAGGGGGCTGGATAGAGGGGAAGGGGCTGGAGAGAGAGGGGGGGGCGAGAGTTGGAAGGGGAGGGGGGGAGGGTCAGGGGAGAGAGGGGGGGGAAATGAGTCCCAATGAAACCCTTACTTGCAGCAGCACAACAGAATATGTAAACATAGTACTCTGTAAACAATATTATAGACAAGAAAACCACACACACACACACACAATTAATAAAGTTCTATCGCAAAGTCTCATGTGTGTAGGAAAGAACTGCAGATGCTGGTTTAAACTGAAGATAGACACAAAAAGCTGGAGTAACTCAACAGATCAGACAGAATCTCTGGACAAAAGGAAAATATCACGTTTTGGGTTGGGTCGTTAAAAGGTTCCTGCACACCTTTGGAATGTGGAAGGAAACAAGAGCACCTGGAGAAAACCCATGTGATCAAAGGAAAAAGGAGCAAACTCCATACAGACAGCACCCATATTCAGGATCAATTCCGGGTCTCTGGCAATTTTAGGCAGCAACTTTATGGCCAATGTACTGCCCCATAGTCTTGAACTGAATTAAAACATACAGTAGCTGTAAAAGGGGACATAGCATCACTTAGAGATTTAAGACTGAAAATGGATAGCTTCTTTTTTTTTAGTAACCAAAGTTAACAACGTATAATTTTTTGTGTGTTAGAAAATAAAATATAGTGGCACAGCTGGTGGACTTCCTGCCTCACACACCAGGGATCTGTGTTCGATCCTCTCCTTGGGCACTGTCTGTGTTGAATTTGCACATTCTCCCTGCACGCACGTAGGTTTCCTACCACATCCCAAAGATGCATTGGCTTTGTAGATTAACGTGTAAAATTGCCCCTAATGTGTAGGGAGTGGGTGAGGAAAGTGGGATAACAGAACTTGTGTGAGTAGGGAAACAAAAATGCTGGAGAAACTCAGCGGGTAAGACTGCATCTATGGAGCAAACGAAATAGGCGACGTTTTGGGTCGAGACCCTTCTTCAAACTGATGTGAGGGTGCAGGGGGTGGGAAGAAGAAAGGAAGAGGCGGAGACAGTGGGCTGAGGGAGAGCTGGGAAGCGGAGGAGTTGAAAGCAGGGACTACCTGAAATTGGAGGTCAATTTTCATACTGCTGGGGTATAAACTGCCCAAGCAAAATACAAGGTGCTGCTCCTCCAATTTATCGCACGAGTCATGCAAGCCGTCTTAAATGACCACCTAAACTGTCATTTGGCAACCTAAAAAGCTGCCTAGGTTGCCCAGCTGGCAACAGGGAAAAAAAGTTAAGCGAGAGCCCTGTGCTCTCCACTGTACACCTGTAGAAGTTCAAGAGGATCATCTCTGACATAACAAATCTCCTTAATCTTCTCAGGAAGTAAAGTTTCTGTGCTTTCTTTATAATTGCAGGAAAGATCTTCGGAAATATGCACATCCAGGAATTTGAAGTTTTTTACTCTCTCCGCCATCGTTCTGTTGATATCTACAAGACGTTGGTGAGACTGCATTTAGAATATTGTGTTCAGTTCTGGAAACCATGTTATAGGAAAGATATTGTAAAGCTTGAAAGGGTTCAGAGAAGATTTACGAGGATGTTGCGAGGACTAGATGGTGTGAGCTATAGGTAGAGGTTGAGTTGGCTGGGTCTTTATTCCTTGGAGGTGATCTTATAGAGGTGTACAAAATCATGAGAGGTGATCTTATAGAGGTGTACAAAATCATGAGAGGAATAGATTGGGTAGATGCACACAGTCTCTTCTCAGAGTTGGGGAATTGAGGACCAGAGGACATAGGTTCAAGGTGAAGGGGAAATGATTTAATAGGTATCTGAGGGGTAACTTTTTCCATACATGGGGTGGTGGGTGTATGGAACATGCTGCCAGATGAGATAGTTGAGGCTGGGACTATCCCACATTTAAGAAACATAGACGTACATGGATAGGACAGGTTTGGAGAGATATGAACCAAGCACAGGCAGGTGGGACTAGTGTAGCTGGGACATGTTGGCCGGTGTGGGCAAGTTGGGCCAAAGGGCCTGTTTCCACACTGTATCACTCTAATTCCTTCTTCTCCCCATGTCTAACAGTCATTGACCACCAGAGAGTTCTCCATCCCTTGCCTCTGACCACATCCACACATTCTGACAGTGGTACAAACATATTAATCAACTAGGGATATTATTTTGATGGCTTAATTCACTAATTTGATTATTTTTTTCATCTTAAGACCAGGTCACAACCACTACCTATCTTTTTCAGCTGGAAGGGAGTACTCTCAGAACTAAATGGTCTTCTCTTGATAAGGCAAGCTCCATGTCCCTGGTTCGCAGAAGAAATTAGGCATCACAGTTCTATGTATGTTCATCATGACTCCTTAGCATTGAAATTAACACTCTTACTGAAATTAGAACGTGTAGAAATGGGGGTGATGAGGCTTGCTCTAAATGGAGCTATTCTATTTGGAAACACGTCTTAGAATGAGCAGTCAACCAACAGAATGTTATGCCGCAGTGTACAGAGGTTGCAAGTGACAGGGTTAATGATATCTTTAATAACTCAAACAGTATTATAAACACATTCCATTCTGGGGTAATCAATTTTTAGTAACATAATGCTGAGCAAAGGATTTTGCGGTTGAACTTGCAGGCCCTAATCTGGATTTAAACTTGTTCTAAAATGTAAAGTTAATCAATTTTATTGTTTTCTGGACTAGGGGAGTAGAAAGGGAGGCTTGCAGGCCTGCACGAAAATATGACATCACCTTGAATATGGGGACAATTATGCACTCCAACCAACATTATGACAGGGACTCCACTGTAATGAAACCTCAGTTAGCACGCAACAAAAGCTTTTCACTGCACCTTGGTACATGTGACAATAAATTAAGCTAAGCTGTTGTGACCTTGTCAGAGTTGGAAACACCAGTTTGACTTGAATAGTCATCCTGTGCACACTGCTGCAGGAATAATGCATGCAACTGACATACGAGGAGATTATCAATGTAATTGTTAAAAGGAATCACTTTTCTTTTTAAACCACAAGGTAGTTCGTAAACATGTGTCAACATTTCCAAAGGCTGAAGGAGGAAAATTAGCCATAGTTGAATATCAAGGGGCAGTGCATCTTCTGAGTGGAGCAGAATACTGTCAGACACTAGTTGCAGCTGCATAAAATGACAGTGGACAAAACTGCTCAATTTACCCACAGATATTCCTCTAATCCTCTCCTCCAGATGGTAGGGCGCCATATTTGACAAAATGTGCAATAGGTTCCTTATTATGAAGAAAATCAAACAACTACAGACTTTGAAAATAATATATAGAACACTGGAAACACACAACACATCATGCAGCATCTAATGACAGAGAAACAAAATTAACATTTTAAATTAAAGACCTTTCATAAGAACTGGGAAAAAGTAAAAATATAATAGTTTGAAGTTTCATGCAGGGAGGGGTGGGGATGGAAAGGATAAAGAGAATATCGCTGATGTGATGAAGCTGCGGCTGCTATGGGATAACCTGTATATATATGATGTCATGTTATTGATAGATTAATGATGATATATATATACACACACACACACACACACACATATAAAGAGAGAGAGGAAGAACACAACCAGTGGAAGATCAGAGCACTAACATGGGGAGACAAAGTATATTTTAATCAGGCACCATAGGATTGCCCAAAAGTATCAGATACGAGGCAGAGGTTTGAAGACTGCAAGCATCATTTCCTTTCAACTTGTTCTGAATTTAATGTTCATCAGTTCCAAGTCATACAGCCTTGCAGGTCTTAAGTATGATTTTAAACATATATGGAAGTAAATTTAATAGACTTCCATGCTCCAAAGGCTATGCAGATCAAATTATTATAATGCCAGTTACATAATGTGTTGTAACAAAACGACATTCAGCAGTAATTTTAACCTGCCCAGTGGGAAATTGATATGATGGGGTCAGCTGCCTGTTTTACATCACTCATGATTTTACCCTCCATTGACATCAATCCATTAGTTCTTTTGCTCCCTCTGCATTTAATTCATTCATTTAGTGCTGCTCAATTAATTTGTTGATCTGTTGGTGCTTCTGCTGCTCTGTGAATTTCTTAATTGTGGAATAATTAAGGGAATACTGCTCGATTAATTCACCAATGTCCATTGTATTATCATTCTCTGGTAATCTTACATAATTAATGTATTCACTAATTCCCACTTTACCACTGATTTACTGAATAAATGTATTTATCAATATGTTTCTAATTTACTGTTATTGGGCCCAGCATTCTAACTTTGATAGCCCACTCTCCAACATAAATATCCATTCTCTTTACTGCTGATATTGGAATTGGGTCCGGGAATTAAGTAGTCCTGAAGGTTTCATGTGATAGAGACTTTGAGATCTGAAGATGAGTTCAGGACCAAATAGAACACTGAACATAGAAAACTATAGAAAAGACAAGACAGAAAGGATAAGTCAATAGATGCATTAATAGCACACCATTATTTCAAATTTCACTTCAAGATCATTCCATCTTGTCTCCCCATGTAAGTGCTCTGATCTTCCACTGGTTCCTTTAATGTTGCTTTATCAAAATGAAGATGTCGTGGAATTCCCTTGCAGTCAAGTTTAAGCACCTTCACCATATAAGCTATACCAGGTTCTTCACCTTCTTCTCAAATATACCAAGAAATGGGCAAAAGCTGCTGGCCTTATTATCGATCCTCATAATCTGGGAATATTTTTTTTAATGATCATGATTGATATTGAAGGTGTTTGATATTGATATTGATGTTGTGAGACCCGAAACACCCGATGACCCCAGGTCACATCACTGAGGATGCGTCCCAGCGCATCTAGTAGATGTATATTTTTCACTCTGAAGTCTGGCTCAGCCAATGGCACCTAGGAATAGACTGGGTGACAACCAAGAATAGTTTGGTGACTACTGGAGACAGTTGACGGCACTGGAAAGACGGCACCTGGGACAGGCTGGGTTAGCGCCCCAGTCTTTGTCTTTCGTGAGAAATAAATCTAAGGAAAGGCCTAATGAACCACAATGGCCTAAAAATCCATCAGACGAGAATGAAATGCTCGGAGGAGAAAGAGGTGCAGCGCACAGGCCTTGAACCTAGTGAGACGTAGGAGGGGCCCGGCCAGGACTCACCCCACAGAGCCCAGTCCCTCCAAGCACTAGAATCTCCCAACCCCTGCAGAGTAGTTATTAAGATGGCTGATCATTGGGCGGTTGTTGCTGGGACGCAAGTCAGGGCCTGATCACCCCGGCTGGGTCGCCTGGGCGAGGGTGTCTGATGGTGTGAGACCCGAAACACCCGATGACCCCAGGTCACATCACTGAGGATGCGTCCCAGCGCATCTAGAAGATGTATATTTTTCACATTAAGGTATCCCTCCTCTTATCAGTTACTCAACTACCGAAAAAGAACTGAATAGTTATATCTACCCACATTATCATTTTCTCCCATTTACTCTTTGTCCACTGGCCAGATAAGCAAGTTGGAAGGAGTACAACATAGATGTTTGGCCACAAGGCGAGTGGACTACATTAATTAAAGGATGCATGGATAAATAAACAAGGGAAACAATTGCAAGTACAAGGCAAAAACTTAGTTGGGGTGAGGTTCTGATCACAGCAGAAGATTTAGCTGACAGAGGAGTGAGTACTCACTATGATATTTAACTTGGGCTCACAACTACACTGCAGGACCCCAAGTTAAATATTATAATGAAAATGCCCCACCTTTTCAAAAGAAGACAATGATACAACACATAACCTAGCAAAGAAAAATGATTTGGGGGCAACTATAAGGCCTTCTCATGTATGGAGAATATATTTTTGGATTGGTATTCACCACTGAATTTTAAATTTTACTAACTTCAGAACGCTGTTATCCTCATTAACTATCATTCCATGCCTTGTGATTTATCACATTTGATGCAGTCATATAGTCATGCAGAGTGGAAACAAGCCCTTTAGCCCAACTTGCCCACACCAACCAACATGCCCTATCTACACTAGTCCAACCTGCGTTTGACCCATATCCCTCCAAACCTATCTGACCTATGTACCTGTCTAAATGTTAAATGTTGCGAAGGAACCTGCCTCAATTACCTCTTCGAGCAGCTTGTTCCATGCATGCCACAGACTGTGGAGGCCAAATCAATGGATATTTTTAAGGCTGAGAATGACAGATTCATGATTGGTAAGGGTGGGAGGGTTATGTGGTGAAAGCAGAAGAATGGGGTTGATGAGGGAATGGGGACAAATGAGGGAAAGATAGATCAGCCTTGATTGAATTGCGGAGTAGACTTGATGGGCCGAATGGCTTTATTCTGCTCCCGGAACTTATGAGACAATCTCCATCCGAGACAATCTACTTTCTTTAGTGTCCAACCCTACCACTAACTCAGCTTATTTGCTGTCATAATCTTTAACTGTGACATTATTTCTTGACATCTGTTACAATGCTCTCCTAGTCAGCTTTACGTGTTCCATAACCTTGAATTTATCCAAAGCTCCACAAGCCAAATTAATTGAATGTAACTGTAAAAAACTCTGCAGCTAGTTTAACCTGGCACAAACAATTTCTCAATATAGCTGGGTTAGAATATCCACAATATTACACATCTATGCATCAAGAGCAGACTGCAGAGATTGCTCCATCACTCAATAAGATCACAACCGAACCTTGAGCCTAGTCTATGTTTTCGACATCTCTGTTTTCCTTGATTCTCAGTGCATTCTAGAGAGGAATTTAATACAGAGAAATGTCAATAAACAATAGACAAAGGAGTAGGCCATTCAGCCCTTCGAGTCAGCACCACCATTCAATATGATCATGGCTGATCATCTCCAATCAGTACCCCATTCCTGCCTTCTCCCCTTATCCCCTGACTCAGCTATTTTTAAGAGCCCTATCTAGCTCTCTCTTGAAAGCATCCAGAGAACTGCCCTCTGAGGCAGAGTATTCCACAGACTCACCACTCTCTGTGAGAAAAAGTATTTCCTCGTCTCCGTCTAAAAAGGGCAGGACCTACACAGTGAATGGTAGGTCTCTGGGGAGTGATGTAGAGCAGAGGGATCTAGGAGTGCAGGTGCATAGTTCCTTGAAGATCGAGTCACAGGTAGATAAGGTGGTCAAAAAGGTTTTTGGCACATTAGCCTTCATCAGTCAGAGTATTGAGTTGGGAGATCATGTTGCAGTTGTATAAGATGTTGGTGAGACCACATTTCGATTATTGTATTCTGTTCTGGGCACCATGTTATAGGAAAGATATTGTCAAGTTTGAAAGGGTTCAGAGAAGATTTATGAGGATGTTGCCAGGACTAGCGGGTGTGAGCCATAGGGAGAGGTTGAGTATGCTGGGTGTCTATTCCTCGGAGCGCAGGAGGATGAGGGGTGATCTTATAAAGGTGTATAAAATCATGAGAGGAATAAATAGGGTGGAAGCACAGGAACTCTTGCCCAAAGTAGGGGAATCGAGGACCAGAGAACATAGGTTCAAGGTGAAGGGGAAAAGATTTTACTAGGAATCTGAGAAGTAACTTTTTCACACAAAGGGTGGTGGGTGTATGGAACAAGCTGCCAGAGGAGGTAATTGAGGCTGGGGCTGTCCCAACGTTTAAGAAACAGTTAGACTGGTATATGGATAGGACAGGTTTGGAGGGATATGGACCAAACGCCAGCAGGTGGGACTAGTATAGCTGGGACATGTTGGCCGGTGTGGGCAAATTGGGCAAAAGGGCCTGTTTCCACACTACTCTATGACTCCATGAGAGTCCAGTGTCCATGTCAATCAGGGAAACAATGGCAAATAGCTGACCACGACTTTGGGACATCCATATTCATTTACACCTGCATACATGTCCCAAACGTTGCTGACAGCAATGAGGAGAAATCCAAATAAGTGCAGCAAGCACATCGTCTTCCTGACCCTGGGTATTGTCAAATATGTAATTTCCCAGTTCACCATCATCACAACGTCAGAACATAAACTGAAGTAAACGACTTCGTTACTGATTTGGAAACATTACCGACTGGCCGATATTGCACAATGTCGCACATCATAAGAAAACAAGATACAAACACGTGGAAAGTAACATTGCGTAATTGGAAAGATCATTTATCCGCACATATGACCATGACAGCTGTTTTAAGAACATACACATAATGTTCTTCCAAGCCCAATTTTTAAAGCGCCCGGTCCTGATAATAAGACTTGAAAGCGCCCAATATACAACAGTTGGAATCAATAGGTCTACGTCCATTTTTGGTTGCCAGCTCTGCAGAATAATCGTTGCAATAAACAGATTAATCGTTCACAAGCATTGCTTAATAATGTTTGCTCTGCATTGACAAGTGCATCGAAACGTTTCTGCCGTTTTGGGGAGGGCGTGAGCGGCCGCAGTGTCCCCTGTTAGCATTTTATATTCTCTCGTGTCTCTAATGTTATGTCCCTTACTCTTATGTCATGCTGGAAGTTTTGGATACAGCACTGGCGGGCGGCTGCGTCATTCAGTCAACCAAACGTTAGTTAATAGGCGCCTGTGGCTCCGAGTAAGACTTACAATATCCCGCAGCCTCCGAGCACCACGCCGTCCACGGCTACGACTGCCCAGCGCTGCGCTCCCCGCCTGACCCAGGCCGCCAGGTTGTCCCGGGCAACCGCTGCTCCGCACCGCCTCGCGCCACCTGTCACCTTCCATCCGCCACGTGCGCTGCACGTAAACAGCGAGCCACGTGCTCGCTCCGGCAGTTGGCCAACAAAGTGCTGGCGCGCGTCACCGCGTCGCCGGCGGCGCGTGCTCCCGGCACCACGGTGCTGATTCATGCTCAGCACCCCTTCGTCTCGACGCTGCTCGACTCACCCCCATTTACACACCCGCTCGTCTCGACCTATTTGCCTATCAGTCTGAAGAAGGGTCTGGACCCGAAACGTCACCCATTCCTGCTCTCCAGAGATGCTGACTGTCCCGCTGAGTTACTCCAGCAGTTTGTGTCTACCTGCCTTTACACCACCGTCCCTTTCGCCATTATTTGCCCTGCTGCCTTCTATATTGCCACAGGTCATCTTGTTCTTCATCACATACTCTGTACTTGCCCACATCTCACTTTTTTCCAGGTACGTACCATAAACGTTATTGGTCTGAAGCGATTGCTCACATTTTTATGCCTGACCTGCTGTGCATTTTATGTGAAAGTAAAAATAGAGCATAAAGCAGTACAAGCAGGAACAGACCTTTGGTCCACGTCTCATTTTTTAAGACTACGATGATACTAAATTATACTGACAGCATCTATATCTGATAAATCACCTAGATCATATTTTATCTATATCCCTCCATTCCCTGCCTATAGGGGGGGGGGCGCACGTAAGGTTATCGAGTCAAAGGGCGTGACGCACGGAGTAGCTCAATCCATGTGGAGGACATGGCAGCTTCCGGCATGCACTTAATACACAAAACGCGTACTTTCTTACCTGTTAAAAACCACCGAATAGGTCAATGTTTGCACTGTAAAATAATTGTGGAAATCGGGGTAACCGTGAGAGACATTTATCCTACTTCAGAATTCCAAAAATGAGGAGGAATGATGATAGAGAGAAGCGACAGCTGAAGGGACAACAACAGCTAAAGTGGTTGAACAAAAGAACAACATTGACTACTACCTAGCCCTTTGACACGCTAGAGGCAGGAAACATGCTCCCGATGTTGGGGGAGTCCAGAACCAGGGGGCACAGTTTAAGAATAAGCGGTAGGCCATTTAGAATGGAGATGAGGAAAAACGTTTTCACCCAGAGAGTTGTGAATCTGGAATTCTCTGCCTCAGAAGGCAGTGGAGGCCAATTCTCTGGATGCTTTCAAGAGAGAGTTAGTTAGAGCTCGAAAAGATAGTGGAGTCAAGGAAAATGGTGAGCAAGCAGGAATGGGGTACTGAATGTGAATGATCAGCCATGATCACATTGAATGGCGGTGCTAGCTCAAAGGGCCGAATGAATATATATATTATATTATCTATATATGTATGTTTTTGGCTTGTTTCATTTAGGGTTGTGGGAAACTTTTTCTAATCTCTTACCTCGACAGAGATGCGATTTTATTCCGTATCATATCTCCATCCGCACTGCGGCCTAACATCGAGGAGTTGGCAGCCTTTGCTGGAGATCGACCAGGAGCTCCATTGTTGGGAGCCTGCAGACTTACGATCGTGGAGCTCGCGATCCCTTTACCAGGGATCAACCTCGGAGCTCCAACTGTGGGAGCTTGCAGACTTTAACGTCACAGAGCTCACGGTCTCTGGTTAGAGACCGACTCGGGAACTCCAAGCCGCAGGAGCTTTGACCGCCCGACGTGGGAGTTTCAATCGCCCTTACCTGGGAGCATCGATCGCCTCGAGGCGGGAGTTTTGATCGCCCTGACACGGGGGCCTTGACCGCCGACTGCGGGAACTTCGATCGCCCTGATGGATGGTTCGCCTGCCCCGACCGCGGGAGAATAAAAGAGGAAGAAGGTGGACTTTGTTGCCTTCCATCACATTGAGGAATGTGGGGAATCCGCTGTGGTGGATGTTTATGTTAACTTTTATGTGGTTATATGTCTTGGTGCTTTTGTAATGACTGTATGGTAATTTGCATATCACTGTACCTTAATTGCTACGTGACAAAAAAGACCTTTGAACCTTTGAAATGCCCGTTGTTACCATATTACAGCGATTGGATGTCAAGGATACTTTTTAAGGTGGCAGTGGGCAGTCACAGATAGAGTCATTAAGCACGGCAATAGGCCCATGACGATCAAGATGCCCCATTTATACTAGTCCCACCTGTCTATGTTTGGCCCAGAAACCCATCATTAGGAAAAGGATGGTTATGGACAACTGACAGCTGATTCTACCCAATGTGTTTCTTTGCAGGAGTCAGGTTGATCTACAGATCTGAGGACTGTGAAACCGAGCTTCTGCAGTGTGTAATGTATTCATGTATATGCTAATGAGTTGGAGTTGTATATAAGTAGGGGTTGTTGGGTAATAAATCTCTCTCTTGTGATCCAGGCAGCCTGCGTGTAAGTTGTTATTCATTCTGCTGTCCGGAATATAACAAAATTGGCGACGAGGATGGGATAGAGTTTGTGAACTCATCCGTTAAATACAGTGCAGGACTCTTTTGCAGCACACAGTATTGTTTAACAGTTTAAACAGTAAATACGGAGTTGTGTCGCAGTTGTTTGCGAGCTGGACATGAGAGGCCTGCAGATCCTTCTATGCAGGGGACTAGTTTAAAACAGTAGCTGGATAAATCGGTGAGAGTTTGTCAGGCTATCTCTATGTTGTGTCTACGTGGCAAGATGTCGTCCTTGGGAGTGTATAACATTTTAGACTGAGTTTTTTTTTGTCGAATTCCTCAAGCTGAATAGCCTTTGTACAGCTAAGTTTTAGGTGAATTGCTACACCAGAACAGACAGGAATTCGGGGTTTTTGAACGGACCTTTTATTTAAAACAAGAGAACGACACGATGGCAGCGTCCACGGGCTACATTGGAAATCGTGGGACTCCTGACAAGAGTAGAGAGTCATTCAGCTCCTATATGGAGAGAGCAAGCATGTTTTTCACAGCAAAGAATATACAGGTGCACAACCTTTTATCCGGTGTTCCGGAAACCGAAAAACTCCGAAAACCGGCCATTTTTTCCAGATGTCATCTGCGCACCAAAGCTCGCGTTTGGCGCCAAACATGACCCGAAACGACCCACAGTCAACCCAGGTCTGTACTACTGTAGCGGCTGCCTCCTCCCCGGAGACCGGGGAGACACTTAAACATCTGTAAATCATTGCTTAAATGTTAGTCAGTTAGTTTGGAGGGCTTTTATGTGAAGGGGGGGGGGGTGAAGGGGTAAACTTTAATTCTTAGTCCCCTACCTGGTCGGAGAGGCGGGGAGCGGTCAATGCCTTATCGGGTCGCCGTGCAGTAAGCTCCGCAGCGCTGTGGCCGGTGGGGCTGCGGGCGGCGCCGGTTGTAGCTCCAACCCCGGCAACTCTACTCCTGGCTGCGAGGCGCTCCAAATCCAGCGCCGCCCGCGACCGGACGCCCGCCCAATGTTGGGAGTCGGCGGCGTCGCAGCGCTGGGATACCTGCGGGGAGCGGGCAATGCCTTACCGGGTCGCCGTGCGGCAAGCTCCGGAGCGCTGTGGCCGCCTTCTTCCAACATTCGCGGAGCGTCGCTGGATTTGGAGCCGCGCAGCCAGGGATAAAGTTGCTGGGGTCGGAGCTCCAACCGGCGCCGCCCGCGGCCGGACGGAGCCCCCAGCTCCGCGAGGTTGGGAGTCGCCGACCAGGTAGGGGACTAAGAATTAAAGTTTCCCCCTTCACCCCTACTCCACCACCACCACATAAAATCCCTCCAAACTAACTGACTAACATTTATGCAATGATTCTCTCGGTCTCCGGGGAGGAGGCAGCTGCTCCAGACTTTTCAAACCGCCCGCGCTACCTACCTAATCTACGCTAAAAATCTTCCATTCGGAAATCCGAAAATGTCCGAAATCCGACAAGTGTCTGGTCCCAAGGCTTTCGGATAAAAGGTTGTGCACCTGTATTGGAGATTAGTGGTGAAGGAGAGATAGTGACTAAAACAAATAAGGCCGTTTGCGAACCCATGAAAGCAATTCTGCTCACGGAGATCGGTCCTGCAGTGTACGGGACACTCGTGAATCTCCTTGCACCCTTAAAGGCAAAAGACGTGCCATTCAATTACGTTATAATAATAATAATTTTATTTATAGAGCACTTTAAAAGCAATCATAGTTGCAACAAGGTGCTGTACATCACTAATCATTGACAAAATAAGTTAATACACACCAATAATAACAATCAAAAGAAATAGTAGGAAAAGATATGTAAAATAAAGAAACATTAAAAACAATAAAAACAGAAGCAAAGTCTCAGGCATGGTCAAAAGCCAGGGAGTACAAATGTGTTTTAACACTGGATTTGAAGATGGACAGTGAGGGGGCCTGTCTGATGTGCAACGGCAAGGTGTTCCAGAGTGCTGGAGCAGCAACAGAGAAGGCTCTATCCCCTCTGAGCTTCCGATTATACCTCGGCACCTCCAGGAGCAGCTGACCAGCTGACCTGAGGTACCGGGCAGGAGCGTATGGGTGGAGCAGCTCAGAGAGGTAAGGCGAGGCGAGCACATTCAGAGATTTAAAAACAAATAACAGTATCTTAAAATGAACTCGAAAGTGCACCGGGAGCCAGTGGAGGGAGGCCAGAATTGGCGATATGTGCCCCCTCTTTCGAGTCCCAGTTAAAAGTTGAGCTGCAGCATTCTGAACTAACTGGAGAAGAGCCAGTGAAGAACGAGCAACTCCAAAATAGAGCGCGTTACAGTAATCCAGCCTAGATGTAATAAAGGCATGGATTACTGTTTCAAAATGCTGCCGCTCGAGAATGGGCTTCACCTTCGCCAGCTTCCTTAAGTGAAAGAAGCTGGACTTAACCACCGCGCATATTTGGCGATCTAATTTAAAGTCACTGTCCATCCTAAAACCCAGGTTCAAAACTGTTGGCTTCACGTACCATGACAGTGGACCTAAATCAACAAATGGAGGTTCACGGCAGCCATTGGGATCAAATAAAATCACCTCTGTCTTCTTTTCATTAAATCCTAGAAAGTTTAGAGCCATCCAGGACTTAATGTCATCAAGACAAGACAGAAGTGATTTTACAGAAAAAGCGTCTTCTTTCCTCAGCGGCAAATAAAGCTGGGTATCATCTGCATAACAATGGAAAGAGATGCCATGCTTTCTAAGGATGGAACGCAGAGGAAGTATGTACAGCGAGAAAAGCAGGGGCCCCAGAATCGAACCCTGTGGAACCCCATATGACAGGGGAGCGGAAGAGGATTCAAAACCAGCAAGGCTAACACACATGGTTCTGTCTGCCAGATAGGACCTGAACCATCCCAGCGCACTGCCGCAGATGCCCACTAACTGCTGTAGCCGAGGTAACAAGATATTATGGTCCACTGTATCAAAGGCGGCAGATAAGTCCAGCAGGACAAGAACCACACAATCTCCAGAATCATTAGCTAGGAGGATGTCATTAAAAACCCTTAGCAATGCTGACTCCATGCTGTGCATAGTTTTAAATCCAGACTGGAAGACCTCCCGAATATCATGCTCCTCCAGGAATAGTTTTAGCTGAGCATAAACAACTTTCTCCAGTAATTTAGAAATAAAAAGCAATTTTGAGATGGGTCTAAAATGGGCCAGAACAGATTGATCCAGGCCAGGTTTCTTAAGTAGTGGTTGCACTACCGCATGTTTAAAACTCACGGGGACAACCCCAGAACACAAGCTGCTGTTAATAATGGTAAGAACCGACTGCCCTATACAGGTGCACAACCTTTTATCCGAATGCCTTGGGACCAGACACTTGTCGGATTTCGGAATTTTTCGGATTTCCGAACGGAAGATTTTTAGCGTAGATTAGGTAGGTAGCGCAGGCGGCTTGAAAAGTCTGGAGCGGCTGCCTCCTCCCCGGAGACCGGGGAATCATTGTAAATCATTGCCTACCTGGTCGGAGAGGCGGGGAGCGGGCAATGCCTTACCGGGTTGCTGTGCAGTAAGCTCCGGAGCGCTGTGGCCGCCAACTCCCAGCATTGTGGAGCTGGGGGCTGCGGGCATCCGGCCGCGGGCGGCGCCGGTTGGAGCTCCGACCCTGGCAAATCTACCCCTGGCTGCGCGGCTCCAAATCCAGCACCGCTCGCGGCCGGACGCCCGTAGCCCAGCTCCGCGATGTTGGGAGTCGGCGGCATCACAGCGCTGGGATACCAGCGGGGAGCGGGCAATGCCTTACCGGGTCGCCGTGCGGTAAGCTCCGGAGCGCTGTGGCCGCCGACACACAACATCGCGGAGCTGGGACTGCGGGCGTCCGGCCGCGGGCGGCGGTGGATTTGGAGCGCCGCGCAGCCAGGGGTAGAGTTGCCGGGGTCGGAGCTCCAACCGGCGCCGCCCGTTGCCGGACGCCCGCAGCCCCAGCTGGGAGTTGGCGGCCACAGCGCTCTGCGGAGCTTACTGCACGGCGACCCGGTAAGGCATTGACCGCTCCCCGTCTCTCCGACCAGGTAGGGGACTAAGAATTAAAGTTTCCCCCTTCCCCCCCCCCCCCCCCCCTTCACATAGAAGCCCTCCAAACTAACTGACTAACATTTAAGCAATGATTTACAGATGTTTAAGTGTCTCCCCGGTCTCCGGGGAGGAGGCAGCCGCTACAGTAGTACAGACCTGGGTTGACCGTGGGTCGTTTCGGGTCAAGTTTGGCGCCAAACGCGAGCTTTGGTGTGCAGACGACATCCTGGAAAAAATGGCCGGTTTTCGGAGTTTTTCGGTTGTGCACCTGTACTAGGGAAAACCTCTTTAAAAAGATGAGGAGGGACCGCATCACAAGGAGAACCCGATGGCTTAATATGGGAAACCACATCCTTTAAATACGATATTGTCACAGGCTCAAACTTGTCGAATACCACCAGGCAAGGGACCGAAACAGAAGGGTCAGAGGCAGGAGCTGAAATGAGAGCCCTTAAGGATACAACCTTATTAATAAAAAAGTGCAGGAAGTCATTACACATTTCAGGTGAAGCTTCCAGACAGACAGGCTGCGGGGCATTTAGAACAGAGTCAATGATTTCAAATAGCACACGTGGGTCGTGACACTTAGACACAATAATTTTAGACAGGTATTCTCTTTTGGCCTTTTTAACACTGTTCTGGTAGTGACGCCAACAGTCCCTTAGAATTTGAAGTGAAACCTGTAGCCTGTCCTTCCTCCACTTTCGCTCATCTCTACGACACTCCCGTCGAGCTGTACGAGTTACATCACTGAACCAGGGTTATAAAGAAGTTGGAGGGGCACTTTAACCCAAAGCCTCTGGAAATTGCAGAAAGCTATAAATTTGGCACTAGAAACCAGAAGTGTTGCCTTGAAAAACTTAAGTTTACATTGTAACTTTGGAACCTTTCTTGGACGAGCACTACGCGACAGATTTGTTCGTGGTCTAGTGGAGGAACAAATTCAGTCTAAACTGATGAACACTCCAGATCTCACATTCGAGAAAGCATGCAAGATTGCTACCACAATGGAGATGGCATCAAAGAATGCTCGCGTGTTTCGCCCACCACGAACTGCAGTGGCCGTTTACTGTCACAAGGCAATGCCTATGGCCAAACCAAGAGGTGCTAAACCAAAACCGAAGTATGGCGGGGAGCCAAGTTCAGCCAGTTATTATCGTTGCATCGGTAATCACTCATCCCAATTTTGTCAGTTCAAAATGGCCAAGTGCTATTACTGCCAGAAGAAAGGCCATATCGTCTCAGCATGTCAGGCCAAGCATAAAACAGGAAACCAACAATCTGCGGCAATCAGGCAACAACACCGGAGAGGAGTTCATAACTTGGAGGTGAACCCAGATGTAAATGAACTTGGGTTGTACACCATTTATGCAACCAACATCGATAAGCCTACAACCAGCCAAGGCAAGGACTTTTGAACTAAACTATTGATTAATGAACAGTTAATCGATATGTGTATTGACACGGCAGCAGATTGTTCGATCATGAGCAAAGACCTGTACGAAACAAAGTTCCCACAGATACCATTGTTTGAGAGTAAGGTCAAGCTGAGAACCTACTCGGGCGAAGTTTTGGAGACTTGTGGACAAATGAACTGTAAAGTTCAGCATAATGATCAGTCAGTAACACTGCCCATCAATATCCGTTACCAACCTCGCAAGATCTGTACGCATAACTTAGCGGAACAAGAGTCTTCATTAAACTGGATTTGTCTCACGCTTACGCCCAACTCAATGTCGATAGGGAAATGCAGCAGTACTTGACTATCAACACATATAAGGGCTTGTATTCATATACAAAGCTGCCCTATGGTGTGAAATCCTCCCCTAAAATTTTCAAGTCTGTCATGGACCAAATATTACAAGGCATTCCGCACTGTGTGTGCAACCAGGATGAACATCTGGAAATCCTCGAGCAAGTTCTCACACGACTGAACTGCCACAACGTCAAACTGTGTCAAAGTAAATGTGCATTTGCACAGTCAGAGGTGGTCTACCTTGGACTCAAAGTAGACGCCAACGAACTTCGCCCTGTAAAGGCGAAAGTGGAAGCAATAGTGAATGCTCCAAAACCCAACAATGTGTCAGAGCTACGATCATTCCTTGGGATGGTGCAGTTCCATGCACGATTCCTTCCAGATTTAGCAACTGTGCTAAAGCCACTTCAGCATCTGCTACAAAAAGATGTGAAATGGACATGGGGAAAGGAACAACAACGTGCATTTGACATCTGCAAGGAAAACTTGACGTGACAAACTTCTTGTTCACTTTGATACGACACGCGAGATGAAACTTCTTGTGATGCTTCAAGTTATGGTGTAGGTGCAGTGATCTCCCACGTAATGAATGACGGACAGGAAAAGCCTATTGCTTTTGCATCCCGCATCCCATCATCAAGTGAACGCAACTATGCGCAGATAGAAAAGGAAGCACTCAGCATCGTGTTCGGAATCAAGAAATTCCATCAGTTTCTTCTTGGCAGACCATTCACCCTGGTATCACAAGCCACTATTAGTGATACTGGGTCCCAAGTCAGCTATACCTTCCATGGCGGCATCAAGGATGCAGCGCTGGGCAATTTTGCTGTCCCAGTATGACTACAAGGTGGAGTATATGAAATCAGCGCTGAAACTTTTCCATAATCGACGCCATGAATTATCATGTGAGCAGGGATGCATTAAGTGGGGTTACAGAGTGGTTGTACCAGAGTCTTTGAGAAACAAAATTATGAATGAACTTCATGCTGAACATCCTGGCATAGTAAGCATGAAGTCAATTGCCAGAAGTTTTGTGTATTGGCCTGGTATTGACAGTGACATTGAGTCACTGGTGAGCAAATGTAGCGTCTGCCAAAATTGCCAGAGTAAACCACCAAAAACACCACTGCAACCCTGGTCATGGCCAAGTAGACCTTTTCAGAGAGTTCATGTAGATTTTTGCGAAAAGGGTAATGATCACTTTCTGGTGCTGGTAGATAGTCATTCCAAATGGATTGATGTTAAACATATGGGGTCAAGCACTACTACTGAGCGTACCATAGATGAGTTGATATTAATTTTTGCATGCCATGGTTTACTGGAAGAACTTGTTTCTGATAACGGGCCTCAGTTTCATTCAGAACAGTTCAAAGAGTTCGTGCAGCGGAATGGTGTAAAACACACACTTGTTCCCCCATACCATCCAGCCTCTAATGGGGCGGCGGAAAGGTCTGTTAGAGTTGTCAAAGACGCTCTCAAGAAACAGGTTTTGCAGGGTAGTTCAAAGCTCAGCATGAAACATCGTTTGGCTAGTTTCTTGCTGAAGTACAGAACCACACCACAAACAACAACAGGTTATTCACTGCAGAACTGTTGATGAAGAGAAGGCTAAGAATATGCCTAAGTCTAGTTCAACCCAATTTGGCTTTGAGAGTTGAACAAAAACAATTAAGTCAGAAATGCCATTTTGACTCCCACAAAAAGGAAAGGTACTTCAAGCCAGATGAGCAGGTTCGTGTTCTCAGTCCTCCCAACAAGTCCAGTCGAGACAAATGGGATGTTGGGAAAATAGTGGAAGTGTGTGGAACAAAAAGATAGTTAAAGTTGGAGACAGGATCAAAAGTGTTCATGTTGATCAAATTATTCCAGCCAAAGATGAACAAAAAACTGAGCATAAAGTCCTAATCCCCGAGTCTTTATCTGAAAGTGAGTTGGAAGAGCCAACTGTGATTGAAACACAAAGTTCAGTCAGTACAGACAAAGAAACAGATTCCTCTGGTCAAAGTCAGGGTACTAAAACAGAGCCAAACAAGCCAACACCTAAACCTTTTTTTAAATTTCAAAATAGACTTTATTCATTGATAAATATATACAATTCCTGAACCATTCAAACAAACAAAATTCATCCGACATTTTCGGAGACTATACAAGTTTTTTTCAGTACAATTTTTTTACATTTTTCAAATTTCACCAAACAGTCCCCCACCCGTGCCACTCTGTGGCCCCCTGGCGTGGGATACCTTCCCTTAATTTAATTTGAGGGGCGTCTCCACCATACCGTGCCCCCCATGTCCAGCAGCGGAAGGACCCTAGATTGTGGCCCTCCCCCACCGAGCCTTGGCGTTGGCTGCACCAAGCTTCAGCGAGTCCCTTAGCACGTACTCCTGCAGTCTGCAGTGGGCCAGTCGGCAACATTCCCTGACGGACATCTCGCTCTGCTGGGTGGTGAGCAACGCTCGGGCAGACCAAAGAGCGTCTTTGACCGAGTTGATGACCCTCCAGCAGCACTCGATGTCAGTCTCTGAATGTGTCCCTGGGAACAGTCCGTAAATCACAGAGTCCTCTGTGACGGAGCTGTTCGGGATAAATCGTTCCAGGGACCCTTGCATACCTCTCCAGACTCTTTTTGCAAACCCACACTCTGCAAAGAGGTGGGCAACCGTCTCCTCTCCACCACAACCGTCCCGGGGGCAGCGTGAGCTGGTGGTGAGGTTCCGACGGTGCAGGAAGGATCTAACTGGGAGGGCTCCCCTCACCGCCAGCCAAGCCAGGTCTTGGTGCTTGTTGGTGAGTTCTGGCGATGAGGCATTTTGCCAGACAAGCTGGGCAGTCTGCTCTGGGAACCACGCCACCGGATCCATCGAGTCCTTTCCCTGCAGTGCCTGCAGGACATTCCGTGCTGACCACTGCCCGATGGACTTGTGGTCAAAGGTGTTGGTCCGGAAGAAGCTTTCCACAGACGACAGATGGGGCGGCAATGTCCAGCTGACTGGCACATTGCGTGGCATCTGCGCCAGGCCCATCCTTCGCAACACCGGGGACAGGTAGAACCTCAGCAGGTAGTGACACTTAGTGCCCACGTGCCTTGGCTCTACACTCCGCCTGATGCAGCCACACACAAAGGTGGCCATCAGGGTGAGGGCGACGTTGGGCACGCTTTTACCCCCGTTGTCTGCCGACTTGTACATTGTGACCCGTCGCACCCGGTCCATCCTCGACCCCCAGATGAACTGGAAGACGGCCCGGGTGATCCCCGTGGCGTAGGAGGGAGGGACAGGCCACACTTGTGCCAAGTACAGCAAACCCGAGAGCACCTCACACCTGATGACCAAATTTTTTCCGGTTATGGAGAGGGAGCGTTGCCTCCACAGCTCCAGCTTCCTCCCCACCTTGGCTATCCGCTCCAGCCAATTCTTGTTACTCGCCTCAGCCCCCCCGAACCAGATCCCCAGCACCTTCAAGAAGTCAGGCTTGATGGTGAAGGGGATGGAAGATCGGTCGGGCCAGTTGCCAAAGAGCATGGCCTCGCTCTTCCTGCGGTTCACCCTGGCTCCCGTGGCCGACTCAAACTGGTCGCAGATGCTGATCAATCTGCGGACCGACCTTGGATCCGAGCAGAAGACGGCGACATCGTCCATGTACAGGGAGGTCTTTACTTGAATGCCTCCACTGCCTGGCAATGTCACTCCTCTTATGCTCGCATCCTTCCTGATGGACTCGGCAAAAGGTTCAATACAGCAGACAAACAAGACAGGAGAGAGAGGGCAACCCTGCCTGACTCCAGACCTGTTACACCCGTTACTGTTAGACGATAAGGCAGGATCCGTAAACCAGTAGTCGGATTAGGTTTTTAAGTTAAGTAACTCACTGTCTAGGTAGAATGAAAATGTGTAAATATGTAAAATAAATATATTATGTTGTCATTTAAGGTTTAATGAATACTGGTTTAAATCAAGTATCACAAGAAAATTGTAACTGTGTACTTAGATGTAATACTTAAAAAAAGGAGAGCAGTGTAATGTATTCATGCATATTCATGTATATGCTAATGAGTTGGTGTTGTATATAAGTAGGGGATGTTGGGTAATAAATCTCTCTTGTGATCCAGGCAGCCTGCGTGTAAGTTGTTATTCATTCTGCCGTCCAGAATACAACACAGTGCAAGTGTGGGAATCGATGCTTTGAATTAGATTTATTTTCAGAAGTAATTCGAAGGATTGTATTTGAGGCAATTATTCCCACTACTGAAACTTTAACTACGCATAACTGATGTCTGTTATATTTTTGTTACATTAGAGGGATAGATGCGATGCTCTTTATGAAATCATTGCAGACACTGTTTTTTTTACTTTAGACTTTAGAGATACAGCACAGAAACAGGCCCTTTGGCCCACTGAGTTAGCGCCGACCAACGATCACACTGTACACTAATACTATCCTACACACTAGGGACAATTTTACCAAAGCCAATTAACCTACAAACCTGTACATCTTTGGAGTGTGAGACGAAACCTGAGCATTCCTTAGAAAACCCTCACGGTCGCATGGGGAACGTACAAACTGCGTACACGCAGCACCCATAGTTTGTATCGAACCTGGACCTCCAGCACTACCATTGGGACACTGTGCCATTAAATAATATTTTAGTATTATTTCATTAAAAAATATTATTTATATAACATTTTTATTTAAATATTACATTTCACAAAGTCTTGTTCAGACTTAATTTATAACCTGTTATCCATCTCATTATGAAACTTATGGTCAAGCATGTTTTATCCATTCTTTGTCAGAAAGATTTCAGTATTCAAATGTCATATGATTTTAAATTCTCATGTGATTGAATGCCATGTGATTAATTATCACATGATCAAATCTCCAGGAATAGTTTGAACTAGAGTTGGTAACTCTAACTGCTCTGAACCCTCAGTCATGCTGCAGTAGAAGCCTCAAGCCAAATCCCCTCCTGCCATCACACCTGCCAGTTCTGCATCTTGATTTGGTTGCTGCTTATCAATTATGCACTATTACTCTGACAATCCCCACTTCATTCACTCAATGCAGTTCTCCCAATCATTGGCACCCTGCAGCTGGGTATGAATGTTAGGGCATACAAGATTTACAGTAAATATTTCAATGAATTTGGAGCACTTTGTAATGAGATCAGAAGGTGGATATCAAATCCACATAACTGGGAAAATCAGTAAGAGTTGATATTTCAGGCTAGAAATTCAGTTACATAGCTGTGTTTCTTGTTTTAGCAATACATGTCTGGTAGAATTCATGTTTTCTGAAGTCGAAAAATCATTACAATCATTTGCAAGTCAAATAGTGCAGGTAATTTTTAGATTGTCTTTTATGATGCAATCGTGAGTTCCAGGATCAATTGTTTTCTTTATGTCTGGGCATCAGATACCATCTGAGCATAACCCATGAAGGAGTAGGATGTATCTTCTACCCTTTTCCAAAACTATCAGATTTTCCATTGTTAATTCACATTAATGATAATTTTCCAATGTTCTATAGACTCAGGATCAGTTCCTGTGGATTGGAGGGTAGCTAATGTTATCCCACTTTTTAAGAAAGGTGGGAGAGAGAAAACAGGGAATTATAGACCAGTTAGCCTGACATAGGTGGTGGGGAAGATGCTGGAGTCAATTATAACAGATGAGATAGCCGAACATTTGGATAGCAGTAACAGGATCGGTCCGGGTCTGCATGGATTTACGAAGGGGAATTTTTTGAAGATGTAACTAGGAAAATGGACAAGGGAGAGCCAGTGGATGTAATGTGCTTGGACTTTCAAAAAGCATTTGATGAGGTCCCACATAGGAGATTAGTGGGCAAAATTAGGGCACATGGTATTAGGGGTAGAGTGCTGACATGGATAGAGAAGTGGTTGGCAGACAGGAAACAAAGAGTAGGGATTACAGGTCCCTTTCAGAATGACAGGCAGTGACTAGTGGGGTACCGCAAGGCTCGGTGCTGGGACTGCAACTATTTACAATGTACATCAATGATTTCGATGAAGGGATTCAATAGACAATAGGCGCAGGAGTAGGCCATTCGAGCCAGCACAGCCATTCAATGTGATCATGGCTGATCATCCCCAATCAGTACCCCGTTCCTGCCTTCTGCCATATCCCGACTCCGCTATCTTTAAGAGCTCTATCTAACTCTTGAAAGCATCCAGAGAATTGGCCTCCACTGTCTTCCGAGGCAGAGAATGCCACAGATTCACAACTCTCTGGGTGAAAAAGTGTTTCCTCATCTCCATTCTAAAAGGCCTACCCCTTATTCTTAAAATGTAGCCCCTGGTTCTGGATTCCCCAAAAATCAGGAACATATTTCCTGCTTCTAGCATGTCCAATCCCTTAGTAATCTTATGTTTCAATAAGATTCCCTCTCATCCTAAATTCCAGAGTATACAAGCCCAGCCGCTCCATTCTATCAACATATGACAGTCCCGACATCCCGGGAAATGACTTTTTGAACCTACGCTACACTCCCTCAATAGCAAGAATGTCCTTCCTCAAATTTGGAGACCAAAACTGCACACAATACTCCTTGTGTGTTCTTACTAGGGCCCTATACCACTGCAGAAGGACCTCTTTGCTCCTATATGAAGGCCAAAATGCCATGAGCTTTCTTCACTGCCTGCTGTACCTATATGCTTACTTTCAGTGAGTGATGAACAAGGACCCCCAGATCTCGTTGTACTTCCCCTTTTCCCAACGATACCATTCAGATAATAATTTGCCTTCCTGTTTTTACCAGCCAAGTGGATCTCACATTTATCCACATTAAACTGCATCTGCCACTCACCCAACTGTCCAAGTCACCCTGCATCCTCAGAGCATCCTCCTCACAGTTCACACTGCCACCCAGCTTTGTGTCATCTGCAAATTTGCTAAAGTTACTTTTAATCCCTTCATCTAAATTATTAATGTATATTGTAAATAGCTGCGGTCCCAGCACCAAGCCCTGCGGTACCCCATTAGTCACTGCCTGCCATTCTGAAAGGGACCCGTTAATCCCTACTCTTGGTTTCCTATCTGCCAACCAATTCTCTATCCATGTCAGTACCCTACCCCCAATAACATGTGTTCTAATTTTGCTCACTAATCTCCTATGCGGGACCTTATCAAATGCTTTCTGAAAGTCCAGGTACACTACATCCACTGGCTCTCCTTTGTCCAATGTCACAGTTACATCCTCAAAAAATTCCAAATTAGTCAAACATGATTTCCCCTTGGTAAACCCATGCTAACTCAGACCGATCCTGCTACTGCTATCCATATGTGCCGCTATTTCATCTTTTATAATTGACTCCAGCATCTTCCCCACCACTGATATCAGACTAACTGGTCTATAATTTCCTGTTTTCTCTCTCCCGCCTTTCTTAAAAAGTGGGATAACATTAGCTACCCTCCAATCCACAGGAACTGATGCTGAATCTATAGAACATTGGAAAATCATCTGGGGATTTATCATCCTTCAGTCTCATTGCCAAATGTGAATTTCCTTCAGTTCCTCCGTCACCCAAGATCCTCTGGCCACTAGTACATCAGGGAGATAGTTTGCATCTTCCTTAGTGAAGCCGAATCCAAAGTACCTGTTCAACTCGCCTGCCATTTCCTTGTTCCCCATAATAAATTCACCTGTTTCAGTCTTCAAAGTTCCAACTTTGGTCTTAACTAATTTTTTTCCTCTTCATATACCTAAAGAAGCTGTTACTATCCTCCTTTCTATTTTTGGCTTGGCTGTTGCTCTTTAAAAGTTAACCAATCCTCTGGCTTCCCGCTCATCTTGCTATGTTTTACTTTTCTTTTATTTTTATACTGTCCTTGACTTCCCTTGTCAGCCACAGTTCCACAGGAACTGATCCTGCATCTTCTATATTGGTTCCCAGAAATACCTGCCATTGTTGTTCCACTGCTGGGGTATCTTTCAGGTCAACTTTGGCTAGCTCCTCTCTCATGCCTCCATAACCCCCTTTGTTCAACTGCAACACTGACACTTCCGATTTTCCGTTCTCTTTTTCAAATTGTAGATTAAAACATCACATTATGGTCACTACCTCCTAATGACTCCTTTACCTCCAGTTCCCTTATCAAATCCGGTTCATTACACAAAACTATATCCTGAATTGCCTTTTCCCTGGTAGGCTCCAGTAGAAGCTACTCTAAGAATCCATCACGGAGGCACTCCACAAACTCCCTTTCTTGGGGTTCAGCACCAACCTGATTTTCCCAGTCTACCTGCATGTTGAAATCTCCCATAACAACTGTAGCACTACCTTTGTGACATGCCAATTTTAACTCATGATTCAACTTGCACCCTATATCTGGGCTACTGTTTGGGGCCCTGTAGATAACTCTCATTAGGGTCTTTTCACCCTTACAATTCCTCAGTTCTATCCATACTGACTCTACATCTCCTGATTCTATGTCACCCCTCGCAAGGGACTGAATTTCATTCCTCACCAACAGAGCTACCCCACCCCCTCTGCCCACCTGTCTGTCTTTTTGATAGGATGTATACCCTTGAATATTCAGTTCCCAGCTCTGGCCCTCCCAGCCATGTCTCTAATTCCCACAACATCATACTTGCCAATTTCTAACTGAGCCTCAAGCTCATCCACTTTATTTCTTATGCTTCGTGCTTTCATATATAGAAACATAGATAGAAACATAGAAAATAGGTGCAGGAGTAGGCCATTCGGCCCTTCGAGCCTGCACCGCCATTCAATATGATCATGGCTGATCATCTAACTCAGTATCCTGTACCTGCCTTCTCTCCATACTCCCTGATCCCTTTATCCACAAGGGCCACATCTAACTCCCTCTTAAATATAGCCAATGAACTGGCCTCAACTACCTTCTGCGGCAGAGAATTCCAGAGATTCACCACTCTGTGTGAAAAAAGTTTTCCTCATCTTGGTCCTAAAAGATTTCCCCCTTATCCTTAAACTGTGACCCCTTGTTCTGGACTTCCCCAACATCGGGAACAATCTTCCTGCATCTAGCCTGTCGAACCCCTTAAGAATTTTGTAAGTTCCTATAAGATCCCCCCCGACCCCCAATCTTCTAAATTCTAGCGAGCACGGATGTGGAGTATGGATTATAATACTTTTAATCCATTACTCCCCTCACCTTTCACATTGTTTCCTATTTCTCTTGTCCACACTCCCCTATCCCTTCCTGAGCTTTCTGCCTCGCTAATTCTGGTGTCTTTCTTAACTCTTCTTATACTCTCTTTCCCTTTAACCCCATCCTTATATCTCCAGTTGGTCTCCTCCCCCCCCCCCCCCCCCCCCCCCCCCCCCCTATTTGTTTTTAAACTCACCTGTGTAGCAATGGCAAACCTGCCTGCCAGAAGGCTGGTCCCCCTCCTGTTAAGGTACAACCATCCTTTTTGAAACATTCACCCTTTCCCCAAAACAGATCCCAGTGGTCTAAGAATCTAAATCCCCGCTTCCCGCACCAGCTCCTCAGCCACACATTCAGATCCCCTATCTCCATGTTCCTGCCCTCACCAGCACGAGGAACTGGAAGCAAACCGGAGATAACCACCCTCGAGGTCCTGCTTTTCAGCCTTCTTCTGAGTTCACTGAAGTCACTCTGCAGAATGTCTTTCCTCTTTTTCCCAACATCAATTGTGGTGACATGCACTACCACTTCCGGCTGCTCACCTTCACCCTTGAGGATGCCCTGCAATCGGTCCGTGACATCCTGGATCCTGGCACCAGGGAGGCAACATCATCCTTGAATCCCGCCTGTTGCCGCAGAAATCCCTGTCTGTAGCTCTTACGATAGAGTCCCCAAATACCACGGATCTGCCTGACGTCTGTCTCTTCGGTTTTGCCTCAGCGCCACATTTTGCCTCGCAGACCTGTCCCCTACTCATAATGGCAATGCCTCCTGTCCTGACAGCTTCCAAGAGGGTGAACCTGTCTTCCTTCCCTTCCCCATCGTCATCCCCCTTCTCTCTTCGGGTATCTTTTGTGTAACGATCTTAATGTAGGTCCTGTCCTGGAAACTCGTTTTCCCGGTTGATCCTGAGGTTATCAAGTTGCTTCTCCACTGCCCAAATACGGTCCTTCAGGAGCTGAACCTAGACACACTTACCACATTGTAGCAGCTAGAGGCACCATCATTGTCCCTGACCTCCCACATCCTGCAAGCCTCACACTAAATCAACTTACCTGTCATATATTCACCGCATCCCGTCCTCTCCAACTTTTGGCATAGTTTACTCTCCTCAACCTCCTCACCGAAGACTCGTGAGCCAAAGACTCGTACTTTTCTCTCAAGGCACTTCCCCATCAAGCTACCCCCCTAGAGCAAATCTTGCTTATATTGGCTGATTAACTGGCTAATTCGCCAATTTACCAATTTGCGAATTAAATCCCTCAGCCAATCACCGAACTCACTCCTTCACCTGTCGCTCCGCTTTTGACCTTGAACGTATGTGCTCTAGGCTGGTCCCGCCCAGTTTTTAAACCAACCGCTACTGAAAAGAAACACTGAAAAAACTCCCAAGAGCTTGCCTCTCAGCCAATCCCCGCACTCCTTCACCTGCCGCTCCGCTTCCGACCTTGAAGGTATGCGACTCATGGTTGAATCTGTGACTCGTGGCCCTAGACACCTCAGCCAGGGGAAACATCAGAGGAGTAACTTTTTCACACTGAGGGTATATAGAACGAGCTGCCAGAGGAAGTAGCTGCGGCAGATATGGTAACATTTCAATCCTATTTAAAACCCATTATCCTGTTTCTGTGCTGTATAACATCTGACCATTTGATACGATAAAGAGAAAATTGATTACAATGGAACTGGGGATGAATGACTGCAGTTAAGTGGATAGGCAAAGGAAACTAGGCTTGTTTTTTTTAAAACAAAGACAAAGGACAACGGGCATTTATTGTCACATACACCAATTGGTGCAGTGAAATTTGAGTTACCATGCAGCACACAATTAAGATAAACACAACACTATAGAATTTAACATAAAACATCCCCCAAAGCGGAATCAACGTTTCCCACTGTGAGGGAAGGCAATAAAAGTTCAGTCCTCTTCCCCTTGTTCACCCGTGGTCGGGGCCTATTTGAGGCCTCCGCAGTCGCCACTAGGGACGGCCGATGTTTCAGGCCCTCTCGCCGGATGATGGTACACCGGCGTCAGAAGAACACTTTCAGCGGCTTGGAGTTTCCGAATCGGCTGCTTCCTACCGGAGACCACGGCTCCCAGTCCACAGGCCGAGCTGGGCGGAGCTCCAACAGTGGCGACCTCGGCAAAAGATCCCAGGCCTCCGCGATGTTAAAGTCAGCGCCGCCTGCGGCTGGAGGCTCCGCAGACCACAGCTCCACGTTCTCAACAGAGAACATTACAGATGTGAAAGAGATGTTCAAAATCTTGATCATCAAGAGATCATCAAAATGAACATATTTTTGGGGAGCAAATAAGAAATTGTTCCCAGTTCCAGATTTGACAGTAACCAGATGGCAGAGCTTTAAGATAATTTGCAAATAAACATGTGGAGCCATTTGGACAGGTACTGTACATGGATAGGAAAGAATTGGAAGGATATGGACCAAACATGGGAAGGCAGGAACTAGTGTGGAAGGGGCATTATGGTCGACATGGGTGATAGGCTGATGGGCCTTTTGGGCTCTATGACTCTATGAAGGGAAAGAATACAGTAAGCTGTTTGTATCGGGAATATACTGCTCAAAAAGTTGATCGTAGCAGATTCAATAACTGCCCAAGAGGAATTTGAAAATTTGCAGAAATACGGAGAGGAGCTGGAAACTAAATCAATAACCCTTTCAAAGAACTAGCTTAGGAATGTTGAGGTGAAAAATGTTCCTCTGGACCACAGTATTTTATGATTCTTGGCCAATTTTAGCGACAAGTAGAAAATAATGGATTTAACTTCCCAAGAAAATGGAATACAGAATTCATATCACTCAGCCCTGTCAATTGCAAATCAGTGGGCATAGGCATCCAGTTCCAAACAAATGCTTGCAGAATAATGAACATTGGAATTGAAAATTGGACTCAATTGTACCAGCTCATTTGGTCCTAAAGGACTACAAACTTACATGCATAGTACATGCGCACAATTCTGATGCAAAGTGCACTGAACACTTTAATGGTAAAGGGGTTATTGCATGCACATTTCACTTCCATTGCATGAATGCGGAGTAGGAGGATGATGGTTTGGTGAGAATTGCTATTTTTGCAGCTCAACACTTGAGTAAACAGGTAAACAAAACAGCATTATAGCACATGAGAACTACTTAAAGAACCATAAACATCTTACAAACCTTTGTTTGTATATTTTGAAAATGAAAAACTAAATACTGCAAATCAGAAATAAAAACAGAAAATATTGGAAATACTCGACAGATTGTGCCAACATCTGTGGAAAAAGAAACAGAGATAACATTACAGTTTGTAGGCACATTATTTCACATTTCCTAATGTTTCTGTGGACTGTTTTCCACACAGTGGGATCCACCTCTTGACAAATGTAGATGAAAATGATGACATGCATCACACCCTCAATGTGTCAACACAGCCTTTGGTTGATTGAAAAAAATGGTATTTGAATATCAAAACCTCAGAAATCAATTAAAGAATTGATCCCTGGACTTTGAGATGCTTCTGAAACCTGGAAGACACAGTGGCAGAGTTGTGTTCAAGAAGGAACTGCAGATGCTGGAAGATCAAAGGTACACAAAAATGCTGGAGAAACTCAGCGGGTGCAGCAGCATCTATGGAGCGAAGGAAATAGGCGATGTTTCGGGCCGAAACCCTTCTTCAGACTAATGGGGGGGTGGGGGGGGAGAAGGAAGGAAAAAGTGAGGAGGAGGAGGAGCCCGAGGGCGGAGGGATGGGAGGAGACAGCTCGAGGGTTAAGGAAGGGGAGGAGACAGCAAGGGCTAGCAAAATTGGGAGAATTCAATGTTCATGTCATCCGGACGCAAGCAACCCAAGCGGAATATGAGGTGCTGTTCCTCCAATTTCCGGTGTTGCTCACTCTGGCAATGGAGGAGACCCAGGACAGAGAGGTTGGATTGGGAATGGGAGGGGGAGTTGAAGTGCTGAGCCACCAGGGAGTTCAGGTAGGTTATGGCGGACTGAGCGGAGGTGTTCGGCGAAACGATCGCCCAACCTCTGCTTAGTCTCCCCGATGTAAATCAGCTGACATCTAGAGCAGCGGATGCAGTAGATGAGGTTGAAGGAGATACAGGTGAACCTTTGTCGCACCTGGAACGACTGCTTGGGTCCTTGAATGGAGTCAAGGGGGGAGGTAAAGGGACAGGTGTTGCATTTCTTGCGGTTGCAACGGAAAGTGCCCGGGGAGGGGGTGGCACGGAAGGGAAGAATTGACAAGGGAGTTGCGGAGGGAGCGGTCTTTGCGGAAGGCAGACATAGGGGGAGATGGGAAGATGTGGCGAGTGGTGGGGTCATGTTGGAGGTGGCGGAAATGGCGGAGGATTATTTGTTGTATTTGCCGGCTGGTGGGGTGAAAGGTGAGGACCAAGGGGACTCTGCCCTTGTTGCGAGTGCGGGGATGGGGAGAGAGAGCAGTGTTGCGGGGTATGGATGAGACCCTGATGCGAGCCTCATCTATGGTGGCAGAGGGGAATCCCCGTTCCCTGAAGAACGAGGACATTTCCGATGCCCTGGTGTGGAACGTCTCATCCTGGGAACAGATGCGGCGTAGGCGGAGGAATTGGGAGTAGGGGATGGAGTCTTTGCAGGGGGCAGGGTGGGAAGATGTGTAGTCCAGATAGCCATGTGAGTCAGTTGGTTTGTAGTGTATGTCGGTTATAAGTCTGCTGCCTTACAGCGCCAGAGACCAGGGTTCGATCCCGACTCTGGGGCTGCCTGTACGTTCTGCCTGTGACTGCGTGGGGTTTCTCCAGTTGCTCCGGTTTCCTCTCATCAAAGATGTGTAGGTTTGTATGTTAATTGGCTTTGTAAAAAAAAGTTGTGAATTTTCCCCAGTGTGTAGGATAGCGCTAGTGTACAGGTGATCACTGGTCGGCGAGGACTCCATGGGCCTAAGGGTCTGTTTCCACTTCGTATCTCTAAAGTCTAAAGTAAATTCTAAAATCTAGAGAGTCATAAAATCATACAGCATGGAAACAGACCTTTTGGCTTAACATGCCCATGTCGACCAAGGTGCCCCATTTACACTAGACCAAACTGCCAGCCTTTGGCCCATATCCCTCGAAATCTTTCCTATCCATGTACCTGGCCTCATGTATTGTAAATGTTGTTATAGTACCTGCCTCAACTATCCACTTTGGCAGCTCATTCCATATACCCACCACTGTCTGTGAAAAGTTTGCCCCTCAAGTTCCTATTTAATTTCTCCCCTCTCACTTTAAACCTACAGTATGTCCTCTGATTCTTGTCTTCCCCACTTTGTACTAAAGACTTTGTGCATCCACCCTATCAGTACCCCTCATGATCTTATACACATTTTTAAAAAAAAACACCCCTCATCCTTCTCTGCTCCAAGAAAGCCTGCGTAGCCTCTCCCTATTACTCAGGCCATCAAGTCCTGACAACAAACTTGAAAACCTCTGTACTCCTTCCAGCTTAACATTTTTTCAACAGCAGGGTGACCAAAACTGAACACAATACCTCAAATGTGGCCTCACCAACGTCTCGTATAACTGTAACATAACATCCCAACTTCTATACTCAGTACCCGAACTGATGAAGGCCAATATGCCGAAAGCCTTCTTGACCAGCTCAAGAACACAGAGGTTG
The DNA here is from genome assembly GCF_028641065.1 of Leucoraja erinaceus. Lineage (NCBI taxonomy): Eukaryota > Metazoa > Chordata > Chondrichthyes > Rajiformes > Rajidae > Leucoraja > Leucoraja erinaceus. The sequence goes on along the minus strand of NC_073391.1, from coordinate 17,273,153 downwards.
CAGGTGGTTGCCGGAGGTTGCAGGTCGTGGAAGCAGGTAGGGAGACTGACATAAACCTCCGGGAACCGCACGGAAACCTTGGGTGGGGCGCAGAGTCTCCAGAGGTTTCCGTTCAGGTTTCCTAAGTGGGACAGGGGCTTTTATATCCCTTTCACCTCACTACTGCTATTATTTTTACTATTTGATCACAGACATAAATACATACAATAAGATGATGCTTCAATACACTACTGCTTGTCAGTATGATGATCTTTGAATTAGGTGTTAAATTGACTCCCTCTCAGGTTGATGTTAAAGCTCCCAACTATATAATTTGAAGTCCATTGCGCTACCAAAAGATACCTTGGCCAATATTTATCTGTTCACAATTATTACTGAGATAGATAATCTAATCATTCTTGCATTAGCCCCGAACATAATCCATAATTTGTCTTTTAGATAATTGTTAAACCTGTGTCCAGTATGCCCTCTCGCAGACCTCTTTTGAAGAAAAGTAGGGGTTATCTCAGGTGAGTTGAGCAATAATTATACCTTAATCAAAATCAGTAAAATGGATTACTAGTCAATTTTACATTGTTATTTATGGTTGCTGAAGGCAGAAAGTGTATGCCTTTCTTAATTTCTTAGATCTAATTGAAGGAGTATTTACCGCCAAAGGCTGATATGTGAAAGACACTAAGTGACCTCATCGGATATTGACACCAAACAATGAAATATTTCTACAGTGAAGAGAGAAAGACAGACAACCTTACTATAGTGTATTTTTAAGCCAAGCCTAACTCATTTCCTCTTCCCAAAATAATATTTTTTTCAGCTTTTCCTGGTACAGTACTACATTTGCATGTTTGAATGGTTAAAGACAGGACTAAGGTTTGACCAACTCAATTTGAATCTTTCAATTTATCCATTCCTCACAGAAACCCCCTCCAATATGATCATGAATATCCCAAATTATAGATCACTTTTCTGTTAGGATCAAATCTGCCAATTAATTATCAGAATCATTTTTTGTTTGGTTTCTGATCAGGCAAACTAAAGGGCCTGTCTCACAGGCGATTTTTTCAGCGACAGCTGGAAAATAGGCTGTCGCCACATGGTCGCGGGGTGACGCCTTTATTGTCGTGAGTTGTCTCCTCAAGTGTCGTAACTTTTTTCTTGTCGCCGGTGGTTTTGAAATGTTCAAAACCTTTCACGTTGACGGGCCTGGCGTTGCCTGCCTTCTCCATAGGTGCTGTCGTAGGTTGTCGCCAGGATGACGCCAGGTGACGTTGGTTGTCGTCGGATGCTGACTTCGGTGAATTCCATTGGCGACTACCGATGTCAACCTATGTCAACCAGTGACAGGTACCGGCGACTGAATTATCGTAGGTGTCTTCAGTTGTCGCTGACAGGGTCATTGCTTGTCGTGGCTTGCTGCAGGTGTATGTAGGTTGACCGGTTGTCGCCTGTGTGGTGGTAGGTTGTCGTAGGTGTGGTCGTAGGTGGACGTCCTAAGTCACGACGATTGGGTCGCCGGTTTTCGGTGCCATGCCGTAGCTTGACGTTGACTAGGTAGTAGGTTGTCGTAGACATTGTTGTGGGGGGGGGGGGGGGGGGGGGGGGGGGGGGGGGGGGGGGTGGGGGGGGGGGGTGGGGGGGGATCCAGTCGCTGCTTTTTCAGCGACCTGCCACAACTGTGATAGTCGCCGAAACAATCGCCTAAGTGGGACAGGCCCTTAAGGCTCAAATGTTTTAAACAGGAAACCTTTGGTTTTGAATTGCTCAGTTTAATTAAGTCTGAATCTCAGATGCTCATCTGTTGTTACGGTCTGGGCAATATGCATGGTTTGTTACATCTAAGTCTTTGTGTTTAATATGAATAATAATCAAGGAATGTTCTGGACCAAATTACATAATTCAAATAAACAACAGAAAGGAATGTTTCATGATTTTGTGAGCATTAATAATGTACAATGTATCTACCACTCAGTAGTTCATATAGATGTATATATAATCATAAAATTCTACAGTACATTTGTACATTACTTTAAAAATCTTGGTCATATTTAAATTATGATTTTTATTTGCAGCCATTTATTGGACACATAACTGTTAATTAGTAGAGGACATATTTCAAATCTCAGTTAAATTCTAGACATCCTTCAAAAGTTGAGATCATTTTCCATGCTATAATGTTTCTTGCAATAACCATATCTCAGTCATTGAGCATTTTGATACTGATTTAAGATGTAACTGAAGGAAGTTGGAAAATTAAGGAAAATATAGTTTTCATATAATCACCACTTGGCACTTTTACTCGAATGCAAAGTATCTGTGTGCTCTCATGGCATCATTCTAATAAATTATTTATCCAGAACTGTTGATATATTGTCAGCCATGTACATACATTTTATGAAAATGAGTTTTACAGTAGACTGGGATTTATAACAAACCTTGGCATATGCTGCTAATTCATGTAGACAGTCCTGTCAGTTTGGGTTCATAAATAATTGACAAACAGGGCTTGGAGTTCATCTAGTGTTAGTGCTTCAGCTGTTTAATTTTTGCAGTGTAATGGATGAATATTTGTTTATAATTTGTGTACACGGACCTGATGTCAAGTCCCCTGTCTAATTTGCATAGTTATATTGAGATGGTATAAGTGTAATGAGTGTATGAAGATGATGAATTGTTTCCCACCCTGTGTGCCACCATTTCGCACAGTGTGTAAATGTTTGATTAGTTTTGAATGGATTACTGATAGCTTATCCAGTTCAGGGGTTAAAGTGAGCATAGTCTTGCTCCCAGAGCTTTCATAATCCCCCTTGTGACATCCTTCAGTATAGACTACCGTGCACTGTATCCGAATGAAGAAACTAATATGCTAGAAGTATAGGTGTAATTAAAATAATAAAGTAATTATAGTCACTTCACTCCAGAAACATTCAATCCTGGTTCCCATTTGGAATGATTTTATCACATGCTGCACATCTGCCTGTCATTCTATGTCCATGCTCATGTGAAACACCTACGCATTTACAAAGACAGCAGGGCCCAGGCAAATGGGAAAATTCCTGTGCTAGGTGATGCACCCTTTACGTGGTTATGCAGCAGTGCCACTGATTTTGATAGTATTCCAAATGTAACAAAGAGAAAAGTAGGAACATGGGGACAAAATGGTCCATTCAGCCCCTGGAGCCTTTTCCTAATACTGTTGATTCAATCATTTACAATGCTTGATTATATAATGAGGTAATTTATCATTTACTCTATTTAACCTATATTCTAGAGGAAGCATACTGCAACAAAAACATACAAGCAGACCCTTAGACAAAGACTAAAAGCCATGCATGCAGTAATTGGAGTAAGCTTCTATCACTGTCATTTAGATAATTGTCGTTAATTAAAAGTTGTGCCATGGGTGTTTCATTGCATTTATCAACTGTCAACCTGACTATTATTTAAAACAAAACAATAGGTGTGACTGCAGGTTTTTTAAATTAATTTCATTGGATATGTTGGCAAGAACAAGACTTATTGCTGATCTACTTGACCTTGAGAAGATGATAATGTGTCACTTCCTTGAACTACTACAATCTATATGCTGTAGATTATTTATATGCATTTGCAATATTTTGAATGAGCAATGAATGTTTATTTAAAACACCCTCTCCTGTATCCGCCTATCACTTGCCAGAATTTGTCCTGCTCCCATCTCCCAGCTTTCTCCCTACTACCACATTTAGTCTCATAGTTCCAACCTGTAACACCGTCTATCCATATCCTCGATAGATGCTGCCGAACCTACTGAATTACTTCAGCAATCTGTGCCTTTTTTGTAAATTAGCATCTGCAGTTCTTTGTGTCTACGGGTTAAGTTTTGTATTATTTGGAGGTGTTGGCATTCCCATGCGCTTGCTGCCCCTGTCATGGGGGTTAGGAATTGCTGTTCACGAAGCCTTGACAAGCACATAAGTACATCTCATAGATGATATTGCAGCTCTAGTACACTAGAGGAAAAGAGGGTGAATTTTTAATTGGATGAATGGAAGGCATTTCAGTCTCAGGTAGGATAACTGACAAAAGTGGTCAATGGTCAACAATGGCCAACAATGGACATTGCATTGTTTATGCATATTTCCATTGCACATTTAACAATGCAAACATGTTGATAACAATACCAGGGGTAAGGAGACACATGATGTAATGATCACCAACTTGTCCAGGTTTGAACAGTGCAGGATGAGATCATGATGTCCTACAATCCCAACAACAAAAAATTGACTTAGAATGGCATAGGTTTGCCGCTGGGATAATTTGCATTTAACAAAGTTTGCAGCAAGAAAAACATTACGAAGAGAGCTTAAGGAGGAAAATAATAATCAAGCAGACACAACTGTAGAGTGAGGCACATAGACTGATCTGAGAATGCAAAATGCATGGTGTTAAAAATGATGAGGGCATGAGTGGGCTCAGAGGGGATAGGGTATTGGAGATTTCAGCTTCTATTCACACAACAGGTAACATAACACACTTTACACTCTGCAGATTGTAATTTAATATGTTTTGTTTGCTTTGAATATTGTCACTGTCACTTGTACGGGACAACAATGGATTGTTTTATTTTAGGAATAAAAAGTTTAATTGAATTTGACCCAACAGTGAATTTTAGGTAGCACATTTTTTTAAATATCATGCCTTTATTCACTGATAACATCTGTGATGTTTATATTATTAAAATACAAAAAAAAGATGTTTAAGTGCCTCTGCCTGGTGAATCAAATTGACTGTAAATTCAACAGTGATGAGTAATATGCCTGTGCACTCAAGGGACTCGGTTATTAAATATGGGTTTTGATGGAGAAAGACACAATGATCTGTCAGTTGTATTATGAATGAGTGAGGACAGAAATAGGTTTGTTTAATTATAAATCCTGGAGGTTACATTGATGGGATAGTCTAGTTAGAAATGTGGAAGTAGCCACAAAATGCTGGAGTAACTCCACGGGACAGGCAGCAACTCTGGAGAGAAGGAATGGGTGATGTTTCGGGTCAAGACCCTTCTTCAGACTGATGTCAGAGGAGTGGGTTGGACAGAGATAGAATGTAGTCGGAGACAGTAAGACTGGTGGGAGAACTGGGAAGGGGAGGGGATGGAGAGAGAGAGAGAAAGCAAGGTCGATTTGAAGATAAAGAAGTCAATGTTCATACCACTGGGGTGTAAGTACCCAAGCGAAATATGAGGTGCTGTTCCTCCAATTTGCGCTGGGCCTCACTCTGACAGAAAGGTCAGATTGGGAATGGGAGGGGGAGTTAAAGTGCTGAGCAACCGGGAGATCAGGTAGGTTAAGGCGGACTTGAGTGGAGGTGTTCAACGAAACGATCACCGAGTCTGCGCTTGGTCTCGCCGATGTACAGAAGTTGACACCTGGAACAGCGGATACAGTAGATGAGGTTGGAGGAGGTGCAAGTGAACCTCTGCCTCACCTGGAAAGGCTGTCCAGGTCCTTAGATGTCATCGAGGGGGGAGGTAAAGGGACAGGTGTTGCATCTTTTGCAGGGGAAAGAACCTGGGGAGTGGTTGTTTGGATAGGAATGGGCGAGTTGACCAGGGTGTTGCGTATGGAACGGTCTCTGTGGAAAGCAGAAAGGGGTGGAGATGGGAAGATGTGGCCTGTAGTGGGATCCCGTTGGAAGTGGCAAAAGTGTTGCAAGATTATATGCTGGATATATAAATGTGGAGGATTGGGTGATATAACAGCCCAGTTATAAAAGTGAGGAGGGAGGGATGTTAACTATCCTAGTTATAAAGACAGAATTTTTTAACCAACTGAAGAACGTGCCATCTGATCTGTAAGTGTGGCAGAGTATTAGGCCAATACATACCTACATTACTCAATTAGTTCGAAGAAATGATTTAGGCAATTCACTGTCATTCTAAACGCAACAAATATATCCCATTATGGAATTGCTGAGCTATTGCATTAATCTTCTTCTCTTCTGTCGTATGTCTTTTGGACCTGCAGCTCCATTGAGGCGAGCCAGGCCAACGTGTCATCGTCCAGGTCAATCAGACCTCATTCACCATTCGGTGGCCGGTGTTTGGGGCATATATGTATATATGTATGTAGCGCCACAGAATTTGTGCACCTATTCCCCCCCCCCCATCTCCCTTCTGTTTTTTGTTTTTTCTGTTTCTTGTTTTTTGTGCTAAATTGTATGTATGCACTGAGTACGAGCAGCTTTCAGTTTCACTGTACATGTATAGTGACAATAAATGGCATATCTAACTGGTGACTATGTGCTCCACTGTCTGTGTTGGGTCCCCACACTCGCGGGAGGTGCAGTCCACGAGGCCCCACCTCTTCATCGCTACTCCATAGCGTCCGACGCCTGTCCTCAAGCGGTTGAGGGTTGTCCACTGCTTTCTGGGCAAGTCCTGGTCAGGGATGTCCATGGGGTCATTGATGTAATGGTGTAGCCTAGATGGTTCTGATGACTTCCACTGGTCTCTCCATCTTGTTTTGACCCAGGCAGCCTTAGAAGCATCAGCCGGTGTTGTGCAGAGCAGCTCTTGGGCTTGCCTGGCAAAGGGTTGCCGTGACTTGAGGCACACTCGTCGTGGTGTCTCTATGACGATCTGATGGAGGAGGTGGGATTCACTGGTCTGCACCTTTCGTGAGAGGGCCAGTGTGGCTGCTTCTTGTCCGATGTTGGCTGGGGCGATGCCAGCGAGGACAGGCAGTTGGTTTACTGGGGTGGCTCGTAGGCACCCGGAGACAGTCCGCAGGGCGCTGTTGAGGGCAGCATCCAGCTTCGTGGCGTGAGGGCTACTGCACCAGACCGGGGCGCAGTACTCGGCAGCTGAGAACACCAGGGCCACTGTGGACATGCGCAGTGTCTACGTCGCGGCTGCCCATGTGGTGCCAGCTAGGCGGCGTATCAGTGCAGTACGGGCGCTTGTCTTTGCCTTGGCACCTTCCAGGTGTTGTTTGAATGACAACGTTCTGTCGAGCTTCACACCGAGGTACGTGGGGACGGGCTGGGACCCTATTCGGGCATTATCCACCATGACGTTCATCTCGCGGGTCGCTTCCCTGTTGTTGAGGTGGAACATTGAAGATGTTGTCTTACCCATGCTGAGCTTGAGGCACCAGTTCCTCGGGTATGAAGACAGGATGTTCATGTCTTCAGAGAGGCCCTTCAGGGGGAGACAAAGACAGCCTCTACACGGCTTCCTCCACGAGTAACTTACAGGCTCAAAAGCCCACAAAGCTAAACCAATGTCTTTACCGTGTCTGCAGACCGCTAATTGCCATGCCTCCCCAGGCCAGGCGTCATTGTTAAATGCCGCCTATTGTCGAGGTTTAGCACTACTGCAGCTCAATGTTGAAGGCCTTACCGCCGCCAAGCTCAACGTCATCGAACAGATTGCCATAAAAAAAAACATTGCACTAATTACTTCAGGCAACTGAAGTTTGCCATGGCATTTCTCTTAAAGTTAGCCAGTTGCAAATACTGTATCATGTTAATTGTCCCTTGTTCTCTCTCGAATCTATAGCGACTCCCAGCAGTTGCTCTTATTCAATGCGTTGCACAAGATGAGACAGTAGAATTTTTCTGTTTGGAGATTGATAGCTCCTGGTACTGAGGAAATGTCCAATTAAGGTTGTAGGAATGTCTTTTGCTTTCCCACTTAATGTTGGAACTATAGATATTAAATGCAGTTGAACATGCGAATCTCTGAATGGTGCTCAATTTTCCTCACTGTTATTAGAGCATATCAATTGTTACCACATTGTTGTGCATTTTTTCAGTGCTGTTCTGACTTTTGGAAAAATGTTGGTGCTTTCGTTTTTATCAGATAGTCAATTTGTGGTGCAACGAGTTTGTGGTCACTCCCACATACTGGAACTCTCATGACCTGAGACAATGACTTGCTCCCTATGTCTTCTGATAATAACATAATAAATGGTTGGAGTACTTTCAAAATATATTACTGTGTTTTAACAGTTGCAAAAGTGTGTTGGGGATGAGCAAATTGTTTTCAATGCATTTCCTCAACAGGAAGAAACCATATTGTTGGTATTTGTATGGACTCTTGATAATAGTGCCTGCCAATTCCTGGTTAACTTAACAAGTTTAGCACTGAAGACATCTAGATACCTAGAATTGTGGCATTATAAAGTCATAGAACATGGAATTACTTTATTCGCCCACCAAATCCATACTGACTGTCATATACCCATTTACACTAATCTACAATAATCTAATTTCTTTCTTCCCACATCCCCATCAACTCCTCCCTGTAAAAAGCCCCTTGTCTGCTCTTAACTTTGCAACATAAAGTACTGCCTCTTTTTTTATGTCACAGTTTAAGGCTGAACTGGCTACTTGCATGACCAGAGATACACAGAAGTCAAAGCAACTAGTGATCTTATGGTTATCTTTGAATTCAAAGAATGAAATAACGAATAGAGGAAGATTGGGTAATTGAAGAATTTAGCCTTAAATTAATTAGTATTTATTTGTTATTACTTTCATTAGAAATGAAGCATAATATGATGATTATTAGCTCAGTTAAATGGAGGCCGATTCAGTGACATACTCATCCGTTTATGCATTCATTAGTAATATGAAGATATTGATTTCATTTATTCTGGAGGAAGTTTATTATATTTTCAAGACAAGGAAATATGAACATCACACTAGTCTCCTGGGCAAACAACCTGTATCTGATAAGTCAAAGAAGGAAGGACCTGAAATTTAGCATTCCTTTATGGTGTTGGGAAATTGTTTTTCTTGCCATTCCTTCCATACAAGTCGAGAGATCAAAAATCAGACAAGCTGTCCTACAACTCTGCATTCCTCATTAGTGGTTAACTGCACACTGTATGTAGACGATACAGTACAGGTAGTTCTGCTATAACACACGTTTCTACACTGCAAATTGGATATATAACGCAATCGATGAATTAGGGAATTTGTATCACTTGGGCTTATTTGGTTATAACACAATTTTAATCGGAAACTAGAGCCACTTAAGAGTTACTTTAGAAATTGGCAATCAGAAAAGAAGCTGTCTTGGAAAAGAAATGTTTCCATATAGCCTCCCCGCAGTATTCAGGCACAATGTCTCCTAAAAACACAGCTGCAACGTTCATTGCAGAAGACCATTGAATTTGACAAGCAATCGTTTGTGCAATGATAATCTATTAAACAATGTACAGCCTTTAGTATTTTCAGCTTGCAGTAACAATAATAAACTTCTTAAAAAGTTCTTAAAAATACCTTTTATTTTTGAAATTCCTGTTGGGGGAAAATAACTTTGATATTGCGAGCCTGAAACTCCAGTCTCTAACCCCTTTTTCCCTAATGACACAATTGTTTTTCTAACAGAAACCTCATGTTATAGACTAAATCACAATATCTCATCATTATCACATTCTTGTTTATGAGATTTTGCTGTTCATAAATTGACTGCCATATTTCATTCATTATAACTGTAATAACTATTCATTCATTATAACATAATAACTATTAGGTTACAGCAGAACTATCTGTACGCTGAAATGTAAGCCAAATTTACTGCTGAGTGAAACATGATGTCATGCCAATGGAATTTTGGAGCATATTATCTATGATTAATCAGGTAACAATACTTTTTTATACAGTACTTAAAAACTAAAAAGGTTCCATATGTATTTTTACCAATTTCCCTGTATCTCTAGACCATTACCATTATCAGCATAGGCAAACCATTTGAACATCCAAAGGTTTGCTTTCTTTACAAGTTTGCTTTCTTTACAAGTTTTCATGTAGATTCTGCAAGATGGAACCCCAGATCTACTCTAGCTGCCAGTCTTAGTTCCTGAATGTGAAGTGCATCAACTTCAGTTCTTAAAATTTAAATGAAGAAAGGATTTAAAGGAGGAACTACAGTTACAGGTTTATGTATCTGGTAAACTTGGTCAAGTTGAAGGGCTAAGTGATGATTGGAAAGATTATGGCTTGAAACTCAAACGTCCGGAGTAGCAGTGAGCAGAATTTCACCCGTCTTCGGTAGGCATGTCATCCTAGTAATTCCACTCCCTTGTGCTGGATCAGAATTTATAGTGGAGTCTATTATTTGGTAATCAAAATCCAGCTGGGTGGGTATTTCATGAGCCAATCACACATTGCAACAAGATTAACAATTCTACACCCGATCATATTAAGTGGTGAAAATTGTTAAAAAAATATCACTGTTATTTCAAGATAAATATACTCAAGAAAGGAAAGAAGAAAACAGCTTGCATTTATATACCATATTTCACAACCCAAAATGTATAATTTTATTTCCAAAGTGCAGCTACTATTATAATGAATGAAATATGGCAGCCAATTTATGAACAGCAAAATCTCATAAACAAGAATGTGATAATGATGAGATATTGTGATTTATTAGTGAGAAATACTTACACACCTGCTCTGCTTTAAAATTGTGCCATGAGGTTTTTATGTCAACCTGTGAGAATAGCTGTGAAAAAGACTTACGGTCTTAATGAAAAAGAATTGCACAGACCCTTTAGGATGTCTCAAAGCTCTTTATAGCCGACAAAGTACTTTGGAAGAAAAAACAAAATCTTACGTATGCTGAAAATCTTAAATAAAAACAAAAAAATGATGGTATTGGTCAGCTGGTCAGAACATTTTCAAAGTTCTGTTTAAAAGTAGCTGACTTGAAAAGTTAACATTACTTTCCCTCAATATATATATTATTTTGATGTACAACTATTGTTGTAATGTTAGAAATATTTTAGACCATTGTATCTCATGCAACTATCTTGTAGTTGCTAGTGAGTAGTCTACTTATATACGAATTGGTGAGGCCGCATTTGGAGTATTATGTTCAGTTTTGCTCACCCTGCGAAAGGAAGGAAGTTATTCTGCTGGAAAGAGGCACCAGGTTACATTGTTCTCAATCTCCTTTCTGTAAACTCTCTCATCATTATTTCATATCCAGCCCACTAGGATGGTGTCATATGCAGACTTGGAAATTGAACTGGATTGGTATTTAGCTGTGTAGATGTGAGTATATAAGGAGTACGTTAAGGGGCCGAGAGTGTATCCTTGTGGGGCACCAGTGTTAAGAATTATAGTAGAGGATGATTTTTACCTATCCTCAATAATTGTGGTCTGTTGGTCAGGAAGTTAAGGATCCAGCTGACTCCAAAGCTTGGTTGAGATAATGGTATTGAAAGTAGGTGTCCTTCTTATCCTGGTGTTCCAGGGATAAGTGTAGGGCCAGGGAGATAGCATCAGCAGTGGACCTGTTGTGGCGGTAGGTGAATTGCAATGGATCAAGGCTGCTTGGTAGGCTGGATTTAACATGTGCCATAAACAGTCGCTCAAAGCACTTTATGACGGTGGATGCCAAGGCTACTGAACGGCAGTCATTAAGCCATGAGTTCTTGAAAGAATGTGGGAAATGAAATCATTGTTTAGAAGATCAAGAATTGGAATCTGTTTGAGAGGAGGAAAGGAATAGCGAGAGACAGAAAACTCTGGTGACATTGCCTCCAAGCCCTCAAATAGTATTGACTAGACTAAGTGGGACCCATTCGGTCCCTGTCACACGGCAAGCCTGGTCCCCCAACGCGAACCGTTCCCCAACGCAATATTCCACCACTCACCTGTTCCCCAACGCAACTCATTCCCCAACGCAATATTCCACCACTCACACATAGCCCCCAACTGCGCAGACGGGGCTCATTTCCCCTCATCCCCTTGCACTCTCTCACCCTCCTCTTCACCCTCCCCCTTCTTTCCCCTCTCCTCCCTTCCCCAATCCCTCCCTCACCTCTCTCTCCCTCTCCTTTCCCCTACCCTCAGTCACTCCCTCCGTCCTTCCATAACTCCTCTCCCCTAGACCATACCCCCTCCTATCCCTCTATCCCCCACTCCTCACCTCCCCTATCCCCCCCACTATCCTTCCTCACCTCCCCCACTGCCCTCCTCTCCCTCTATTTGCCACACCCTGCCTCCCCCACATTCCCTCCTTACCCCCTCCTCGCCCTCATTCCCCCCCATCTTACTCCTCACCTCACCAGGATATCAAGCGTGCCACTCCTTTTCCTCCTTGCGTGCCCGGAGCAGCAGTGCCGTCGCATTCAGAGCCAGGCTCAGCGCCCAGGCCTCGGACCCTCAGCCGGGCCTCTCCCCGCCCACGGTGCCCGCCACGCAGGACCGGAGCAGCAGCAGCAGCAGCTGTCGGCCTCAGAGCCCACCTCAGCACCCAGGCCCCGGATTGTCGGCGCAAGCTCTCCCTGCCCCCGGAGCCAGCCTCCGCTGCCCGCAGACATAGCCCCAGCCTCAGTTCAGTTCTTTCTTGTTGTGTCTCTTGTTGTGTTCTGCTGCTCACTGCCTTGATGTCTCTTTGCTGTTGATTTAAAAAAAAGAGACAATTTTAATACAGAGAGATTGGGCAGTCAAATTTTAACAAAGAAAATCTGATAATTTACCCCAAAGTCATCATTTAGTGCAGGCCAGCAAATTAAACTTCATAGCATTTCAAGCAGAGTGCAGGCCAGCAAATCCAATCTCGTAACATTTCAAGCTGAGTGCAGGCCAGCAAATCAAATCTTGCAGCATTTCAAGCAGAGTGCAGGTCAGCTAATCCAATCTCACAGCATTTCAAGCAGAGTGCAGGCCAGCAAATCTATTCTCACAGTATTTCAAGCAGTGTGCAGGCCAGCAAATCCAATCTCACAGCATTTCAAGCAGAGTGCAGGCCAGCAAATCCAATTTCACACCATTTCATGCAGAGTGCGCACACACACACACACACTCCACCTCACGCTTTCACACACAGACACACACACATACATATACAGACTCACTCACACACACACACACACAACCTCCACCTCACACACAGACTCACTCACACACACTCACACTCACACACACACATACACACTGAGTCACACACCATATATATGGCAGTAAACGACCCACACGGTTGAGCACGGCCTCTCCACTGTGGGGCTTCTGCAGTCAGCAGCAACTCATGGCATTTTCATTAAGGGCAAGTACATTGCAGACTATCTATATAACTAAAAGTCTCATCTTGACCACTTCCTGTCTGCGCTGTATATTGATTTAAAAAAAAACGTTACCCAGTATCCCTGTGATTTTTGGCCATCTTACTCACAGCCCTGCTCCGCTGCGGCAGCCCCGCGAATTTTTCCGATCGATGAAAAATTAAAAAAGTTATGAGTGTTTAAAAAATCTTGAGATTTGCTGCTTGGTCCTCTGGCCTGTCAATCACCAAGATGAAGGTAATGCCCCTTCTGGGGGGAGGGGGGGTGCAGGACTATAAAACCCCGGATGCCTGGACGTGAGTCAGTCACTTTGGAAGATTGCGAGGGAGAGGACACGACTGTCATTCTAAGCTGTGAATCAACTGAACTGTGAGTCGGCAATGGCCTGCTGCCCGGCCTGTGCTTGAAACTGCAATGCTAAATTGGAAATGAAATGAAATGACAATGCCATGATTTTGGTCTGCTGCCCTGCCTGTGCTTGAAACTGCAATGCTAAATTGGACATGAAATAAAATGACAATGCCATGAGTTGTTTGGTCTGCTGCCCTGCCTGTGCTTGAAGCTGCAATGCTAAATTGGAAATGAAATGAAATGACAATGCCATGAGTTGTTTGGCCTGCTGCCCTGCCTGTGCTTGAAACTGCAATGCTTTGTTAGGTTTGACTGTGTTTGGAAGGAACAAATGTTTTGTTAGGTCCGACTGTGTTTGGAAGGAATAAATGCTTTATTAGGTCTGACTGTGTTTAGTCAAAAGGTCCCGCGCATTCTGTGACTTCAGTGAACAAGTCGCACTGAGTGCGTAATTTCCAGTGAGTGCACAGGTCATGCTGATTACGTAATTTCCAGCAAGTGCAGCAGTCACGCTGATTGCGGAAGTGCCACTGACTGCGGAAGACCCACAGTGGAGAGGCCGTGCTCAGCCGTGTGAGTCAATTGAAGGAGGTTTACTGTCATATATATGGTGTGTGAGTCGGTGTGTGCATGTGTGTGTGTGTGCATGTGTCTGTATGTGTGTGAGTGAGCGTGTTTGTGAGTGTGTGTGTTAGTGAGTGTGTGTGTGACCCTGTGTGTGTGTGTGTGAGGTGGAGAGTGTGAGTGTGTGTGTGAGTCTGTGTATGTGAGTGTATGTGTGTGTGCACTGTGCTTGAAATGGTGTTACAAATTGGATTTGCTGGCCTGCACTGCTTGAAATGCTGGGACAATTGATTTGCTGGCCTGCACTCTACTTGAAATGCTGTGACATTGAATTTGCTGGCCTGCACTCTGCTTGAAATGCTGTGAGATTCGATTTGCTGGCCTGCACTCTGCTTGAAATGTTACGAGATTCGATTTGCTGGCCTGCACCCTGCTTGAAATGCTACGAAGTTGAATTTGCTGGCCTGCACTTTGCTTGAAATGCTATGAAAGTGAATTTGCTGGCCTGCACTGAATGATGACTTTGAGGTAAATTCTCAGATTTTCTTTGTTAAAATTTGACTGCCCAATCTCTCTGTATTAAAATTGTCTCTTTTTTTATTAACAGCAAAGAGACATTGAGGCAGTGAGCAGCAGAACGCAACAAGATACACAACAAGAAAGAACTGAATTTGATAAATCTCATCTTTAACATTTAAATTGTTATATTTTAAGAGTCATTCACATTTTAAACTTTAATACATCCTTTTTCCACTTGCCATGCCTGCATGTTCTTCATCACAATGGGAACCTAATAGGCAGGAATGGCTGCGCTGTCTGAGAGCCACTGAGAGTGCATGGGGGAGAGATTGTTTGGAGATGCACTGAATGAGTTGGTGGGGGGGATGGCAAGGAGCAGAGTGGGGGGTGGAGGGAGGAGGGGTGACTGAGGAGTGAACTGCCACCATACCAGCTGTGAGTGACTGGAATGCCAGCCCACCAGCCATGAGTAAGTGAATGCCTGCCCACCAGCTGTAAATTACTGAAGTGCCAGCCCACCAGCCATGACTTAGTGAACTGCCATCCCACCAGCCATGACTCACTGAACTGCGAGTCCAAGAATCCATTCAGTCCACAATGTCCATACTAGCCCTCTGGAAACCAGTCCCTTCAGCCCACAACACCCATACTAGCGCTTAAGCGATCCACGCAAGGATAGACTTTTCTCCTTCATTATTGTGATCTCTAAGAAAAGATGAAAATGTCTAAAATTGTATCTCCACCCTCTCCCCCTCTCTCACATAGTCTGTACCTATTTTGGGCAGAATGTCTGGCAGTTTCTGAGCTGCCAGCATGCCAGGCCTGAGTTACTGAGCTGCCAGACACAGTGACCGAGCTGCCAGCTGAAGAATCCATTCGGCCCATACTATGTCCATACTAGCTCTCTGGAAACCAGTCCCTTCGGCCCACAACACCCATGCTAGTACTCCAGGAAGCCCCCCACCCCACCAGTGGCCAACAATATTGGAATTGGTGGAGAGGTGAAATATTGCGTTGGGGGACCAGCCCTCCCGTGTGAAGCTGGGACCCAACGGGTCCCACTTAGTCTAGTATATATAGTCTAGGGTAGGCAAGGTAGGCAGTGCCTACCCTGACTAAAATTATAAAATGGTCATTATTTTATATATATAAAATATATGTATAACATATATAAAATGGTCATAAATAGTAAAGGCACGGGAGAATTATGCTTCCCTAATAGGCCTTTTTCACGGGGCGACTTGACGCAAGATGTAGCCAGAGTGAAGTGGTCGTGGTCTAGCACGATATCACACGATATAACGGGGGGGTAGACAAAGAGTTCCCATGGTACTCGGCATTTCTGTTATTTGTGCGAGTGACTTGTCCGTCTCCCGAGCTTTCCCGTTAAATCTTGAATGACATTGTATACTGTCAAGTGTAATTAAATCATCACGTGGCACAAATGATGTCACTTTTTTTTTCACACACTATAAATATCCTCCCTTGGTTGAATTGGTATATACACACACAAAGCAGAGTTTTACTGTGTATGTGGGAGACACAGATGGAGTGAGCACAGTTACTGAGGCAGAGTCTCTCAGCCTGTGTGAGAGGGAGGGAGGGGGAGAGAGAGAGGCACACACAAGGTAGATGTGAAATCTCACCTGCCTGTTTCAGTGACAGACACCCGCCGCCAGTAAATGAAGACACCCCCATCTGTCTCCCCCTCGACTCCCCCACCTTTCCCTCCCAACTCCAGTCCCGTCCCGACCCCCTGGGAAACTGAAGGGAGCAACAATTAACTGCTGCCTTCCCGCTGAGTTAAAGAGTTCCCACGGTAGTAAGACGATGTTAGTTGCGCCCAAGTTTAAATTTCCAACGTGTGTTTCAGAGTAAATCAAAAACTGTCTGAATCAGCAAGTTAGACACAAAATGCTGGAGTAACTCAGCGGGCCAAGCAGCATCTCTGGAGAAAAGGAATAGATTCCATTTTTGGTCGGGACCCTTCTTCGGGATGATTGTAGGGGGGAACTGGAGCAAGAAAAGACCGGGACAAATCAGGGCCAACAACAGATGACCTCAGCAGGGTATTTTGAAGAGGGGTCCCGACCCAAAATGTCGCCTAACCCTTTCCTCCAGAGATGCTGCCTGACCCACTGAGTCACTCCAGCACTTTATGTCTATATTTGGTTCCCTGATAGGCCAATTGTTGGCTAGGGATAGTGTGATCCCAAGAGGGAACCAGAGTTGCAAACCTTGGACTGGTTAACCAACAGTTACTGCATGGGGTAGTTGGGGGGGGGGGGGGGGGGGGTGGGGGGGGGGGAGAGAGAGAGAGAGAGTGTAAGTTACCTAAAATTAAATAATTCAATGTTCATAGTGAACACAAACACAAAATGTTGGTGTAACTCAGCAGGTAAGTCAGATCTGGGAAGAAAAACATAAAAAGCTGGAGTAAGTCAGCGTGTCTGGCAGCATCTCTGGAGAAAAAGTATAGGTGGCGATTCGAATCGGAACCCTTCTTCAGACATCCTAATCGGAATTGAGTCTGAAGATGTGTCTCGTCCTGAAACATCACCTATTTTTCTCCAGAGATGCTGCTTGACTCGCTGAGTTACTCCAGCTTTTTGTGCCTGTCTTCGTTTTAAACCAGCATGTGCAGTTCACTCCTTTACACGGATCTCTGGAGAACATTGATTGGTAGCGTTCCGGTCCCTGCTTCGGAAAGGCATCGATCGCTGGTCGGCGAGGACTCCGAGCTGTATCTCAAAGAAGTACATGTGAAAAATTTCTCACGGACCATAAAAATGCGGGACCTTTCAATAAAGTCCCTTTTAAAGATTATAGTTATATTCTTGAATCTCATTAACATAACTCATGAATATGTTGATGTCCATATGCTGATGCAAATCTTTATTTTTTTAATTCAATCCCACAGAAGACAATTTTTACTCAACCTTCTGTCCCCTCTGTCCAGCTTCCGGGTTCACCGTTCACAGGAGTTCCCACGGTACACGCAAGAGTCAGTACGGATATCGCACTGGCCACTGCGTGCATATAATGTGTGAAGTGTACAAGTCACTCTTGGAGAAATTCAAGCTTGTTTGAATTTTCTCCCGAGTCACCAAGTCACACGAGTACCTGCCGTTAGCGCCACGTTGGTCCACGGTGGTCCACGAATGCCGTACGGTTATCGCAAGAGGTTCCCACGATGTTCAACTCTGGTTAACTCTTGCGTCAAGTCGCCCCGTGAAAAAGGGGTTTAAGAGATTGATCTCTTAGGCATAATTCTCCCATGCCTTTCATCCGCAGTATGTTTAAAACGCCGAAGTATATGCTACTCACGTGCCGTCGACGATGCTTCAAGCTATCAGTGGGAACAGTCCGTAAAGGCAGCTGAAATTCTGCCTTTACACTGTGGAGTGAGTGCATGTACTGCACTGCGCACCATCCTACTGCGCATGCGTACGCGTAAGTTTCTTGACGGGTTTTTCAAAGATGGATAGTAATTACCTGAAGAGTTTCTCGAAGCAAACTTACAAGGAAAAGACCAAAATAATTAAAAATGGCAGACCAACACCGGAACTTAAAGAACTTCTACAGCACAAAGGAACAAAAATAATTAGAACATTTAAAACAGCTTGGTAGAACAGGAAAGAGTGGCTATGCAGTTGTATTTCAACAAATAGACTGTTTTGTTTCCCGTGCCTGTTATTTTCGGTATCTAGTGGAATTGTAGTAAATGGATACAGTGATTTAAATAATTTGCCTAATGCTTTAAACAAGCTCAAGAGTTCTGCTGTGCATTATGAAAGCCAAATAGCATTGAAGACATTTGGGTCTACACGGATCGACTTGCTCATAGGTAAGCAGAAGCAACTTAGCATCAATATTCACAATGAAAAAGATACGGCGAACAGAGAGATACTAAAAAAAGTTAATATGTACTACTTGCTTTTTGATCAGACAAGAACTTGCTTTTCGCGGTGATAGTGAAAACAAAGATTCGCTAAATCGTGGAAACTATATTGAGTTACTGAAATATACAGCAAAATTTGATGAATAGTTAGCACATTATTTACAGAGTTCACCCGCTTTTTCTGACATTTCTAACAAGATACAAAATGACTTGATTGAAGCAGTAGGCACAGTTGTAGAAAATAATATTAAAGAAGAGATCGCAAAAGCCCCATTCATTGCCATAGAAGTGGATGAATCCACTGATATTTCAAATACAGGTCAGTGCTCTACAGTATTACAGTACAGTATTACCCGCTGCTATTGGACCCTGAAATTAAAGAAGCATTCATAGGCTTTGACAAACTTAAGGACAGAACTGCTACTAGTGTAACAGAATGCATATTCAATAACGTACACAAATATACTTGTGCTGAGAAACTTGTAGCACAGACATACGATGGAGCAATGGTAATGGCATCAAACTTAAATGGTGTTCAAGCTAAAGTAAGAGAAAAGGCACCATCAGCTTTATTTACCCACTGCTATGCTCATGTTGAATCTTGTTCTGTCTCAGTCAGCTAAATTCATACCTGAATATACAGGCCTTTTGAAGACCATTGATGCTCTTGCCTCATTTTTTAGTCATTCTACAAAACAAACGCAATTTCTTGATGAAATAGTGCAGAAACGCATTCCAAAGGCAGCACCAACCAGATGGACTTCAAACTCAAAGCAAATCCATTATTTTGCAATATTATGGAGACCTCTGTAAATGTTTTGACAGCATTAACAACAATCCTTTATTGTGGGAGGAGCAATGGGTTTTATGCTTGGCTACCAAAAGATTCTACATACTTTCTTCTCATGGTTTATAATGAAATTTTCATTAAAACTGACACTCTCTACAACATTTTGCAAACTAAAATGATAGATATGTCTTATTGCATTGAAAGAATCAATGAAACAATACATTCGCTTGAGGATCTGCGCCAATATTTTGATGACATTCATGAAATGTTTGAAGAATATTGCAAAGAAAATGACCAGACAGAATCAAAATCTTGTTCAAAATGTCCAATTAAAGAAGAGAGAGCACGAATATTTGATCTGATATTGGTTGGTATATTGAAGCATATGGAAGCAAGATACAGCGACTTCAAAAATTTACAATTAATTTCCTTAGTTGATGGAAACAAGTTTAAAAAACCTGCTTGTCAAATTGATCAGGAGGCAGAAAGTTTAGAAAGAAACTACGGTAACTTCTTTGATGTCATAAGACTGAAAGCGGATCTAGTTGGAATTTATAATGCACAAGTGTTTTGGGATAAATCATTTAAAGATTTACTTGTTTTTATATTTCAAAATGGATTGGAACAAACATTCCCTGAAGCCGTGAAGCTGCTACAATTAATTTAAACAATTCCTGCTACAACAGTTTTTGTTGAGAGATCATTTTCAGCTTTGAAAAGAATTAAAAGCTTCACCAGGAATAGAATGTCCAAAGAAAGGCTTTCGTCACTTGCTTTAAATTCTATCGAAAAGGAAAGATTTACTAAGAAGGAGCAAAGTCCCACTGCGAATTTCCATGAAAAAGTTATGGATAGTTTTGCTGCAAACAAAGAGAGAAGAATGGATTTGTGTACAAATAATATGGTAAGTAAATTTCTTTGAGCTAATTGTTTTTAAATACTTTATTAAGAGATAGGACATATTGAAGACAAATTACTTGATAAAAGTTGAGAGAATAATCTGCGCATGCGCGGTTTCCAAGATTTTTTAAAGCCGACTGACAGCTCACCGGGGAGAGAACAATCTGCGCATGCGCGGTTTTCAAGATTTTTAAGAGCCACTGCCTACCCTGACTAATTACTCACTGCACATGCCTGATATATATATATTATATATATATATATATAAATAATAATAATAATATATTTTATTGTCATTGCACATAGGTGCAACGAGATTTGGTATGCAGCTTCCATCTGATGTCATAACTTAAACAACTAAAATTTAGATACCCAGAGAAACATGATTTATAAAAAAAGAATAGTAAAACAGTATAAAGTGCAAATAGGTCTGTGCCGGGTCGATGTGCGACGTGACCATCCGAGGGAGACAGTTCATGGGGGTAGGGGCACTCAGCAGGGCCAGTTCAGAGCAGCTATAGCTCTGGGGATGAAGCTGTTCCTGAGTCTGGAGGTGCGGCCGTAGAAGGCCTTGTAAAGTCTGCCGGAAGGTAGAAGT
The DNA here is from genome assembly GCF_028641065.1 of Leucoraja erinaceus. NCBI lineage: Eukaryota > Metazoa > Chordata > Chondrichthyes > Rajiformes > Rajidae > Leucoraja > Leucoraja erinaceus. The sequence continues at coordinate 17,252,466 of NC_073391.1, read as the reverse complement.
TCGAACAGACTACAGGTGCACAACCTTTTATCCGGTGTTCCAGAAACCGAAAAGCTCCGAAAACCGGCCATTTTTTCCAGATGTCGTCTGCGCACCAAAGCTCGCGTTTGGCGCCAAACTTGACCCAAAACGACCCACGGTCAACCCAGGTCTGTACTACTGTAGCGGCTGCCTCCTCCCTGGAGACCGGGAGACGCTTAAACATCTGTAAATCATTGCTTAAATGTTAGTCAGTTAGTTTGGAGGGCTTTTATGTGAAGGGGGGGTGAAGGGGTAAACTTTAATTCTTAGTCCCCTACCTGGTCGGAGAGGCGGGGAGCGGTCAATGCCTTACCGGGTCGCCGTGCAGTAAGCTCCGCAGCGCTGTGGCCGTTGGGGCTGCGGGCGGCGCCAGTTGTAGCTCCGACCCCGGCAACTCTACCCCTGGCTGCGAGGCGCTCCAAATCCAGCGCGGCCCGCGGCCGGACGCCCCAGCTCCGCAAATGTCGGGAGTCGGCAGCGTCGCAGCGCTGGGAAACCAGCGGGGAGCGGGCAATGCCTTACCGGGTCGCCGTGCGGCAAGCTCCGGAGCGCTGTGGCCGTCGACACACAACATCGCGGAGCGTCGCTGGATTTGGAGCCGCGCAGCCAGGGGTAGAGTTGCCGGGGTTGGAGCTCCAACCGGCGCCGCCCGCGGCCGGACGGAGCCCCCAACTCCGCGGCTCCAAATCCAGCGACGCTCCGCGATGTTGTGTGTCGGCGGCCACAGCGCTCCGGAGCTTGCCGCACGGCGACCCGGTAAGGCATTGCCCGCTCCCCGCTGGTTTCCCAGCGCTGCGACGCTGCCGACTCCCGACATTTGCGGAGCTGGGGCGTCCGGCCGCGGGCCGCGCTGGATTTGGAGCGCCTCGCAGCCAGGGGTAGAGTTGCCGGGGTCGGAGCTACAACTGGCGCCGCCCGCGGCCGGACGGAGCCCCCAGCTCCGCGAGGTTGGGAGTCGCCGACCAGGTAGGGGACTAAGAATTAAAGTTTCCCCCTTCACCCCGACTCCACCACCACCACATAAAATCCCTCCAAACTAACTGACTAACATTTATGCAATGAGTCTCCCGGTCACCCGGGAGGAGGCAGCAGCTCCAGACTTTTCAAGCCGCCCGCGCTACCTACCTAATCTACGCTAAAAATCTTCCATTCTGAAATCCGAAAATGTCCGAAATCCGACAAGTGTCTGGTCCCAAGGCTTTCGGATAAAAGGTTGTGCACCTGTATTACAATGGTGTGTGGAGTCTTTGTGAATGGTGCCGGCCTCCCTGAGGCACTGTGCATAGTAGATGCCCTCCAAGGCTGGTAGCTGTGTCCCAATTATCTTCAGCGCTCTGTGGACGACGCGCTGAAGAGCTCTCCTCTCCGCTTCCGTGCAGCTGAGATACCACACAGAGATGCCATATGTTAGTATGCTCTCTGTGGTGCAGCGGTAGAAGGTTGTCAGCAGCTGTTGGGGCAGACCAGCCTTTTTCAGTGTTCTCAGGAAGACCAGTTGTTGTGCCTTCTTGACCAGCGCAGCGGTGTTGGTGGACCATGTGAGGTCCCCTGAAATGTGTGTGCCCAGAAACCTAAAGCTGGATACTCTCTCCTCACTGTCCCCGTTGATAGAGTTTGGAGCGCATTCCCCATTATGTGTCCTTCTGAAGTTGATAATCAGCTCCTTGGTCTTAGAGGTGTTAGGATCTTGTGTTCATTTGTAACTCTGGTTGGATAGACTACTGGAGATTTCACTCGGTCTCCCTCATGTCCATCTGCTTGTGCAATAAAAATGCTCTTTTCTCATCTTAGACCTTTTCAAAACAAATAATCCATACTGACAAATGTAAATTAATAAAAAAGACAAACATCTTTAATTCTTCAATGACTGCTTATTTTACAGGTCATATGCAGTGGTGAAGCAGGCTAAGAAAGCTAAGCAGCATATTGCATCTATGTTGACTATCTTATTTAGGTTAATCGTGTTTCCTAGCTGTTGTATTGTAGATCATAGCTCTTCAAGTGCTTAAGCAATTAAATGTGACGGGGAAATCTGCCTCTACCATCGTTTTAGGTTCTGCATCCCAGATCTCGCTACTCTTTCGATGTACAAAATGTCCTCAACTCCCCTCTAACCCTCCTATTTGATTGAACATCTCGCCAGGAACACCTCTGCTAAGAGAAATATGGCCTGTCCTTTTTATCTATTTCTATGTCTTTCAAAATTATAAACTTCAATTAATCATCAACATCATAATCATACTTTATTAGCCAAATATGTTTTGCAACATACGAGGAATTTGATTTGCCATACAATCAAACCAATAAAAAGCACCAAGACTCACAAAATACATTTTAACATAAACATACACCACAGTGACTCCTCCACATTCCTCACTGTGGTGGAAGGCGAAAAAAAAGTTCAATCTCTTCCCTTCTTTGTTCTCCCGCAGTCGAGGGCCTCGAGCCTTCCGTTGACGAGACGATCTTGGCTCCCGTAGCCGGCGGTCGGGCCCACCGCATCGGGGCGATCAAGCTACTGCATCTGAGGGATCTCAGCTACCCGCACCGAGCGATCAGGCCCCGGGTCGGGGCTGGTCAAACCTCCTGCGACTTTGGAGCTTCCCAACATCAGTCTCTACCCAAGACGGCGAGCTCCTCGATGTTGGAATCCGCAGGCCGCGACTGGAGCGTCGATCCCAGGCAAGATATAGCAAGCTCCGATGGTAAGCCCATTGCCCCGCGGTGGGACTCAAAGTTAGGCCGCAGAGTGACTGGAGATACGATCTGGAAAACAATTGCATCTCCGGCATGGTAAGAGATAGAAAAAATGTTTCCCTGTCCACTGACCCCTTCCCCCACCCCACATAAAACAAACCAGAGAACATTAATACAAACCTTTAAAACGCACTAAAATAACAAAAACGATTTATTCGTCACATGCACATAAAGTGCAAGTGAAATGAATTTGCCAGCAGCAGTACAATAAAAAATGAACACACAATACACAATAAAAATTTAACACAAACATCCACCACAGCATTCATCACTGTGGTGGAAGGCACAAAAATTTGATGTCCTCCATTTTCCCCCGTGGTCGGGACCTCAACCCTCCGCGGTCGCCGTTGCAGGCGTCCAGATGTTCAGACAAGGTAAGTCCAGGTTAGTCCTGAATCGGTGCCTCCCCACCGGAGACCGCAGCTTTAAGTTGGTATAGGCCGCAGGCCGGCGGTCAAAGAACTAAAGTCCCCGCCGCGCCGCAGCAAGAAGCACCGTAGACTGCAGGGCCGGCGGTCGGAGCTCCTCTCCAGAGATCCCTGGCAAGGGATCCCGCTCCGGATGGTAAGTCCCCGCCGCGCCCACGGTAGAAGTTGACCACGGGCCAGCAGTCGGAGCTCTTCTCCCGGGTCCCCAACAAGGGATCCCAGGCTCCGGACGCAGCGCCAGCTGGAGCTCTGCAGACCGCGGCTTCAGGCTGCCGCGGGCCAGTGGACGGAGCGCTTCCCTCCGACGACTCCGGGCGAGGGGTCGCCCGGTCTGCGACAAAAGCGTTCTCTCTGCATCCGCGGCTGAAGCCCCGGGCACGTCTCCGGGAAAGGCTGCACCGATCCTCGATGTTAGGCCACGGGGGAGGCGACATGGAAAAAGTCGCCTCTCCGTGGAGGAGGCAACCAAAACGGTTTCCCTCTTAGCCCCCCACACCACCCCCCACACAAGACACACAGAGACATTAAAAACACACATTAATACACACTAAATATACAAAAAAAGTAGAAAAAACTAACACGCGGCTGGCAGGGCTGCCGGCTCGCAGCGCCCCCACCGACCCATTTGCTTCTCAGTCTCCTTTCTTCTAAAAAAATAACTTCAGCATAGCCAGTCTCTCGCCATGACAAATATGTTCTTATCTCAGCTACATCCCCCTACAGTATGTCATCTCTTTAGTGCATTTATATAGTTCCTAAAGTGACATTCGACTTCAGTTGAAAAATAGATGGGAGGTTAATTCACACAACTTCAATTCCTTTCATTTTCTCCATGAATCCTTCTGTTATTCTATGCACAACCCACCAAGCCACCTCCCTGCCGATCAAAGGCAGCAGCTCAGCATTCAATACCATCATCCCCTCCAAGCTGGTTATGCGAGGAGGTGTGGTGATTAGGAGCTCCCGTTCAGACACAAGAACTAGTGTGTTTTATCATCTTTATGGAATTCGGAGGAGATACAGCGGTACTTTAAACTTTGTGTATCGCTGCGACGTTGCAGAGACTTGTTTTAAAGTTCCTGCTTGTTTTTGCGAGCAGTCTTATCAACTAACTGTTGAACTCCCACAACTGGCTGGCAACCTACCAGGAACTGCGGCTCACCAAAAGGGAGGAGAAAATCTTTCTGGACTTTTACACCTGCGTCCAGAACAACCCTCCTTACTGCCTCGTCGATGCTGACTGGGCCGGTCTGGCTTTCGTGTGGTGCGGGAGGATTTCTGCTCCTGCACTGTCTCAACACCTTTCTGTGGCCTTGGAGCCTGGAGCTGAAGACTAAGCCTCCTTTCTCTCGGCAAGACCGATGGAGATAAGAGGCTTCCAACAACAAGACTGCAGGCAAGTTCCTTTTGTAGCTGTAGGAGCGGCAAAGAACAGCTGGGATTGCCTGTGACTGTCAGCAGCTCGCCAGGGAACTCAGGAGAGCCGAGAATGTCGGGTGGAGGTGGTGACACAGCAGTTTTTCGGGGGAGCAGCATTTATTGACCTTCGAGGCGACACCACTTTGTCTCCCTCCCTCGAACTGTTCCACATTGTTTTTGCGTTTGGACTTGGTCTCGTGCATTTGGACTGTCTGTGTCTCAGGATTTGTGTAAGTGCTATGTTTTAAATTGTAGCACCTGATACCTTGCTGGGTCAGTGTTCTGGGGAGCGGGGCCTTCCAGGAGCTATGCAAAGGTGGCTGCTTCAGCTGCTTCGGCTGCTGCTCTGGGGGCCTGGTTCCCCATGAGGAACCTGCCTTTCGAGTATGGAATAAGGTGCTACCTAGCCCCTCATATGAACGTGGAAGGCTGCTTGGCTGCCGTGTCCGTGGCAGCCAAACATCCTTCCCTGTACAAGGGAAGGATGTTTGTGAAGGCCGTGTACTTCCTCAAATCTGTTGAGGGGGTGAATACGGCAGTGAGTAAAGGGATCTCAGTGGAGGGAACATTCCTGCAGGTCGAGCCCTTGGCGACCACCGCGCAGCGGGTGGTCCTGCTCAAAGTCCCGCCCTGCATCAGAGATGAGGCCCTTCTTCCACGCCTTCACACCCTGGGGAAGGTACTCAAGGACATCACCCCAAAATCCCAGGGGTTCCACAGGAAGGAGCTGTGGCACGTTCTTTCTCTCTGGTGCCAGCTAACGATGTTGTTGGACCGGGAGGAGGTAGTTGACGGGCGCTTCTGTGTCCAGCAGGATGGGCATGATTTTACCGTCTACTGGACATCGGAGCCCCCAAGGTGCCATGCCTGCAAGGAAGTGGGGCATATTCAGAGGAATTGCCCCAAATCCCAGGCAGAGGCCTCCGCCTCCAGTGCCACTAACCCACCTCCCCACCCCGCTTCCACCCCCCCTGTAGTTGAGTCAGGGAACCCTGGGGTTGCGCAGAGTGCGGGTGTGGGTGGGGGTGGGGAGGGTCAAAAGAAGCGGGGCAAGATGGTGAAGAAGGTGAAGCACCTGGGGAACAAAACCCCCAGGGACAAGAATGATCCACACATCCCGTCACCTCCCATTAGGGAGTCTGCAAGCCCCATAATCCAGCTGGGGGCGGTGGGGATCGGGCGGGAGGAGGGGGTGCCGCAGAGGAAGGTTGCTCAGGTGACCTCAGAGTCTGTGAGCTCCTCCCCATCGAATCTCTCTAGGGAGTAGCGGAAGGGGGACGAGCGGGAATCCTCCAGAGGGGAGGGAAGTACTGTGGTGGAGGAAGACTGCTGCCCTCTGGTTCGGGCCCTGGTCCCATGTTCTGGAGGGGATTCTGCGGAGGGTGGCGATAGGGACCACTTGGGTGATATGGAGCAGGGGGAGATTCCTGTTGGGGAGGGAGTCCTGCATCATGCACCCGAGGAAGCCCAGGAGCAACCCACCCAGGACGAGGCGCATAGCACACCTCTGGTGGGGAGGGGGTTGGGGAAACGAGCCCTGGCTCCAGAGGGACTCCCTGAGTCTGGTGCACCAGTCCACTCTGGGCCCAACTGGGGGAGGGATAGTCGCCCCCACTGTCGATGGTCTTGACTCTCCAGGTACATCTGGGGAAGGCCCCTCTGCCTCTGGCCCCAGAGTTGGGACTGAGGTGGAGGAAAGACCAGCGGGTGGGGAAGAGGCAACCGCCGCACAGGAAGGAGCAGGAGTATCGAGCACTAAGGTTGTGTCAGAGGATCGGGATGGTGTCTCCATCTGCAGTGAGTAGGTGGAAGGGGATTCCTCGGACAATGAATCAATGGAAGTTCTTGCTCCACCCGACGCCACTACACTCATTCAAGTGAAGGAAATCTGCAAGTTCATCCAGGCCACCGAAGGAGCCCAACATTCGCCCAGACTGGCCTCCCTCCAGTGGCCAAACTTACACAGGCTCACCAGTTAACTGAACCTCATCCTCAGAAGGAGGGGGAGGGGCAAGGGGGTGAAGGGGAACGACCGGCATCATCTCAGGTCCTTGGATGACCTGCAGAAGGACGTCGACCAGTGTCGTTCCTGTTGAGAGTAGAGGGACCAGTAGTGCGTCCCTTGTAGCCTGGGTCCGGAGGGCAAGAAGCGCCGCCACTCCACCTAGGGTCCGCAAGGGGAGGAGTGGCTCTGCTTCAGTGACTGAAGGACTGGTGATGGGATCTAGGGAGTAGGCAGGGCTGAAGATATCTTGGTTGGGTTGCTCCTAGGCCTGGCCAAGCTGGCCATCCGCGAGTCACGGCTTTGTCCGAGCCAGATGTTTTCCCCTTTACCGGGGTTGTGTAGTAGTTATTAGAATATTTGTAAAATTGTTGTTTGATGCTTTTGTAACATGGTGGTGGGTATGTCACCACAGTTTTTTTTTTTTTGGATTTTGGATTTTGTGTCGTGTTGAAATTAAATAAATAATTTTTTGATACAAAAAAAAAGCTGGTTACCAAGTCTCTGCACATCCCTCTGTAATTGGATCCTCGACTTCCTCATCCACAGACCACTGTCTGTTCGAATTGGCAGAAATACTTCAACCTCAATAACAATCAGTATGGGAGCACCTCAAGGCTGCATGCTCGGCCCCCTGCTCTACTGACTCTATACTCATGACTGTGTAGCCGTACATATTGCAAACTCCATTGTTGTCAAGTTCGCCGACGACACCAACATTTTGCGACGAATTACAGATGGCAATGTGTCAGAGTATAGATCGACCGATTGACCAGATGGTGCAAGCACAAACGACCTGGCTCTCAATATCAGTAAAACCAAGGACGTTGTTGTGGACTTTGGAAGAGGAAGGATGAGGACACACAATGGTGGAGAGAGTCAAAAACTTCAAATTTCTGGGCGTGCATATTTCTGAAGATCTTTCTTGGACCCAGCATGCTGATGCAATTATAAGGAAAGCTCATCAGCGCCTCTACTTCCTGAGAAGATTACGGAGATTCGGTATGTCAAAGAGGATTCTCTTGAACCTCTACAGGTGTGCAGTAGAGAGCATATTGACTGGTTGCATCATTGTCTGGTTCGGAAACTTGAACTTCCGGGAACGGAAAAGACTGCAAAAATTTGTGAACACTGCCCAGTCCATCACAGCTCTGACCTCCCCACCATCGAAGAGATTTATCGGAGTCACTGCCTCAAAAAGGCAGACAACATCATCAGAGACCCACACCATCCTGACCTCACACTCATTTCACCACTGCCATCGGGAAGAAGATACAGGAGCCTGAAACCTGTAACATCCAGGGTCAGGAACAGGTTCTTCCCTACAGCCATCAGGCTATTAAGCACTACAACCACATATAGGCTCTGAACTACAATAATTATTATTGTTGCACTATTCTGTTTGTACGTGTATATCTATATATAAAGCTACGATTTTTCGCCAGCTCACTCACCGTTCCCATGTGCTGCAAGTGCACCGTTTCATTTCGATCGGTGGTCTATTGTAAAACTTAGCTAGGTTTAAAAATCTTAAATATCGCGCGTGCGCAGATTGATCTCCTCCCTGGCCAGTCAGCGCCGCATAGAAACATAGAAACATAGAAAATAGGTGCAGGAGTAAGCCATTCGGCCCTTCGAGCCTGCATCGCCATTTGATATGATCATGGCAGATCATCCAATTCAGTATCCCATCCTTGCCTTCTCTCCATACCCCCTGATCCCTTTAGCCACAAGGGCATGGATTGGTCTTTTCTCCTGTCACTCTGCGGGACGGTCCGCACCTTCCTGCACCATTGCATCTTTACTAGAGCTGAGGATGGCCAGTGGACGTTTAGCCACAAGGGCATGGATTGGTCTTTTCTCCTGTCACTCTGCGGGACGGTCCGCACCTTCCTGCACCATCGCATCTTTACTGGAGCTGAGGATATCCGGTGGACGTTTCCTACCGGACAAAATTTTAGGAGGGACCGGAAGCAGCCCTGCCCAGCGTGGGCAAGGTCGCCAAACAGAAAGCGGAGAATCAGAGTGAGGAGAACGTCCAGCACACGCTGTGAGTCCCAAACACACAGCCAGCTCCAGCCCCTTCCCCTCTGGTCCTCCTCGCTGGCTCCTGCCCCATCCCCTGTGATACCCCCCACTCCCCCACAACCACCATCTTTTCTCCGAGCTCCTCCTCCTCCCCCCCGGTCCACACCCAAGGTCCCCCCCCCCGGCGGTGGAGAACCCCAAGTGCCCAAACCCCGCCCCCACATCCCCCCCCCCACAACCGCCCCGCCCCCACCCCCCCTACTCCCACAAACCCTCCCCTGCGCACACATCCCCTCCCCTCCCCCCTTACACACCCCACCACACACACCCCCCCCCCCCCACACACACCCCCTCCCCTCCACACCCCCCCTCACACACCCCCTCCCCCTCCCATTTCCTCCCCCCCCCACACACCCCCCCTCCCACATCCCTTCTCTCCCCCACCCACACCCCTCCCACCCACATACACACCTCCCCTCCCCCCCCCACACACCCCTGACACATACCCCCTCTCCCCCACCCACATGCCCCCCTCCCCCCCTCCACACTATGCTCTCCCCCCTCCTACACCAACCTGCCCACACACCCCCCCCTCCTCTCCTCCTCTCCTCCCCTCCCACCCCACACCCCCCTTCCCTCCCCTCCTCTCCTAGCACACATGAAGAGGAGGGGGAGTGCAGGGGATGAGGGGAAATGAGCCGCACCTGCCCAGTTAGGGGCTATGGGTGAGTGGTGGAATATTGTGTTGGGGGAACGGATTGTGTTGGGGGAACGGGTAAGTGATGGAATATTACATTGGGGAATGAGTTGCGTTGGGGGACCAGGCCTCCCGTGTGATTGGGACCCAGCGGGTCCCATTTAGTCTAGTCTAAATTGAAATTTGCATGGAGTAAATTTTGTTAGATATCCTTTCTAGGTGTAATTTCAACAATTGCCAAATTAGACTGGGTGATTCATAATGCATTCTTACATTTAATAGTTTTCCCGCAGCAGATTCTTGTCTAATGATGCCAATTATTGTGTAATGCAAGCTTCAGTTACTTCTGGCATAAAATGAAAATCAAAGCTTCATACAAGGATAGTGGTGGAACTGGGGAACAAGGAACACAGCTCACAATGTTCTGGATTAACTTTACACACTGAGCTTTTCTTTTCTCTCTCTCGTTTGTCATCTATATTACTAAAAGTCTCATCTTGACCAGTTCCTGTTGCACTGCATATTGATTTTAGAAAAAACGCTGCCACTTACAGCTGTGATTTTTGGCCATCTTGTCCTGACCTTACCTCCGCTGGTCAGGACAAGAAGGCCACGGCCCTTCCTGAGGGACTATAAAACCCGGAAGAGTGGAGGTGCCTCAGTTCTCTGCATGATGGGGGAGCGGGAGGGTCACGTCTCTCTGAGCTGTGAATAACACTGAACACATGTCTACTAAACTGTGAGTTGTTTTACTGACCTGTCAGTGCCCCTAATGTGGTTAGAAAATGTAGTTTGAGAATGCAAAAGTGTGTTTTGGTTTGAAAATGCTGAAGCAGCGTTGCCTTTAGTTTGAAAATGTTAAAGCTGCCTTGCCTTGGGTTTGAAAATGCTAAAGCTGCCTTGCCTTTGGTTTGAATTAAAGTTGCCTTGCCTAATTAAAGTTGCCTTGCCTAATTAAAGTTGCCTTGCCTAATTAAAGTGGCCTTGCCTAATTAACATTGCCTTGCCTAATTAAAGTTGCCTTGCCTTCTATATAATTAAAAGTCTAATCTGGACCACTTCCTGTTTGTGCTTTATATTGATTTTAGAAAAAACGCTACCACGTACGGCTGTGATTTTTGGCCATCGTATTCAGAATCCCCCTTCGCTCATCAGGTGCCGAGGATTTTACCCATCTATGAAAAATAAAAGAGTTATTAGTGTTTAAAAAATGTTGAGATTCTCTCTCCTATCAATCATGCCATGAAGGCCACGCCCCTTCATGTGGCATGGGGGAGGGACTATAACACCTAGAAGTGTGGGTGTGGCTCAGTCTCTGCAAGATGGGGGAGGGAGAAGTCACGACTCGCTGTCTTTAGTGGCCTTGCACCCTGCTTGAAGTGGTATAAAACTGCACTTGAATTTGGTGGCCTTGCACCCTTCTTGAAATGGAATTTCAAGGAATAGCCGTGAGTCGACTGCCAGCCCACCAGCCGTGAATGAGTGAGCTGCCAGCACAACAGGCTTGAGTGACTGAGGCACCAGCCCAAGAATCCATTCAGCCCACAATGCCCATACTAGTCCTCTGGAAACCAGTCCCTTCAGTCCACAACACCCATACTAACGCTTCAGAAAGCCCCCTCCCCCCCACTGGCCACCAATATTGCAATTGGTGGAGAGGTGGAATATTGTGTTGGGGGACCACCCCTCCCATGTGATGCTGGGACCCAACGGGTCCCACTTAGTCTCGTATCATACTTTGTTTGCATATTCTGTTGTGCTGCAGCAAGTAAGAATTTCATTGTTCTATCTGGGACATCAGCACCATCTATCAATCTTTATCCCCTGTACCCGACTCCCCAGCATCTACTCCACCACCTACCAAGGCCCCTCCTTTCAACATCTCCACTGGCCTCCTTACCCCTCCTCCACACTGCTTCCTCTCCCAGTTTGACCTGGTCACCTCTATTGAAATCTCCAAACTCATCAGCTCTTCCAAACCCACTACCTGCTCCCTCGACCTTCTCCCCACTCCCCTGTTGAAGTCCTGCCTCCCCGTTCTCTGCCCCAACCTCACTAATCTCTTCAACTCCTCATTGTCCCAAGGAATTGTCCCCTCCGCTTTCAAAACTGCTGCTGTTACACCAATCTTAAAGAAACCTGGTCTTGATCCCTCCTCTCTCATTAACTACCGCCCAATCTCAAACCTCACCTTTCTTTCAAAAACCCTGGAGCGTATCGTTGCGTCGCAACTTCATTCCCATCTCCTTGCGTATAACCTACTTGAACCCCTCCAATCTGGCTTTCGCCCCCTCCATAGCACAGAAACTGCTCTCCTCAAAGTCCTCAACGACCTCCTCACCTCTGCTGACACTGGTTCCCTCAACATCCTCATCCTCCTCGACCTGAGCGCAGCCTTCGATACAGTGAACCATAACATCCTGCTCACCAGACTCAAAGACCTCGGCATTGAAGGCTCTGCACTCAGCTGGCTCCGTTCCTACCTTTCCAACAGATCCCACTTCATCTCTCTCCACAACCACACCTCTGCTACAGCCACAGTCACTCAAGGCATTCCCCAAGGCTCCGTACTCGGCCCCCTCCTCTTCTTCATCTACATCCTCCCCCTTGGTCAGATACTCCGCCACTTCAATCTGGACTTCCACTGTTACGCTGATGACACCCAGATCTACCTTGGCACCAAATCCCCCCACAACCCCCCCCTCTCCCATATCAACTCCTGTTTGTCAGCTATAAAAACCTGGATGCAACATAATTTCCTCAAACTCAACAGCGATAAGACAGAATTCCTCCTCATAGGCTCCAAAGCCACACTCAGCAAAATCAATAACCCCACTCTCACCATCGACGGCACCACTGTCTCCCCATCTCCCCAGGCCCGCAACCTTGTCGTGATCTTTGATTCCACCCTCTCCCTTGAGCCTCACATCCGCCATGTCATTAAAACCTCCTTCTTTCATCTCCGCAACATCGCCAAACTCAGACCCTCTCTCACACGTCCCGCTGATGAAAGACTCATCCATGCCTTCATCTCCTCCCGACAGGACTATTGCAACTCACTTCTCCTTGGCATCAGCTCCACCTACATCAATCGACTCCAACTGGTCCAGAACGCAGCCGCCCGACTCATCACCCATACCAAATCCTGGCATCACATCACTCCAGTCCTCAAACAACTTCACTGGCTTCCCATCTCCCACCGGATCACCTACAAAATCCTGATCCTCACCAGACAAAGCCCTCCACCATCCCCCCCCCCCCCCCACCCCTCTCACTCACCTGGCTCCCCCTACCCAACCCTCACGGTCCCTCAGATCCACATCAGCTGGTCTCCTCTCCATCCACAAGTCCAACCTCCGCAGTTTTGGGGACAGAGCCTTCTCCAGGGCAGCTCCCAGGCTCTGGAACTCCCTCCCCCAACTGATCTGCAATTCCGTGTCCCTCACCCTCTTCCAGTCCCGCCTCAAGACCCATCTCTTCACCTCTGCCTATCCTTAGCCCCACGTGCCGTCCCTTTTCATCTGTGCGTTAATTGCCTCATACTGTGTTTTGTATTGAATTCTGTATTTACTTTGTGTACTAGTCATGTCTCTACTATTTATTTCATTCCCCTTACATGTTTTTCCTCTACCTGCTAAAATTTTGTAAGGTGTCCTTGAGACTCTTGAAAGGCCCCCATAAATAAAATTTATCATTATTATTATTATTATTATTATTATTATTATTATTATTATTATTATTATATGGCAATAAAACACTCTTGACTCGCTTGACTCGTCTTACTCTTCCTCCTCCCAAATGTACCCAAGAAATAGGTGCTCCCACAGATAGCTTAATCTTGGATAGAGAATCCCAGAATTTAGACCCAACTTCAATATATTCCTTGATTAGTAAGGGTGTCAGGGATTATGGGGAAAAGGCAGGAGAATGGGGTTGAGAGGGAAAGTTAGATCAGCCATGATTGAATGGCGGAGCAGACTTGATGGGCCGAATGGCCGAATGGCCTTATTCTGCTCCTGTAATTTATGAACTTATGAAGGAATGGCCACATATTTCTAAATCAAGATTCTGTACAACTTGGAGGAGAATCTATGGATGAGGGTATTCCAATGTGCCATTGGTCCTTGTCCTTTTAGGTTGCAAATATTGTAATTTTGGGAGGTTTTGTTGAAGACGTTGTGGTGAATTGTGGCAGTGCATTCTGTGGATGGAATCTGTAGATTACATTATGTGCTGCAGATGGATACATGCCTGCAATCCACAGTCTAAAACTGTGACCCCCAGGTAGGAATGAAAAGGAAGAATGCACATGATGCTTATAATGGAGCAGCTTATGTAGATTTTCAAATCAGTTTTCCATCCATGGAAAACACTTCACCAACCACAACAGGCCTTTAAAGGCCAAATGACTGAAGGATTCCCAGCAATGTATTAACCCGTTCGCTTGATGATAATCCGCCTTGCCTTTCTTTTCTTCAAAACTGGCAATTTTACATCACTAGGAATTTTTTCAAAGCAGTTAATTGGGAAATATAAAGTTGGATGAACCAAAGGAATATAATCACAACAACATAAAAAATCTCATAATTTACATGTAACATCTGTGATAATGGTTATTACCATTAATGTTGGTCCAGTTGCAATGTGAAAAGATGCCAGCAGTTGTCAGGTAGAAAAACTGGAATTTCAGATATGTCTTCACCAAGTTGTGTCCTGGGTATTGTTTCAACTTGTTGCAGTTCTTGGCATTATGTAACCTTTATAACCTTTACATCAGACTGGAAGTCATTGTTAAAGCCAATTTGGCACCAATTTCAGACCATTTAAAATGTTCTGATATGAGGCAAGAACAACTACAATGTTTCTGTTTCCCATCAATACTCAATTGCATTATCTAAATTGCTTCATGACAAATTATTAAAAGACATATTTATTTTATTTCCGTGTCACCTTTATGCTTATGTACAATAGTGTGAAAGAATTAACACATGATCAATCTTAACCAAATAAATTCTTAGGTGTGTTGATGGAGGTAATATTTGATCTTGCTCTATGAAGCTTCCTTTGCACTAAATATCACTGTTTAAACTATATGGAAAGTACAATATTAAATAAATTAGATTTTTGTGTTGTATACTTTTTTTTTTTAAGTCTCGACAGCAGAGATAGATTTAATATATTTAGTGCTGGCAGCTACTGAATCGAGTTCCAACACTCTATTGAACTGTATTTTGTCAGCATTGTGTACAGTTCCATTGCTTGTATGGCAATCATGTTAGTGATTATATGGGTAATGAAACACGTGCCTTTTTGTCTGTGCAGCTGATTAATCTCCTTTCTATTTAGCCTTGATTTATAGTACTCAACTGTTGAGGTGAACACCAGCCCATCAGTTCCACAGCCTATTACTGCTGCCATGACTGCTGTATGCCTGCAAGGCTGGAACCATTTCTTGACAGCCCAGCTTCCCACTACATTCGCTCCAATCTGTTTTGCTTCCTGGAGTGACCTTTCATACAGTAAAATACATTAGTTGAACAGCATGGTCTCATTAAAAGAGTGAATTAACCATGGAGTCTTTTTAACCAAATGACAGCTAGAGGACTGAGTGCTAATAGCTGCGGGCAGTGAGAAACTTAACTCATGAATCAGACTGTTAATACTGCGTAATGCCTGCAGCATATAGGCCACTGCACTCTCTGCTTGCACTCATAAGAAGAAAAGCTCATTACTTTCCTCCTGATGGGAGAGAAAGAGTGAGTGGGCAATAATAAAGCTTGAATTTTTCAATACTGTTAAAAATGAGGCTGACAGATTGTTTGCTGGTAAAAGGAGGAAGGCTCATAAACAGGAATTGGAAATTAGTGCTGGCATACATCATACAAACTAATTAAATCAAACTTCAATATGAAATTAGTTTTCAGTATCTATAAAAATCCATTGAAGAAGGTTCTACTAAATGAACTATAAAAACTGAATTCAATATTTCATTGGAAGGGATTTTTGTGTTTCTATTAAGGAGTTTGCAGTTAATTGTCCATGTTCTATAGAAGATCTGGCATTTTATTAAAATAGATTTAATATGTTTTATTGCAGACACAGAAAAAAAGCATGGAAAATGCAGGATGAGAGAATAAAACATCAAATATTGAAAACTGAGTGTTCATCATAATTTTCTCTGACAATTGTAGAATAAATTGAGTCTAAAATAACAAGTTTGTACTGTTATTCAACGCTATTCTCTGGATACAACAGGAAATTCTTCTAAGTGGCACAAAATAGAATAATTGTTTTAAAGGCTCTTATCTTATCAAGGCTCATCACCTCATGTGTGATGGCAGGCTCCATGGTGGCCTTCAAAGGGGGTTGGATAAATATGTGCGAGAATTTATTTTGAGATATGTCTACTATAACGCAGTGCTCTTTCTTGCCACTCCTTGCATAATAACAGAAGCAAAGGTATCAATGGAAAATCCTTTATTGTAGACAGTGCCTGGTGCATCAACCTATCAGAGTCATACCACATGGAGCACACAGATTTTAAAGCTAACATCTTCGTTGTCATTATTGGTCTCAGTATAATTCCATGATGTACTTAAATAAATTCTGATGGAAAATATCTACTGACTGAACAAGTAACTACTTATACTGGCCTTTATTCCTGCAAATGATTACTTTGATGTGCCATATTAGTACACTAAACCCCCATTATACTGGACCATTGTGGGGGAATGGTGTTCGTAATTGCTGATTGTCCATTGTAGCTGAGTAAGGGATTATCATTGTACAAATAGTAGAAACAAACAACTGCAGATACTGGTTGATACACAAAAGGGCACAACCTGCAGGAGAGGCAGCATCTCTGGCGAACCCGGATAGGTGACATTTTGGGTCGAGACCCTTCTTCATTCTCTTGGACTAGAACTGGGACTTCAATCCAGATTAGCTGATGACCCTGGCTTGCTGATGGCCAAGGGAGAAACGATGATCGCTGGAGTCATTGGTTGTGGCCGTGGGTTGAAATGACAATAAGATTGAAATAACAATTGCTAAATGGAGGAATAATATGGCAACTGTGCCAAAATAGTTTTGCAGCTGATCATGAAAGTCAACATCTTCAGTGTTAGTCTTGCCACAGTTTCTGCGGTCAACATTTTAATACTTTGATTGAGCATCTGGTGTTAGAAATGTCCCTGATTGATAAATCACTTGGGAGGTAGGAAATAGTTTGATCCTGGAATTAAAAGTCGACAGTTGTTCAGAGATGTAGGCATCAACATAAAACAGGATCTCAAAGCCAGGATGTCCCAAAATGTCTAATAACTAATGAGGTGCTTAGAGAGGTGCCTAAGAACTAATGTGTTGCTCATTGTTTATTGCTCAGCAGACAGCATGCAGTAATCTTCCAGAAACAGCAAAGAAGGAGATAAAATTCATAATCATACTTGTGACATTGTTTACTTTTTTGTGGACAGATAATTGGCAATCGTTATTGGTTCCACAGTGGGACTAAAGCAGAAAGGTGGTCTTGGCATCATGTTCAACACAGACATTGTTCCTGTGCTGTACTGTTCTATGTTCGAACCAAAAGCCTAGCTAAGTCATCCACTGTTGGATGCAATCATAGACCCCAGCTCATCAAATCTGAGCCAAAATTCATCAGCTGCAGACAATGTAGTCATTGTGGTTTCCATCAACTTCTACACACTGTTATTACACACATCACCTGCCTTGCCAGTCCCATCTTAAATTTATTTCTTTATTTAATTTAACCAATTTATTTAATTTACATGGCCTCTAGCCCATTTCTCACCAAAAATCACATTTTTTTGGATGTTACGCTTCAAGATGCTGCGCTAAAAGCATTCTGTGCTCTTAGCTAGACCCACAGATTTATTTTTTGATGTTCCACATCTATTAAATTATCTTTCTTAAACTCAGCAATTTCAGCTGAGTTATCCAAATTACCAGTGAAACACAGGTCACTTGGTTACCATTTTACTTCGGAGCCACGTGAGTGATTCCGTGAAGAAGCTAGCCAGTGCGCATGCCTGTCATTACGTCGTTCGCATGGCTAGGCACCGGACGTGCAGGGCTTCACTCCCTGCCGACGGTAAGTTGAAACCTGCAGGTAAGAGTTTTATTACTTACCAGGGTTGACATCCGTGCAGGAACTTATCTTCACAGAAGTATCCTGCAGCATTTGGCGAAGTCCGGCGAGTGGACCGACTATGGGCTGTGGGGAGACCCCGGTTCCGATTGCGGAGCGGATAGTCGTGAGATGTTGGGGTTTTTTCGCTTTTTTAAAGGCACTGACAAACCGATCAGTGTTTCAAACCTGCTGTGTTCCCAGGGCCGGGTAAAACACATAGGTGGGCGGGGCTACCGCCAGAGTTGTGAGGTCAGTGGCTCACAGAATCATCGATCTGTGGGCCCCAGGCATGGGGTGCGATCACAGATAGAGCCAAACAGTCCTATTGAACTCGGAGGAGTCAGGCTGAAAGGATTCCCTTGGGGAAATAAGTATGTATTTGTGTGCTTTTTGTTGTTATTTTTTTAACCCTTCACATGCACCAGCATGGGCCTAGGGTACAGGCCGTGCCAGTAGCACCTGGGACAGGGCTGTTTAGAGTGTGAGCACGGGCCTATGGTACAGGCCGTGCCAGCAGCACCTGGGACAGGACTGCTTAATGTATGAGCGCGCGCCTATGGTACAGGCCGCGCCAGTAGCACCTGGGACAGGACTGCATAGTGTGTGAGCGCACCAGCCGCATTGGCGCACGAGGATTTAAATCTCCAGGTAATTGCCACAAACTTAGTTGAAGTTCGGGTTGTTTTGCTGTGGTGCTGTGCTGTGTATTTCTTCCAGGACAACGCCATGGACAAGACGACCAAGGGAAAGAGGCAAGCCGCAAGAAAATCGGTAGGCAGTCATGGGAGTGCGGTCTGTGAACGGCTGCCTCATATCCCTGCACAGTTGCCGGTCGGGAGCTGGGCGACTGCAGACTTGGGTGCTGCAAAGCACAGACCAGCGCCAGTCGGGTGGGTGTAAGGCCACCAGCAAGTCTGTTAGGCCCACTGACTAGCCAGAGACAGGAGCGGAGAATTCCTCTCCGGGGCTGGATGCCGTTTTTTTCAACGGTTATCCCAAGTGGAGCACCTCTTGCAGAGGTTGTTTCCCCAGGGCACACTCCAGGAGCGGGAGTGGTGTCAGCGGTAGGCTGGAGAAGAGGCAGCGCCAGCAGCACCTAGTAAAGGGCTGCTCGATAGCACGCTCATCGATGAGGCGCGTGCCATGGGTCAGCTGAGTTCTGACTCTGACAGTGAGTTCAATCCAGGCGAAGAACGGCAGCTGCCAGATGTCCCATCCCTGGCAGTACGATTCGCTGTCCGTCAGAGTCAGGAGAGCCACTAGGAGATGAGTTGGCCTCCACGATAAATTATTTAGTCTCTTATCAGCTACAGGAGCTCACGATGGATGAGACCACAAAGAAACACGAGACCCCGGGGAACTGCGTGTTGCCTTAAGGTGCCGGCAGTGAACCAGCTGATATGGGGTCAGATGGGCGTGGCATGCGTACCCAGGAAATGAAGCTGCAACGAATGCCTCTGGGCTCAGGAATTACTGCGTTCGCTAAAAAGGGCAGCTGTCCGAGACGCAGCAAGGTTAAGCCACCGGTGGTCGGCAAATCTGAGAAGGTATCCCTACAAGAATTGTGCAGATTCCGGGTTTGGACCAGGAACAAGCTGGCCGTCGACGCAGATGCGGAGCTGGCGCTCTGCAGCGGGACCACGGATGAACGGCAGAGTTCATCATTTGGCAACAACGCACCCGATGCCTTCATCGGCAGTGGGCGGTTCACTGAAGCTGGTGGCAGCATGACAGCTGACCACAGGTTCCACATACCCTACCAGTCCTACTCAACAAGGTGGGTCTGGCACTTCCAAAACATGGGTAAGTGGACCTCTCACAAGTTGGTAATATTTACACTTGTTTGTACAGCATACAAAGGATAAAAGCATGGTCATCTGCTTAGAGGGCACAATGCTAGCATTCCAAACAAGTTTGGAATTAGAGCCAGAATTGTCGGTTTTCCAGACAGGCTCGAAAATTGGGCAGAGTTGTCGTGCAAATTGAATCATGGCCGAAGTGGCCTGTTCATTATGGAAAATACCGTTTAACTGTACTAATAACATTAAAACATTGCAAAATGGGATAAACTATATTGCCGGGTTAGTTAACAAATTATAAAATCAGTGTTTCGACTCGGTTCGAAAACACTTGTTATGTTTGTCTGGATGATATTCTAACGCTGTATTTTGGTTAAAATCACCGGTTCAGTCTCAAACTATATTTGAGAAATTGGGCTCGGCCATCCAGCTAACTTTAAGTTACATAGAAACATAGAAACATAGAAAGTAGGTGCGAGAGCAGACCACCAGGTCCATCGAGCCCGCACCGCCATTCGCTCATGGCTGAACACTAAACAGACACACTTACCCACAAACAGTAGACACAAGACACAGAACACAAGACACTACCCTCCCCTTTATACCGCTATCACCCCTCTCCACCCCCAAGAACCTCGTGATCTCCTGGGGGAGGCAAAAAAACGGATAAAAACCCAGGTCCAATTCGGGAAAAAAATCCGGGAAATTCCTCTCCGACCCCAATCTAGGCGATCGACACTTGTCCAGGAGATCACTCAGGTCTTACTATACTAACCATACCTAGGTCCATATCCCTGCCCTCTCCCCGTAGCCCCTTATCCCCTTGGCAGCTAAAAAAACCATCTATTTTAGTCTTAAATATATTTAAAGTTTCTGCTTCCACTGCTCCCTGGGGCAGTGAATTCCATAAATTAACCACCCTCTGGGTGAAGAAGTTCTTCCTCATCTCAGTTTTAAAAGAGCCCCCCCTTATTCTGCAACTATGTCCCCTAGTTCTAGTTTCCCCGATCATTGGGAACATCCTCGGTGCATCCACCCAATCAAGGCCCCTCACGATCTTATATGTTTCAATGAGATCGCCTCTCATTCTTCTAAACTCCAAAGAGTAGAGTTCCAGCCTACTTAACCTTTCCTCATATGTCAATCCCCTCATTGCAGGAATTAATCTTGTAAACCTTCGCTGCACTGCCTCCAGGGCTAGTACATCCTTTCTTAAGTATGGACCCCAGAACTGTACACAGTATTCCAAATGTGGTCTCACTAATACTGTGTACAGCTGCAGCAAGACCTCCGTGTTTTTATACTCAATCCCCCTAGCAATAAAGGCCAAAGCTCCATTGGCCTTCCTGATTGCTTGCTGCACCTGCATACTAACTTTCAGTGATTCATGTACTAATACCCCTAGATCCCTTTGCGTTGCATTACAACGCAGCTCCTCCTCATTTAGAAAATAACTTGCCCTATCATTTTTTTTCCCCAAAGTGAATGACTTCACATTTATTAGTATTAAATTTCATCTGCCAAGTTGTTGCCCACTCACCTAGCTTATCTATATCCTTTTGCAGACTCTTCCTATCCTCCTCATCCCCTACTTTTCCTCCCATTTTTGTATCGTCCGCAAATTTTGATATATTACACTTGGTTCCCTCCTCCAAATCATTTATATAAATTGTGAACAACTGAGATCCCAGCACCGACCCTTGCGGAACCCCGCTAGTTACCGGTTGCCATCCCGAGTATGAACCATTTATCCCCACTCTCTGCTTCCTATTTGTTAGCCAATCCTCTACCCATGCTAATATATTACCCCCAATCCCATAATTTTTTTTTTTTAGCAATAGTCTCTTATGTGGCACCTTGTCAAAAGCCTTTTGGAAGTCCAAGTATACCACATCCACCGGTTCCCCTTTATCCACCTGGGTTGTTACTTCCTCAAAGAATTCGAGCAGATTCGTTAAACAGGACTTCCCCTTCACAAAACCATGCTGGTTCTGTCCGATGAAGTCAAGTTGTTACCTAATAGACTTGTTGGTCATTGGGATTTATCTTTAACTATTGATTAGTTATGACTCCGCCTTGGGGCATGAGATGGGAGTTAATAGAAACCTGTTAAAGCTCAATTCTATTCATCTAGAGTATTGGCAATATAGTAGCTGTGACTCAGCTGTGCAAGTCAGGAAAGTTCAATCTCTCTAATGACATGTGGGTGATTGTTAACAAGCTTTGAACAGCTGAAGCTACCCAAGTCACAATGATGAACAAACAGTATTCAACATTGCTCCAGCTAACTGCTCTAAGATGGGAAAAATTGTGAATGTCATCTCTAGTTGGAGGTGCGGGAGATTTGCATGAGTTGCCAATTCTTCAGTTGTTGGCATCAACTAGCTATAGACGCTAGACGCATCCCATGGGTAAAGGGCTATTGAGCAAATACATAATCTACAAGCCCAACTTCAAGTTGATACACTACGGTGGTGGCAGATGTTAGTCACATGGCAATCAAGTAAAGGTTTCAGGACAACACAGAATAAGTGTTGAATCACAAAGTATTTATGAAAATATGGTTCATGTTTTTTCACTGATTGCAAAAATATGTGGTTTAACAGTGGTGATAGATACATTCTCGCCACAAGAAGGAGGAATGTTCTTTTATGCCTTTCTCCATTTTGCCTCATCAGTAGGGTCTTGAAATAAAGATCTCGCTTTAGTTTTCATACTGTCTGACTGGCTGTGCAGACATGCTTCCCGCCTCCGTCGGACATGATAATCCAACCATATAAGGTTAGTCTAAAGAAACAAAAACTTTGCTAGTTCAAACTTTGGTTCAGGAAACCAGCCTCTGCATAATAAAACTACTATTGATTTACACATTCTCAACGGACTGCCTTACGGCTCAGGTTGTCACATCGAGCCATTCATGTGCTCACTGCAGATTGCAGGGAGAGCATCAGAAAAGCAGTACTTTCCTATTCAGGAGATGTGAAAGGGGTTTGTTTATTCTTCATGTTACATTTAATATGGTACAGATTACTGACGTCTTCCAGTCGGGTTTTATTTCAACCCCGGATATCGAGTTTGTAAATGATGTCTTTAACACAAGTTCTCCCAGTACACATATACGCAGTATGGGATATTGACATTGGGTTAACAATACTTCACCAAAGCCAGCTACATCCTTAGTCATGACGCTAGGATCAGCACAACGAGGGCAGACATTGCAGAAGCTGCGGCTAGATAGGATGGAAATGGCTGCAGATGCCATTACGTTTTACATTCTGATCTACACAAGCAGAGCAGACCAAGAGTAGCAGGATTTAAGATCGTATTTCGACATACCCCATGGACTCACTTCCATGTGTGAAGGCAGGTTTGCTATATTATATCGAGGCCACCAGAACCCTGCGAGGTGTGGAATCAGCATTGTTTATAGCCACAAACAATCACACAAGAAAATGTCAGTTCAGACTATTTCAAGGTGGCTGAAACAGGTTCTGGTTTATGCAGATATTGACACTGATGATTTTACATCTCATTCTATCAGGGCGGAATGGTCGTTCCCATCGACCATATCCTTGTGACCGCAGGATGGTCAAGTGAATGCATTTTTCAAATAAAAAAAATAAAACAAAACAACAACAAAAAACCCCAAAGGTTTTTTTTGCCATAGGCTGATTGCCGATCCGGGATGTTTGCCCATTCTGTTTTGTGTTCACTTTAGCCTCCCCTGATATAGAGGGGTTGCTATTGATTGCTTTATTCACATAAGCCATTAATACATTTGAATTAATGTTATGGTTATTGCATTGTTGATTATTCACTCATTCTGAGTCAATCGATGCAGTGAGACGCCGGGATTTGAATCTGCGGCATGAAATCACAGAGCTTTGAACTCTTCACGGAATCACTCACTTGACTCCGAAGTAAAATAGTAAGATTAAATGAGAACTTACCAGTTTGAAGTTTTATCCTTATTTTATGAGGAGTTACGTTGGTGATTACGTGCCCACCACGCCCAACCCTCTCTCTCATAAAGGTCATATGGTAGTTCTCATGTTTGCTGATCTTACTATGTTACTTCAAATATTCTGTTATCTGTGATTGCATACCACTGCTTTGAAGATTGACTGGCATGCGCATTGGCAGGCATCTTCACGTAATCACCAACATTACTCCTCATAAAATAAAGATCAAACTTCAAACTGGTAAGTTCTCGTTTAATATCGGTGCAATTGTACAAACTTGTACATCACCAAAGTCAGCGAAATCCACACTCTTTGGAGACTGCACTCAGAGAACATTGTGTTAAAAGCATCTTGTGTCAATGCATTTTAATTAATAAAGATCATGTGGATTAAACAGTATATGCTGCTTTACTGATACTACAGGACACAGAATATAACATTTACAAGCTGCTTTAAAACTTGTCTCTAATAGTGAAGATCTTTAACTCAGAAGCCATGCTGTATTCAAGAGAAGCAATGATAATCATTTATTCAAATTTGACTTTTAAAATACCCTTTCGAGAATTCAATTCATCTGTCATAGCTTTCGTTCAGTGGGGAATGTGTTGTGAAAACTTGCATCCTTGTCAATTTTTATTCTTCCTGCCAAAATTAAATGAATATATGTCTCATTTCTGAAAACATTTTGCTGTGAGAATAATACTTTATGACTAATAAATAAAATAAATGTTTTCCAGAGGGTTCAGAGGAGGTTTACAAGAATGATTCCAGGAATGAGTGGGTTAACATGTTGAGCGTTTGACGGCACTGGGCCTGTACTCGCTGGAGTTTAGAAGAACGAGGGGGACCTCATTGAAACATACCGAATAGTTAAAGACTTGGATAGAGTAGATGTGGAGAGGATGTTTCCACTAGTGCGAGAGTCTAGGACTACAGGCCATAGCCTCAGAATTAAAGGATATTCTTTTTGGAAGGAGATGAGGAAGAATTTCTTTAGCCAGAGGGTGGTGAATCTGTGAAATTCTTTGCCAAAGAGGGCTGTGGAGGCCAAGTCAATGGATATTTTAAGGCAGAGATAGATAGATTCTTGGTTAGTATGGGTGTCAGGGGTTATGGGGAGCGGGCAGGAGAATGGGGTTAGGAGGGAGAGATAGATCAACCATGATTGAATGGTGGAATAGAATTGATGGGTCGAATGGCCTAATTCTGCTCCTATCGCTTATGGCCTTATGACCATATCTTTTTAAAATAATACATAAATTGAATAGTTCAATCTCAGGATTAATTGTCCAGTATGCTTTGTTTGAATACAGATATTGTGTTATGTGGCACTCCTTTATAACACAGTACCTTGGAAAAATCGATCAATTCCCCACCATTGCTGCCACTGTGCTGCTGTTCAGTTACTTGATCAGATGGATTGTCAAGCAATCAAGTCTCAAAGCATTGATTCCGAGTGC
Source organism: Leucoraja erinaceus (assembly GCF_028641065.1). Taxonomy (NCBI): domain Eukaryota; kingdom Metazoa; phylum Chordata; class Chondrichthyes; order Rajiformes; family Rajidae; genus Leucoraja; species Leucoraja erinaceus. The sequence continues at coordinate 17,227,741 of NC_073391.1, read as the reverse complement.
TGTAGTTTTAATAAATACTTTTTGCTTCATTCTTTATTTTTTCAAACTTTTGATGTTCGGCTATGGAGTTTGACACTAATGTATTCGCCCTGAATTTGTCTTCCAAGTCTAGTTTCCATCAAAGATGTGTGTGACTATTGGTAGGTTGGATGTAGAATGAGTCTCACACACAAAAATATTGAAAAACTTTGATGTCAAGCAAAGCCAGAGTTAGCCAGCTGTTGTATCCTCAAACAAATGGATGATCATGACAGTATAACATAAGAACTTGCAGAGGTCGAAAAGGGGAGTCTATTTGTAGGTAAGGGAATGGCTGGCAAATGGGAGACTTTCAAAAATGAGATAGCAAAAGTACAGGAACAGCTTGTTCGAGTTTGGATAAAAGGTAAGGCTGTCAAGCTTAGGGAACCCTTGTTGATGAGAAATGTTAAGGCTCCGGTCAGGAAAAAGAAGAAGAAATACATCAGGTTTAGGCAGTTGGGATCAAGCAAATCCCTCCGCATGTATACGAAGTGTAGGAGGACAATTAAGAAGGTAATCAGGAGGGCAAAAAATAAGACATGAAATGGAGCTGGTAGGCATGGTAGAGGAAAATCCAAAGAGATTCTACAGGTAAATCACGAGTAGAAGGGTGGCAAGAGAAAGAATAGGTTACCTAAAAGATCAGCATGGCCATTTCTGTGTAGAACCATAGGAGATGGAGTTATTAAATTAATACTTCTCATCTGTTTTTATTGAGAAGATCATGGAAGTTAAGGAATTGAACAATGGAAATTGTGATGCCTTAGATTCTCTACAAAAGTGGGGGTAATTAGTGGTTTCAAAGCACAATATGATATATAAAACTCCATGTGGTCTGGCCAAATGAATCTATGGACCTTGTGGGATGCTATGGAGGAAATTGCAGAGACACTTGAAGTTCCAGAAGACTGGAGGATGGATAATGATGTACTGTTATCTAAGAAGGGCAGCAAGGACAAGGCAGGGTACTATAGGCTAGAGAGCCTGATGTCAATTAAGAAAAATTGTTAGAGGGAATTCGTAGGGAAAGGATAGGAGTTACTAGCATTTGGTTAGGCATGGACTGATAGACTTTGTGCTTGGGAATTAATGTCTCACAAATCTGATAAGGTTTTTTGAAGGAAGCCACCAAGAGGATCGATGAGGGCAGGGCAGTGGATGTTGTCCATAAGGACTTTAGCAAGGCCTTTGACAAATACCTGCTTGTTAGGCTAGTCTGGACTGTGGTAGTGCATGGAATCCAAGGTGAGCTACACAATTGGATTCACAAATAGCTTGGAGAAAAGGAATCAATGTGTAGTTGTGGGGTTGTATTTCTGCTGGAGGCCTGTGACCAGTGGAATTACATAGCTGGTGCTGAGTTTGATGTTGTTTGTTACCTCCATTACGATTGGATTACGATGTAGTTAACATTGTTGGTAAATTTACAGATGATACCAAATTTAGTGATGACAGTGAGGAAGTATTTCTCAGTTTGCAATAGGATCTAGATCAGTTGGGAAGATGGGCCAAGGAATAGAAAATTGAATTTAACAAGTGTGAAGTGTTGCACGTTGGTATGTCAAACCAGAGCAAGATTTGCACAGTAAATGTTAGAGACATGGAGATTGTTGCAGGCACATAGAGATCTGGGACTACAGGTGCACGAGTCACTGAAAGAAAATGGCGAGTCAGGAGGATAGTGAGGTGAAGAAGGCATTTGGCATGCTTACCTTTATTGGGAAAGGTATTGAGTACTAAACGTGCGACAACATGAATGCAGCTGTATTGATGAGACATACTGTGTGCAGTCCTGATCGCTTAGCTATAGGAAGGATGGAATTGATAGAAAAAGTGCAGATTCACCAGTATGTTACCTGAATTGCTGTATGACAAGATCTGCCAAAGGCCTGTATAGATCTGTGACTCTTTGACGGTTTCTAACTATCTCCAGTGTGCCAAACTTTTTTTTTTTAATTGTTTTTAATTTTTTTTTAATTAGAAGCAATTGTACAAAGATAAAACATTCGTCATCTAAAATTATACAATTATTGTACAGCTACATTTTTAACCTTATAACCTTATAACATGAAAATGGAAGAAGAAAAGGAAAAGAACAAGAAAAGGAAAGAGTGAAAAGTGAAAAGATAGATCGAAAAAGAACAAAAGAAAGACCCTTAAACTACCAAAGTAGTGGCCAAAAAATATAGAAATAAGAAAAAAGGAAGAGAAAGGTGGAGCTATACCTTGTATCACCCCCCCCCCCCCCCCCCCCCCCCCCCCCCCCCCCCCCCCGCTCACCCTCACCCAACCCAGCATCGGATTTTAATTTAAATTTCGCACCATGCTATTCTTGTAAGAATTAGGTGAAGGGTGTCCATGTCTTGAGAAATTGATCTGGTTTTTCCACCAAGACAAGCCTAATGTTTTCCAAATGTAGTATCTCGGACATGTTTGTGATCCACATCTTCACTGTAGGGACTGTTGGCTATTTCCAAAATTTAAGTATTCGTTTTTTTGCCGTTATCAGGCCATTGTTAAGGAAATGTCTTTGAAATAACGTTAGATCAGAACAGACCTCTGACATACCTAGTTTGATCAATTTCCCCTCTCCCTCTGTGATTCCCCCTTCCCTCCAACTCTACGACCCCTCTGTGATCAATTTTATGTTGGGAGTTGCACACTTTTAAACTATATTCAAAGTATTAAATGTTTTAACAGTTAACACCAATTAAGAATATTTAAATAAACGAAATATGTCCAAAACAATGTATACAATAGCTGTTACTTTCCAATCAGGTTTTGAGAATTGGAGAAGATTATTTGAGATAAAATATCACACTAGACAGTGGGAACAGACACAACTTTGCTTTCTTACTGGGCGCCAGTGACACAGCACACAGACTCACTGGTGAAGAAGTGGGCTGTGGGCCGAGGAGCTTTTTCGTTCAGGTTCGTGACTCAACTCACGGAACTACCTGAATTTTTTAAGATATTGCGTATAAATATTATATAAATCATACCTGAAACTCGTCAAGACCAAAACCTGCACATTTTTTAAAAAATATGAGGAAAAACCTCCAATTTTCCGAGTAGTAATTGTCCAATCAATGCATGTTTGACATTGAAGTCAGATGCAAATTGACCAATCCCGTGCTTTGTTTTATGGTCGCTAGGCAGCGAGGACCCTGGGATCATGGTTGCCTCCTCATTACATCAATAGCAATAGCAAGGTTTCCAAGGAATAAAGGTAATGCTAATCTTGTTGATCAATTTGTTTTTCAATTGATTTATCTTTATAAAGTTGTGATGTGAACTGTTAAACTGTGAACTCCATCCGGCGCGGCTTTATTGGCTTCAGAAGCCAGTACGGAAGCGGCCGTTCCAGGGCTCCCATGCCGCTGTGAGGATTCTCCCGACGCTGGAGCACCATCACCCGGCGAGAACGGCCTGGAACATCGGGCCTCCGTGGAGGCAACTGTGGAGGCCTCAATGGGCCCGACTATGGGTGAACTGGGGATGGGGACTGGACTTTGTGCCTTCCCTCATATTGGGAACCATTGTGGGGGGATGTTTTTATGTTTAAATGTCTTTATTATTGTTATGTCTGTATTCTTTCTTTATGTGCTGCACGGAGAGGACGCTGGCGCTGTTTGTTCGCCGCTTCTCCGTTTGCTATTGTCTGTTACTATTGTAAAGTGACTTTGAGTCTTAGAAAAGCGCTATAAAAATTAAATTTATTATTATTATTAAATAAAAATGATAAATAACAAATGTAGAGCTAGGGTCAGGGTCGGTTGGTCAGTTGGGTTTGTCGGTAGGCCGATGGATGCTGTGGAGGATTGGTCGGGCTATTGGGCCGCCGGTGGGCGGTGAGAGTGGCCGGCCAGGGCCGGGCTGCCGGTGGGTCGTGAGAGTGGCCGGGCCGCTGGTGGATGGTGAGAGTGGTTGTTCCGCCGGTGGGTGCTGTGAGGGATCGGTCGGGGGATTGGTTGGGCTGCCGGTTGGCCGGTGTTGCAGCAAATAACCAGGCGGTCTGACAGAGCTGGCACTATGGTGGTGCTGAAGGCGGCCCGGGCGGCATGCAGGGCAGTGCTGCCGAAAGTATCCGGTATCTTTACTCATCGCCAGCAAAGTGTCCAGGTGAGTGAAGGGAGACCCACTGCTAGTCCCGCTCGGGGGCCTAGAGATAGAGTTGGGAGCGGAGCCGGGGCTGGAGGTGAGGTTGGGATGGGGTGATACAGTTGCCTTGTGGTCTTCTCTGGACCACCCCGGGTACGGGAGCAGGAGGGGTGCAGTGCGGAGCGGAGCTGCCTGGGCTACGGCTCAGTGGGAGACCCCCGCCGGAGGATCGTGCTCCCCTAGTGCTGGTGTCTCTACACCTCTTGTGTTTACGTATATCCAGCTTCTCCTCTGGAATGAACTACAATGCACCCAGATCCCCATGAGGGCAAGGAGCCAGGGTTGACATCTACACTGAAGATAGACATAAAATGTTTGCATCTCACAGTCGCCTGACCCGCTGAGTTACCCCAGCGTTTTGTGTCTATCTTCAGGGTAGATTGTCAGAGATGTTGCATGACCTGCCGAGTTACCCCAGCATTTTGTGTGTGTATATCTTCAGTGTAAACCAGCTTCTGCAGTTCTTTCCTACACACTTGATATCTACCCTGTAAAGGGCCTGTCCCACTTGGGCGACCTAATCCATGAGTCCAGAAGAGTGAGGCATGACCGGTCATGTTGAAACCACGAGCTGGATCAACTGAACCGCGAGCTGCATCTACTGACCGCACACACACACAAACACATCGCGAAGGTGGGGGCCAGGGAAAGCGGAGGAGCGCTGGCTGCACGATGAAGAGGAAGGTAAATGGCTGCCACAGAGTGCCGTAAGTACTTTAGAGAGGAGGGGGGAGAGAAGTGGAGAGAAGGAGATAGAAGGAGACAGAAGGTGGAGAGGAGGGGAGAGAAAGGGGGGAGAGCAGTGGAGACACTTTTAAGAAGTTTAATAAAGTTTAGCGGGCATTTTACCTACCGGTAGGTCTTCCTAGGTCGTGAAACTTCAATGAGCCAATCAAAATGGCCGGTCAGCGAAGGAGATGGCCCACGGCTGCCCTCGACTGCCTATAAGTAAATAGCGACCCCACTCCACTGCATTATGAGAAAAAGACCCATGCCGACCAAATTTTAATCGCGGAAATTTTTTTAAATTTCCTGAAAATTTTTCAGCGACCTAGCTGAGGCCGCGAGTAGGCGTGAACCTCCCTCGAGCATGAAGTAGAGTTCCAGCCACCTCATACGACCTCCTAGGACCTTGTGTTGACCATGCTGCGAGTTTGAGCAAACTTCTAAACTCGTTTCATCTCAAATAATAATAATTCTTAGGTCGCCCGGCCCTTAACACCCAGAGATGTCACCGCTCATTCTCCTAAACCTGAGACAGTTCAAGCTGGAGTTACTGTCGCTGCAGGAATCAATGTGAAAAACCTTCCCTACACTTCCTCATTCACAACCACACGCATTCTTGGACCCATTCCTGTTGTGGTCTAGTATCTTTGGTGCTGCTCCCCACCATCATTACCATGATGATCCAGAAGGGCATGCTGGCTGAGGTGGACGTGCTATGGGGCCACACGTACGGAGTCTGTAGCCGGTCCCAAGGCGGCTTCAGCTCCAGCCGTGGGAAGTTCTGGAAGGGGGGGCGAGTTAAGGTTAGGCATTTTCCTGTCAGTAGCAGATGCCTTAGCCTTCCCCCAGCCTGGCACTGCCCCAGTCCCACTCTGGCCAAGACCCCACTCTGCACACTGGCAGTCAGTGGGGTTCAGTAAACGGGGGAACCCACAGGAACTGCCCTCACCCATTAATTAGGCTGGTTCAAGAGCCGGACGTCTGCGGCAGTCTCATTCAAAAAACACACTCGCAATTATATTAATTATATTATTTTCCTTTCTTCTTTTTTTTCTTTTCTTTCTAGGGTCTTATTTATTTTCTTTGCTTCCTTCTCTAATTCCTTCCCTAAGGGGTTCTCTTCTCCCAACACTTTCCTGCACCTTCACTATTCTTGCTTACTTTCCTTACTTCTTTTATTTCTATCTTTTTTAAAGCTCAAAAAATGAAGTGGTACAACATAATGTAATAAGATATATGCGATGTATTAATGTGATTTACTGTACTGCTAATAAAAATAAAATTAAAACAAATATATATATATTATTTTTATATATAATTATAAGTAATTATATATGATTACAGTCATATACACATCATATATGGTATAATAATATATGGTTTAAATAGACTGCAACATGGAAATAGGCTCCCCATGGTGTGATATGGGCATTGGACACTAGATGGCGGTTACTTTTTCAATCTCATTTTCTAATTAGTTTAATTAATTAATGTGCAACTTTTGGCACTGACGAGTTATGACTTCCTTCTCAATTATGTTTTATCTAAATCTGTGCTACATTTCATGTAGTTCCGAGACATGGGTCACGGAAGTTGATTTCTAGACACATTTTTGATGCTCAGCCCACAGCCTACAGATGATTTGGGGACTTCCACACTCCCGCAGACATGGGAGGGAAGGATTACAAACCTGCTAGCACTTAGGCAGGGAATTGTTGACTGTTCTGTGGCGAACTGCCAATATCCACTTGCAAGATGCAAGCCATTCTTCATGCTGCACCATCCCTCTTGTCACATCCCTGGTGCCACCAGTACGCTTGTGCTACTCCAGCTCTGCTTGACTCCAATCTGCCCTTGTCCCACAAAAAATATTGCCAGTATTTGAATGAATGCTGGTACATAAAATTCCCTCAACACTAAAAGTCTCCCACCCATTACAAACTGGAAATGCCATAAAATTACATTAACTATCCACACATGTTGAAGTGTCCAGAACATCTGGTACGAGGTGCAGTCAGGGATCCCCAGACCACGCAACTGGGCTTACTTTAGTGACTCGGGTGTCTATTGAAATATTATGCAAATGTTCCAAAATAATGAAAGGTGCAGATCGTCAGAACTCTCTAGATTCCATCATTGATTCATCCAGGGGCAGCAAGGTATACTAAGTGAAAATAAGAGCAGAATAGGAGCAGGAGGAGACCATTCAGCCCCTCAAACCTCCCCCTTGATGTCACACAACAAGTCTGAGAATCTTGGCTGAGAATCTCTGAGAAAGTCTGAGAATCTCCCTGCTGAAGCATGAGGTACTGAGTAGCACCTCCTGGTGACGGAATGGACAACTGGGTGAAGGTCACCCCTCTGGAACTTTTAATATCTTCTTGACAACTCACTACATGGGAAACTGGTGAGAGACTGGAGATTGTGCACTTGGCTTTGTATACAAAGGACGCTAAATAAAGTTGGTAAACAAAGCAGGAACGAGAAGAGAACCTGTTAAAATCCTTTTTATAATAAAGTGAAACTATAAGGCACTTCACCAGAGACTAATTGCTCCTGTTCAGCTCAAATGTCGAGAGAGGCAATTTGCTTGGATTAACGTTCTCGGAGCTGTCCCATGACATTGATCACACTATGTCAGGGGATACAATGTTTTATAAGGATTGTGTTTATATCATAAAGCACAATGCATAATTTCCCTGCTAAGGAGGGGACTACAATGTCTCATTATTGTAAGTATGCATTTTGTGAGGCTAATTAGAGATCTGTTACTCTGAAGTCAGCACGGAAGTCAATAGAGGCAGCTTACAATTTTTGAAGAATAATGGAGAAATCTGCATCTGTCACAGAATGTGACTGCTGGAATGAAATATTGCCCCAGGTGGGATTATGGAAGGAAAAGGCAGAAACTAGGATACTGCCTCACTGATGATTTGGGGATTCCCTCCTCCCGCTCCCCATATATGTTCTAGGTAACGGCTTCTCACATTCCTTCACTGATTTATTCATCTCTACTCCTGCTGATGGATACTCTGCCTTATGGTTTGGCCAGAGCAGACACAGAGATGCTGGTGAATCCTAGCTATTTCAGTAATGGTTCTGAGGTAATCTCAATTGAGATGAAAGAATATCATGATCTTCCCCATTCCATTTACAACATTTACCAGATGCAGGTCTTTATATTACAAACTGTGTTTAATGAGACATTTCCTCCAATCATGGCACTCCCACTAAAGATCTGCCGGGATTCTTTGCCTGTTTAACTTGCTCTGAATCCTGCAGAACCAGCTGTGCACTAATAACAATGAGAGCAATTGATTGAGCCTGGAGTGGGTACAGAAATCCAGCTTCAAATTCAAAACATGAAGAAGAAAATACTTCCTTTCGGTCCACATGATGCATTCATAAATTTAGTTTAGTTTAGAGATGCAACGTGGAAACAGGCCCTTCGACCCACCGAGTCCGCACCGACCAGCGATCCCTGCACATTAACACTATCCTACACACACTAGGGACAATTTACATTAATACCAAGCCAATCAGCCTACAAACCTGTACGTCTTTTGAGTGTGGGAGGAAACTGAAGATCTCTGAGTAAACCCACTCAGAACGTACAAACTCTGTACAGACAGCACCCATAGTTGGGATCGAACCAGGGTCTCTGGCGCTGCAAGTGCTGTAAGGCAGCAACTCCACCACTGTGCCACCGTGCCACCACCTGCAGACTTGAGTGCATAATACGAATGACACTCCAATGCTATGCTGCTGGAAGTGGTGTCTTTTCAATAAGATGTTGCGGCTTTTCCCTGGGAACGATTGACATATGGAGCATGGTTTTGATGTAAAAGTAGATGATATAGGAGGGTGAGGATGTTTAGGTGTCAATTGTTTTAATATGATGCAATGTTGCTGCATTACTTTGTTTGGAGAAATAGACTTACTTAGTCCTTAGTTCAATTATGACATTATTATTGTTAATTATTTTTCTACACTGGCAATAATTGGGTTCCCACCATTAATTCAACATTGTCACCAGATTTATTCCAATTTGAGAAATACAACTGGTGTTTAGTAACTACTTATCTATATTACTAAATCTCTGATCTTGACCGCTTTTGTATTGTATTGTATTGTATTCAAATTTATTGTCATTGTCTCAATTAGAGACAACAAAATGAATTTCCCTTTACAGTCAGTTTCATAAAAATAAATAAATAATAAATAACATTAAAACATATTAAAAAAATAAAATAGAAATTAAAAAAAAAGCACAAACACAGAAAGTCCACGACGCAACATAACACAGTGGCACCAAGGTGAGGAAGGCACCATTGTCCAGCCAGCCTCCCCTCCGATCTTCCCAGATGTTCATCCGTGGTCGGGGCCTTCTGAGCACCCGCAGTCGCCGCCCTGGGTGGCCCGATGTTCAGGCCCTCACGCCGGGCTAGTGGAACGCCGACGCCGATCCCCGACGGTGAACATCCTCCCCCTCAGCGGCCCGGACCTCCTGATCAGCCGCCTCCCGCTGCCGGAGTCTGCAGCTCCCGAGTCTGCAGGCCGAGCCAGGCAGAGTCGCAGGACCCCGCGTTGTTAGTCAGCGCCGCCCGCGTTGGGAGCTCCGCAAACCGCAGCTCCATGATGTTGGTGCAGCAGGTCCAGCACTCCGGGCTCCAGACGGCGACCCCCGGTAAGTCATCGCCAGCCCCGCGATGTATCAGCGCTGTCCCGCCGCTGCTGGAGCTCTGGTCAATCCCGGCAGAAAAGGCCGCGCCAATCCAGGTAGGCCGCTGGGGGGGGGGGGGGGGGGGGGGGGGGGGGGGGGGTCGCGTCCTCACCAGGAAGCGGCTGAAGGACGGTATCCCCCGCACCGTGCCCTCTTCCCCCACATAACGACATTAAAAAAATTAAAAAAAACACATCAGCATAACTAAAAAAACAAAAAGATACTCGGCTGAAGGTGGAGGCTGCTGGCACCAGCGCCACCGGAAGTACAATACAAGGCAGCAATACAAGGCCGACTGTGCTGCAATTTCCAAGAGAACGCCGCCACCTACGACCATCATTTTTGGCCACCTCGCTCAGAGCCCCCTCCGCCATATGAGTGCGGAGGATTTTTTCCATCGATGAAAAATTAGAGAGATATTAATGTTTTTACAAAGTTTCCCATTCTCTCTGCTGCCCCTGTTGACGGCAGGGGGAGGGACTATAAAACCAGGAAGTGTCATGCCTCACTCAGTCTCTGCCAGACCAGGAAGTGAGAGGGTCACGGCTATCTGAGCTGCGAATAACACTGAACGCATGTCTAATCCACGGTGAGTCCCCTCGATGCCGCTGTAAAGTGGCTGCAGCCCTTTTTAAAAAGTTTGTATTCACAAAATGAATTTTGGTTGTTGGGTGTCTGCAGCCCAATTGTTTGCCTTACCTTTTTTAACAAGTTTGTGTTCACAAAATGAATTTTGGTTGTCGGGTGTCTGCAGCCCAATTGTTTGCCTCGCCTTTTTTTTAACAAGTTTGTGTTCACAAAATGAATTTTGGTTGTCGGGTGGCTGCAGCCCAATTGTTTGCCTTGGCTTGGCTTTTAAAATCGTTGCAACAGTTGGATGCCTGCCCAAGCATCCATACTGCCCACAATGTCTATACTAGCCCTCTGGAAACCAGTACCTTCGGCCCGCAACACCCATACTAGCGCAACAGACAGCCCCCCCCCCCCCACTGGCGAGCAGTTTTGGAATTGGTGGAGAGGTGGAATATTGCGTTGGTGACCAGTCCTCCCGTGTGATGCTGGGACCCAATGGGTCCCACTTAGTCTAGTACATTTTATATCAGGTGCCTGACTGAGAATTACATTCTTGCTTTAAAGCAGAGGGTCATGAGTTCAAATCCTGCCCTGGAGACTTGAGTGCATAATATGTGATACTCCAGTGCTATGCTGCTGGAAGTGTTATCTTTTCAATAAGATGTTAAACCAGGGCTCTATTTGCCCTCTCTGTTGTACATAAAACATCCATGGCTCTAGGAAGTGAGTTCTGCTTGTCAACAGACATCATTTATTCTCGAACTAAATCACCAAGAGCAAAATGTCTACTCATTTATCTCAATCTCTTTCCAGTATCTTTTCTATACTGCACTATTGATGAAACTGTCAAAACGCACTTTTGTTGAGTGTTTTGCAGGGTTCATGAATACCCATTCCTGACTTTTTCACCAGACAATTGTTATTTTTAGCTCACCACCCTCTCTCACTGCCCAATTACCCATGACACCTACATTTCCTCACCCTTTTGTATCTATCTATCTTCTTCTTCTATCTATACTATTAATAAAACTATCATCTTGACCACTCCGTTGTATTTAAATTTGCGCAAAAACGATCTCCCATAGCGCTACCACTCCCCCGCCCCCACACCCCCCTCACCCCCCTTCCCCTACCCTCCTTTCCCACCTTACAAAACAGTTTCTTCCCAACAACCATTAGACTCTTGAACACTACAAACACCAATTAAAATAAGAACTATGAACTACAAACTGTCTTGGTTGCACTAAGGACGTTGGGCTTTTTTGCACTACAATTGGTGTTTTTTGATTTATTCAACTGTATTATCAATTGTATTATCTATGAGTATCGTGTTTACTTCTGGTGCAAGGAACCTCCCTCTTCTTGGGTATATCACTGATGAACACTTCAGTCTTCCTAGGACCTCACTTCTCTCCTGCACAATAACCATAGCGCACATTGCTGCTGTCCCTCTGACAAAGTAAAGTGTACCTTATTTGGCTCATGCTCTTCTCAGGTTTTCCTTCAGCCTAGTGTTAGCAGCTATGCTGAGTTTAAGGTTGGTGGATGACATGCATTTCCTGTGTTTCTGGATAGTGTGCTATATGCAATGAAGTTTCAGCTCACCAAAAAATGATGCAATCAAACTTTTGGACAAACGTGCTTCTTCATTCATACTTAACTGCACTAAATCTGCATGGAATGAAAGGCTATAGGTAAATCCAACAGGCATCTGGGATTCCAATGAAGATACTTTAGCTCAAATGCAGTCTTAGAATTGTTATGTTTTTATGCTTTGATTAGGTTAGGCTTCTGTTCAAAGACAAATTGGTATACAAATATTTTTATGAACTCCAAACATTTGTCAGTTTTTTTAAAATCCATTGATTTCTGACTATTTTCTTTGATGTCACAAGCTTGGCCATTTAGTTTACTTTTCAATCTTTGTCCCGACATATGCCCTTTGCTGTTCTGCTGACAGTGATATTTACTGTTCCTAGCTTACTATTTTGATGAGTGATGGATTGGTCAAAAAATGAGTAAAGCTTCAGTATGATTGACACATCACTACTGTATTTTGTGGCTACATCTCCACCGACAAATAGCATCATATTAATATCTTACAGGGCTCGACAGCCTGGATGCTGGTAGGATGTGGATATCCTTCAGCTGAGGACTTTGGATCCAGGGGTCTCAAGATAAAGGGTGGATCATTTAGGACTGAGAAGATGAGAAATTTCTTCAAGTGGAGTCAAGAAGCCAAGGGTCAACAATGTTTAGTTGGCATATGTACCGAAAACGGAACAATGACACAATTCTATGATCTTACAAGGGTTGCAGGGTATTAAAAATCCTGCTCATTCTTAATTATGCAGAGACAAAGGGCACAAACACACATACACAAAAAACTAATAAACGGTAATTCACAAAAATTATTACTCAACCTACAGCCCCACAAATTCCACTCTCTCCTGTACCACCCTCTACCTTTAACTTACCATCAATATTCTTACCCTTCCACCCCCACTCAAGAGGTTGAGTTCAAATGTAACACACTGAAGATTTCTCTCCTGTGTAGGAAGGAAGATGCTGGTTTAAACCAAAGATAGACACAAAAACCTGGAGTAACTCAGCAGGTCTCCCAGCATCTCTGGAGGAAAGGAATAGGTGATGTTTCGAGTCAAGACCCTTCTTCAGACTGGAAGAAGAGTCTTCTCTCCTGCATGGAGAAAGAGAATCTGTTTTCTTCCACAGGAACAGAAACAAGCACCTTCCCCATTCATACACCTCCATGATGAACAGAGGCTGGCTGAGATTGCACAGTGAGCTGACTCCAGGTTAGAAGTGAAAATAATAGGGACCGGAGACCTTTCAGGTTAAAACTGACATGAACAGTGAGATAGCATTGGTCAGAAATGATTGCACGATCATGCCATCTCTATCACAACCCGTATCAGTTCTTCCCCCATCGTAAAATAGTCAATTCATCCAATGGCTTAAGATAACCCTCACATACCAAAAGGGGGTTCTCAGTGTACAATGCTAATGGACCTCATTATTTTAAACATTACCCCTGAAATGCATGCCAATCTGATGAATATACCATGATGTGAATTACACTCAGCTGCAACAGCTACAGTAATGAATAGCCATCATCAGTTTTGAACAGCAGGCCAAAGCGTTCAAAATCTCAACCACTATTGTCACCTGCAGAGCAGAGATCCTCCGGGGAAAGTGTATTTTGTGCAGAGGTCAGAGTTCTTCGAGTGAGGCACCATTTATCAGGAAATATAGAGAGGTCCTGGCAAGCCATTTAAGTAGATTGATCAGGGCTTTATTCATTGATGTGATAAAAGCTGGTGAACCAACAAAGTTGCAAGTGATAACTGTAAATGACGGAATAATATGCACTATTGAGGCTCTCTTGGGTGCTATTGGTTTACTGAGTTGGTGGTAATGAATGGATCATAGATGGATCACTTGGTCTACATGGAGATTATGCATATAAAGTGTTCAGGGAAAGCATCTACATAAGATAAATCACTTATTGCCCATATAGACATTGCCTCCTTCCCTTTGTTCAGTGGAGAGACAAATGTTGCTGATCGATATCGATATCCTTCTGGACGCTTTTGAATCCAACTTCTCCCTTAGCTCCTGTTGGTTCTCTATATCTACTTTCTGCCCCATAGCAGCTGGGTTACCTGGTTGATCTTTCTCTGTGCACAATGCTAGGTTATGTAGCATGCTGTGCTCGTCATGCCAGGCTATGCTGCCAATTGCTATGAAGTTTCCACACCTGGAGGGCATTCTTTGCTTGAAGAAGGAAGCGGAATCTGAACTTAAGGAAACAATGGTAATTTACGTACGTGACCATTCTCAAACGTACGCGGTTGCCGTTGTATCAAAGGTCACACAGAGTAATCGGATTGCAAAGAGGTTAAAAACCATGGAAGCAGAATGTATACCCCCTCCGCAAAAACAAGACAAGTGTTGAAAATGTCAGTTAGCATGGATTCCTGAAGGAATCTAGACCCCCAGATACCCTCCAGTTTAAAGCCCTTCAAACACAAGAGGGGAGCCCAGAAAAGAGTTCTCTGTGTCAGTTGGTATTGAGACTATCTACCCCTATCCAGTTAAACCATATCCAGTTAAATCCTGACCAGCCACAGATCAATATCACCAGTTAGAGTGAAACAAATTGTCAAACAATGTAAAGAAACGTATTTGGAACATTGGGATAAAGAAACCAAAAACCAAAGCAGATTAGAATGTTACTGTGCCCTAAAAAGAGATTATAAATTGACAGACTATCTCTCAACTGTTAGAGACATAAAGCAGAGACAGACCCTCACCAAATACAGATAAAGTGACCACTATTTGGCAGTTGAAAAAGGAAGGCAGAAGAGATTCTGGCAACCAAGAGAAAACAGAATATGCGGCCACTGTTTGACAGATGAGGTTTAAACAGAGGTGCACTTCCTCCTAAAATGCAAAAAAATTGACAAAACAAGGAAAGCATACTTTGACAAACTCAGTGAGGCAACCCCTGATTTTAAAGAACTAGATGATACATCAAAACTAAGAATAACCCTTGGCGAAGGAAATACGGCACATCTTGGTGCACAATACGTAACAGCATGCCACAACCTGAGAGACGGTGAATGACCAACATGCACATATGTACGCACACACTAATTGACATTAACTGACACTAAGAAATTAATATTGAATTGCTAAACTTGCTATTGTGTTGTACTGCTTACAGCTGCAAGAACGTGTAGCAATCAATAAAGGGCTATAGGCCTATTGCGAGTTTATGTACAGGGACATATCTATCCATGCACTGTATACTTGTATTTATACTTATGCATCTTAAATATGGATGTCATGTTTTATACTTTGGCAATATAACAATGTATTTTTTATCATGCCAATAAAGTTTTAAAATTGAAATTGTAATTGAATATATATATATATATATCTTTCTCTCTCTTTCTCTCTCTCGCTCTCTCTCTATATATATATATATATATATATACCTATACATAACTAAAACTCTGATCTTGTTATCTTTCGTTTTGTGCTGTCTTTCTATTTACGCAAAAATGGTTCACGATTGCGCTATGATTTTCCACCAGTGTACTCACCGTTCTCCTCTACCGCGAGTGCACCAAGTTTTGTTCCGATCGGGGGTCTAATGTACAAGTTAGCTAGGTTTAAAAACCGCGCATGCGCAGATCAATCTCCTCTCTTGCCAGACGGCGCCGCGTGGATTGGTCTTTTCTCCTGTCATTTCGCGGGACGGTCTGCCCCTTCCTGCGCCACCGTGTCTTTACTGGAGCTGAGGGGCGCTCTGGATGGCCGGCGGAGGTCTCCAACCAGACACAATTTTTGGAGGGACCAGAAGCGGCCCCGCCCAACCAGGCCTGGTGCGGAGATGTCGCCAAACGGAAAATAGAGACTCTACTGGAGCTGAGGGAGGCTCTGGTCTCCAACCAGACATAATTTTCGGAGGGACCAGAAGCGGCGCGGCCCGGCCCAGCCCAGCGTGGAGTCGGAGATGTCACCGATGTCGCCAGAAAAAGGAGACTCTGATCCCGGCGGAGAACGTACAGCGACCAGCGACCGCTGTGAGTCTTCAGCACACCGTCAGCAACAGCTCCTTCCCCTCTGGTCCCTCTCGCTGGCTCCTGCCCCCCTTCCCTGTGATAGCCCCCTGTCTTTTCTCCGAACTCTCTTCCCCCCCCTCCGCCCACACGCCCCTCCCCCACCCACAACCCCCCCCTCACCTACACACCCCTCCCCTCACACCCCCCACACCTCACAACCCCCACCCTACCTCACACCCCCCCACCTCACACCCCCCCCCCCCCCCCCCTCACACACACCCCCGCCTCACACCCCCCCCCCCCCCCTCGCCTCGCACACCTCCGTGCCCTGCCTCACACCCCCGCCTCACAGCCCCCCGCACACACCCGGTCTCACACACCCCCCCCCCCCCCGCCTCACACTCCCCCTGCCTCACATCCCCCCCTCCCCCCCCCCCCTCATAGCCCCCCCCCCCCCGCCTCACTTGGGTGAGTGGTGGAATATTGCGGGTCCCACTTAGTCTAGTAATCAATAAAGTGACATAACCATCTGATCATTATTACACAATCTATGGATTTTTACAGTTTTCGAGTAGCTCTTCAATTCATAAGCTGACCAGTGAAGTTTCCACATGTCAATGTCTCGTTAAGTTGTTAGTTAATCAAGAACACTGTGAGCTGTGTTCCTTGTCCCCAGTTCCACCACTGTCCTTGATTTGATTTTCATTTTATGTCGGAAGGAACTGAAGCTTGCATTATACAATAATTGGCATAATTAGACAAGACTCTGCTGCGGGAAAAACTATTAAATGTAAGAACATTAAGAATCACCTAGTCTAATTCGGCAATTGTTGCAATTACACCTAGAAAAGATATCTAACAAAATTTACTCCAGGCAAATTTTAATTTAGATTAGACTAAGTGGGACCCATTAGGTCCCTGTCACACGGGAGACCTGGTACCCCAACGCAACCCATTCCCCAATGTAATATTCCACCACTCACCCGTTCCCTAATGCAACCCGTCTCCCCAACGCAATATTGCACCACTCACGCGTGGCCCCCAACTGAGCAGGCATGGCTCATTTCCTCTCATCCCCAGCACACCCTCCTCCTCCTCTTCACGCTCCCTCTTCTTTCCTCTCTCCTCTTCCCCTCCCCCAATCCCTTCCTCACCACTCCCTCCCTCCCTCCCTCCCTAACTCCTCTCCCCTCCCTACCCCCCTCCTATCACTCTAACCCTCACTCCTCACCTCCCCTATCCCCCCACTATCCTTCCTGACCTCCCCAATGCCCTCCTCTCCCTCTATTCCCCACTCTCTACCTCCCCCACTCCCCCCTTCTCTCCCTCTATTCACCCTCCTCCCCACCTCCTCCACTTTCCCCCTCTCCCTCCCTACCCCTTCCTCTCCCTCAATCCCCCCACACTCCCTCCTCACCTCCCCAAGATCTTTGTCCTCTCCTCCTCCCTTCCCCCAATCCCTCCCTCACCTCTCCCTCCCTCTGCTTATCCTCAGTCACTCCCTCCTTCCATCCATAAAAAGTAGCATCATGATAGACAAGTTACTGTGAGGAGGGGAGAGAGGAGTTTGTGAGTGAGGTGGGACAGGCCGCTGCCGGTGGGGCAGGAAGGGGTGTTACCATCCCGGCCGTGGCATTGACTGACAGGAGAAGAGACAAATCTGCATGGCGCTGACTGAAGGAATCTGCGCGCGCCTTTTTAAAGATTTTTAAACCTCAATAAGTTTTACAATATACCACCGAGCGAAACTTGTTGCACTCACAGCACAGGAGAACGGTGAGTAACCTGGCAAAAAATCGTAGCGCTATCGTGTACCGTTTTTGCACAAATAGAAAAACCCCGCAAACCGGAAGAGCACAAGATTAGAGTTTTAGTTATGTATAGATTGTATAGTGCGGTAAAAAGCAGCATTCCAACGTCTGGACAAATAAGTAATTTAAACATAATTTTAAATCTCCAATGTCATGAAAATGTTCATACAATTATCAATAATCATAGCTGCAGTTATAAGTCTCAGCCAAAAGGCATTAAGAGTCCTGTAACCTTCTTTCACTTCATCGGTCTGCAGCTGGTGTTGAACAATGTATTTCCCTTTTCTCTGCCATGATGCATGATACTCACTGCTGCATTAATATTTCAAGGTCAGCTGTTTTCTTATTTAAATTGTTAATGATAATAAAAATCAATGTCAATCTTTGTTGTTCCTTATAGATTAACGACACCTGGACTGTGAGGAACTAGAAGATATTCAGGTATGTCCGCTATCTCGCAACAGAAGGTATGCTGCTCGGCTAAAATTAATTGGATCTACCCTGAAATAATTGGTCTAATTAATTTGTTAAACTATTGGTGCTAAAATTTTACTGCCTTTTTAAATCGATGTTGTAAAATATGCACCAAAATTAGTATGGCATAAATGCACTTTTTTTAGATAAACATTATCACTGTCATTACGCATCCAGGACTGAACAGCAACATTAGAAAGCACGGCGTTTATTTCCACAACTACACTGATGACACCCAGTTCTACCTCACTGCCATCTCTCTCGATTCAATCACCGTCTCCAAACTGTTAGACTGCTGCCTGATATCCAGTATTGCATGTTTAGAAATTTAATCTGTTGGAAAGACCAAAACTAGTCCCTTGGAAACTTCGAGCAATTCTTGAATCTTTCCCTCTATCTGCTTGAATCTTCCATCCTGGTACAATCACCTCTTTTAAAATTTTGGGTACAAGGAAATGGTTTATAAATGTGTTTGTCTGTGCCAAGTCTCTCCATTTGTAAAGTACAGGGCCACTCTTTGTGGTAAATTTTCAACACAATTGATGTTTTTGCTCACAGCCTCTTTAAAGTCCTTTGGTTAAATGCATTTGGATCAACTTTTCCTGAATGTATCGGGGCCTCATTCACTGTTGGGATCTTCAACTAGGCACTTATTTTCTTGAAACACACACAAGGAGCTTATTGCCTGCTTTAGGCATGCACTGGAAGATGATTTTCTTCACAAACCTTTGTGTTTGGTGGGTCATTTTGGACGCATAATATGTGCATATGAACATATGTTCAGCTATTCATTGGTCATCAAAGTCCAGGTGAATTGTTAGCTAGTCCCTCTGCTCAATGGTTTCCATGCTCTCAATTATTTTATAATTAACCTGGATCATCTCTTAACATTTTTGTGTAGTTTTAGTTGGCTGAGATTTCCATGCACTTTTAAAAGAAATAACAGAAATATGAAAGCAAAATGCACTTTTTCCTTACAGCTAAAGATGACAACATCCCATTAAAATGGAAACAGTGCAAAAAAAGGTTTGCAAGGTGTTACCGAGTCTGGAAGGTTTGAATTATAAGGAGAGGCTGGATAGTTTAGTTTAGTTTAGTTTGGAGATTCAGCGCGGAAACACTTCGGCTCACCGAGTCCGCACCGACCAGTGATCTCCGCACCGTAAACCATCCTGCACACATTAGGGACAATTTACACTTATACCAAGCCAATTAATCTACAAATCTGTACGTCTTTGGAGTGTGGGAGGAAACCGAAGATCTTGGAGAAAACCTACGCGGTCACGGGGAGAACGTACAAACTCCATACAGACAGCACTCGTAGTTGGGAACCCAGGTCGCCCGGCACTGCAAGCACTGTCAGGCAGCAACTCTACCACTGTGCCACCATGCTTCTAAAAGGCTAAAGGGCCTGTCCCACTTAGGTGATTTTTTCGGCGACTGCCGGCGACTGTCATAGTCATAGCAGGTCGCCGAAAAACGGCGATTGGACTCCCCCTACGACAATGTCTACGACAACCTACCACCTAGTCGACATCAAGCTATGGCAAGCTACCGACAACCGGCGATCCATTAGGATGTCCACCTATGACCACACCTACGACAACCTATGTCCACCCGCAATAAGCTACGACAAGCTATGACCCTGCCGGCGATAACTGAAGACAACTTAAGACAATTCAGTCGCCAGTATCTGTCGCCGGTTGATGTAGGTTGATGTAGGTAGTCGCCAATGGAATTCACTGAAGTCAGCACCGGCGACAATGTACGACACCTGGCGATAACCTATGTCATCCAGGCGACAACCTACGACAGCACCTACGTCAGGAGAAGTCAAGCTACGCTCATTGGCGTCAAGCCCACTGTCACTGACTGTCGCCGAAAAATGTTGAACAGTTCAAAATCTAGCGGCGAGCAGAAAAATGCTACGACCCTTTGGGCCATTGAGGAGATACTTTGGGTCATTGAGGAGATACAGGCAACACACCGGCGACCATGTGGCGACAGCCTAGTCGCCTGTAGTTGCCTAAAAAATCGCCTAAGTTGGACAGGCCCTTCCTGATCGTTGGAGCATGAGGGGTGACCTTATAGAGAGGTATATTAAATCATGAGGGGCATCGATAAGGTGAAAGGCCATAATCATTTTCCCAGAGTGGGGGAATTAGAGGGTATAGGTGAAAGGGATATGATTTTAACATGATCTGAAACTTAACTTTTTCACACAGCGTGTGGTATGTATATGGAATAAACTGCCAGATAAAGTGGTAGAGGCAGATACAATTACAAATATTTAAAATACACTTGGATAAGAATTTTTTGGAGGGATATGGACCAGTGGCAGGCAGGTTAGCTTGGTTAGGCAACTTGATTAATATGGTAGGATTGGGTCAAAGAGCTTGTTTCCATGCTGTTTGGGTGTATGATTCAATGCCCATACACAAAAAGGTGATTATTCTAAAATTTTAGCTTTTCTTGTTTGGTATGTATTCATTACAGATGTGTATAGGTGTATGTTCTTTCCTGGTTTCCTACCTTCAACTTCAACTCTGCCATACAAATTTCTCCAAACAATGAACGATTCATCAACAGAATTCCTATATGAATAACAGCATACATAAGGAAATATCATACATTACAAATGCCTTATGATAATGATTCTTATCACTTTTAAACAATGAATCATTTATTTATTTATCAATATGTCACATTATCTGCCTGCAGAGAACTACCTTCAGAATTCAAGGTATATTTTTATGCTGCAATCTATAAAATGTATTGTTACTAAAATGCTTTGCAGTTACCTTGCATTTGAGATCCATGTGGAACAAAGAATGTATCAACAGGGAATGATGGGGGAAATAACAACAATCTTCCTGTAAGAGCAGTAATTGGACAGAACTTTTCTAAAACTTATGTCAGCATTGTGTTAATAAATAGCAGCACATAGCAACAAAGGCATATGTAGGTGTAACAGCTAAAAAGCACACCTCTCTGAATATTGAGTTCTAAACTTGCCTTTTAGTGATTTGTAGCTCTGTCACTGAAAATATTTTTCAATGTCATTGGCCAAGCCAGTGCTGTCACTAACATGGTCAGCTGGGGAATAGGACACATAACACAAGAATCTTAGAATTAATAGGTGCTGTTGCAAGTGGCAAAGGTGATAAACTACTGTTTAGTTACTAGTAGCGTAATGTTGCTGCAGGACATTATTATGAAATAATGTTGTTTTGTCAGATTTTAATCATGCTTCAGACGATTTGTTT
The DNA here is from genome assembly GCF_028641065.1 of Leucoraja erinaceus. Classification (NCBI taxonomy): domain Eukaryota; kingdom Metazoa; phylum Chordata; class Chondrichthyes; order Rajiformes; family Rajidae; genus Leucoraja; species Leucoraja erinaceus. Next base: position 17,206,395 of record NC_073391.1, on the reverse strand, counting down.
CAATACTTACATTACAATTTTGAAACAGGATCTCTCAGGGTTGATTGAAGCATTGTTCCTTTTGTGGGCTTCTAAGGTTTACTTGAATAAACTGATTTCAAAGTTGCAGGCCGGTGTTTCAATGTTAAACACTTTTCAACGTGGCTGGAAGCAGTTAAAATATACTGTGCATTGCTCAAGTCTGTGCCACCTGTTTAACATGGGTTATAATAGCATCCTAGTGACCTCCAGTGGTTCAATTGCCTGGATTCTCTACCCTTGTTCACATGGACAGGAAATAGATACATTTTCCTCTTCATTACTGATTTACCAAAGTTTTGGAAAACCATCTTATTCTTTTAAGGTTTATTAAATTGCATATTGTTTCAAAATGCAAACATGGCTGGAGCTTTCTGGATATAATGGAAACTACAAGACAGACACCAGTCGTTTATTAAAATGGTAAAATGGTTAACAATGTTAATTAACAAGAGAGAGTTAGATAGAGCTCTTAAAGATAGTGGAGTCAGGGGATATTGGTGAGAAGGCAGGAACGGGGTACTGATTGTGGATGATCAGCCATGATCACAGTGAATGGCGGTGCTGGTTCGAAGGGCCGAATGGCCTACTCCTGCACCTATTGTCTATTGTTAGGATTGTACTAAAAACACCCCCTTTTGCCTGGAAGAGTTATGTGATCCCAGTCTGACTGCACTCAACTGGAGCAGATGTTGAAGCCTGTGCAAGCTGACCTTCCTCTTCTGGGAGTTAAGTTGCAGCAAATACTCAGCTGCATCTCGGCCTCACTGGCAGTCATGAAGCCATGCTAGTATAACTTTTGTCACGCTTTGTCCAGCTTTTAAATGCCTATAATTTTCTTGTTTTAAAAACAAAGTGATATCAATAATGTAAAATTGTTATAAGCTTAAAAATAAATAAAATTAGTGGAAAAGACATTACAATACTTATAAATCACACGTTAGATAGAGTTCTTAAAGATAGCGGAGTCAAGGTATATGGGGAGAAGGCAGGAACGTGGTACTGATTGTGGATGATCAGCCATGATCATATTGAATGACGGTGCTGTATCTATGTATTTATGTAATCAATAAAAACATTAAAGTGGAATGATTTAAAGAAAAAAAATTCTCCATTCTCAAGGCCACGAATCCCCATTGAAATGAATGGCTGAGCTTTATGCCACCCGAGATCTGACTGGCATAGGATTACCGAGATGCACATTCTCCAGTGAAGTGCTCTGATGAGCAATTTGTTGTGTAGGTCGAGAGGCAAGAGTGTTTATTTATCATATGCACCACATATAATCCAGAACAATGGCACAGGCACATTAGATACAAAAACAAATAAGAATACAATAAATGATCAATCATTCCAAGAAAACTGGACCATCATGGTGCAAACACCAAAGTACATAGAGCAACCATAGTAGTGCAAAGTCTACAGTAATTCAGTGCTAATTTAGGCATGTGATTAAGGTTATGCAGGGTGGTTCAAGAAGCTGATGGTTGATGAGAAAGAGCTGTTCTTGAACCTGGAGGTCACAGTTCTCAGATTCCTGTACATTAATCTCAATGATAATAGCAAGAAGAGAGCATGGCCAGGGTGGTGCAGATCTTTGATGAGGATCTTCCTTAGGCAGCGCTAGCTGTAGATCCTCTCAATGGTGGGGAGGTCAGTACTCATGATGGACCAGGCAATGCTCACTACTTTCTGCAGTTTCCTTTGTTCTTGATTCTTCGAGTTATTTGTGAGAGAATCTTTGAAGAAAAGTGAATTAATTTGCAACTGCAAGCCCTGGCCAGCAGGATTTGACCTAATGCACGAGAATAGTTAGTAAACCTCATCATCCCAGACTTTGGTAAGGTTATAAAATCTGTTAAATGCCTGCAGTGGAGTTTTGCTTAAAGTTATTTGACCTATTATATAAATTGCATTGTTACAACTTGGTCATGAATTAAAGCCCATCGAAAATAGTTTGTTAATTCAAAGTGCTCAGTTCTGTTTCTCACAGAACCCACAGTTGCTGCAGTAGATAGGTGTGGTTGTCTGTGGATATTGAACAAATGGGCAATTAAATTGAATATACAAATTGAGTTATTGAACAAATGTAAGTATCAAAACCCCACTGAATCTTTTAGAATTGTCGTGTGATCCATTTGAAGATAAAAACAAAATGAATTTTTACTGAGAAGTTGGAAAATCTGACAGCTGATTTTATCTCTGGGTGGGGTGTTCAATATTCACAGTGATCAAATGCTCACGGTTCACTTGAGGATCAGCAAGAGGCGAATGTTGGGTGGCGGAGGGATGGAGATATTTCGCAGGGTAACGGGTGCGTGGAAGTTGGGAGTGTGGTTGGTAATAAACATTTTTGCTGGGAATCAAGATCAATTCCAATTATTTAATGTGCTGACCCTATAAATATTTAATAAGAAGGTATGATCGGTACCTGAAAATATCACTGCAGACTTCATATCTTCCGTTTGCAGGATTTGCTGAAAATATTTAGATGTATATTAAAAGCTGCAATAGGCAGTTGGTTCAACTTTCAGAAAACTAGCACCTACCCATGGCCATTAAAAAACAAGCCCGGTAATTTAAATGTTAACGAGAGGTGAACTGCAGGGTAGTGATGGGATCTGGTTCGAGTTGAGAGAGAAAGAATAGAGATGGAAAATGTAACCCTGCCTACTCTCCTGATTTGACTATTATTTAAAAGTCTTCATGAGTTGAGACGCCAGCAAAGCCTGTCAAAGTATTCAGATGTCGGCCTCAGGATACGTTGTCTGAGATCGAAACACCACTTGAAGCCTGCTTTGCCTTGCCAGATCCCTGCTGGGTGAGCAGGGACAGGCCACCTGTCTCCACCTGCATGGATGTTGTCAGTTCAGGGATCATGGGATGAGGACGGAGCCAGCCCGACCTGACATTCTCCGTCTTACAGGCTGGAAGAAAGATCCTTTTGAAAAATGCACAGAAAATGGTTACAGTATAACATCAAATAATAATATGTTGGTGCAATGTTGAGAAACTTTCATCTGACATGTAGATGTATTTTTTTAGGCATATTTATTTTTATTTAGCGAATGCAAAGTCCTTTAGCCAAGCAGTTGCCTCTTGATTTGCTGTATGAAGGGTGACAAGTCCCCCTTTGAGTCTTTGTTGAGGGCATGCTTCAATGATGTGTTGCATTGTTTGCTGCTCGCCACAAGCACACCGTGGGGGTTGGACTGCATATGAAATGCTGTCACAGGATGCGGTAAATGGAAGTGTATAATGCCTAAAGTGATACCCAGGAGCTGAGCATAAAAATCTCCATTTGGAAAACAATATTAAGAATTACCTTTGATGGGCATCAGTTGCTTCTACTTATTGAATATACCAAGCATATCAAAACATTTTACAAGCATAGTGTTAGGATGTTGGGTCTACATATTTCCCTTATCTCCCTATGCGACGCTCAATTATCACTATGCCCATTAATGGCAATGAAGCCTGCATAACAATTTTGTGCTTCTTGTTAATTCTAATGATCTCGGCATGCATCCAGTACTAACCACACACAGCTGATTGAATCGATGATTCAGCAGGGAACCCAATATCATACATAACTTGCAACAGTTATAACTAGCCTGCATAGCTTAAACCTATCTACCTATCTTAAAGGGGAACTATGTTGTGGCTGGTATAGAACCAGGCAACTATACAGGAAATTAAACGGTTGAGGGATATAGATTGGCCAGGAGAATATTCCCAATCCCTATGCACATTGCCCTTGAAGTGGCTGCGATGAGGATGAGACAATTGACAACTTCTTCGTGGTTTGTACATTGGCAAAGAAGGTTTGGAAAAGAATGCAAGTGTCCTTATTAAGGTTTGTCCCGAGTAGCTACTTACAGAGATCTCTCTGATCTATGGGCTGTTTCCAGGAATGCATACTGAGACAAACATCAAGTGCTATTGGATGATCAGCAACTCGGTGAAAGATGTACTTTGGTCTGCCCGGAACATGGTGGTCATCCAGTACAAGAGGTGTCTGTACATTCTAGGCTGCAGGAGTATGTGCCCAGGGACACACTGAAGCTTAGTGCAGCTAATGCAAGGGTAATGAGGGGAAGGACTGCAATCTAACGTCCTGACACAACTGGAAACTGAGGGGCCGGATGTTGTGTTACGGCTTCTCATTTACAAAGGGTGTATTGTTCAAAGAGGCTACATGAGTGGCAATGGTGCATTGTGCATCAAATGTATTCACGAGATAATACGACAAATGTATTGACCAGACTGAATTGTATAGACTGAATGATAACATTAATATAAAGTAAGCCTTGTCCTATTTTGTATCTCTTGGATATATTTTTTATGACTAATGTTTATTTGATATTTTGTATCCATCTGAAAGGACAGGCTGTATCGCAGTTCACCATTTCATCTGAAAGATGTCAAGTCCAGAAATTCCTGACCCATTGAGTTCCTCCTTGTGTTTTTTTCAGGATTCTAGCATCTGCCATTTCCTGTGTCGCCAATTTCTGTGATTTGTGCAGTAAAAATAAATCTAGGTTTTCTTTGGCTCTGATAATCTCTGGTTATTCCCATCTGGTTATTCCCATCGTGAAAATTTCCTTTCAAAAAGATCTCCAAAAAAGCTGAAAGATGAACGATTTATCATTCCATATGCAACTCCAAATCTTCCTAAAATTAACTCAGAAATAGAATGCCCCCTGAACGTAGTGTATTTGCTAGTTTCCCCTGTATTTGATGATATCTGGATGTGGCCTCTCTGGTGTTTTGAAACCGATCACATCCAAATGCCAATTGGTTCAAAACAGACATCACTAACATCAGTTGGAGTACTGGCACAAAGAAGAGAAAATAAGCAAGTTGGAAAGCCAGGGTAACAGATCCATGGGTGGTAGGCCTCAGGTTGAGAAGAAATCATCCGCACTCGTTCGCTACACATCAACTGGAATTATGGAAAAAAAAAGATGTGAAAACCACGGCAAAAATAAGAAAAAATGGTTAATGCTTTGAGACTGAGAATTATTTCTGCACCTGCTAATCTTGCTCGAGTATTAAATAGTTAACAGAAAAATTATTGTACAAACAAATATTGTGGAATCATAAAATCTATCTTTTTAATTCAACACATTTTGTATTTAGAAACTGAAATGTTGTTGCATGTACAACATCAAGATCATTATATGTGGGTGCTTCTGAAATGTTGGAATAACTGGCTGATAAACAGATAAGGAGCAACCTCGTTAATCCCCTCTTTTTATGCTTTTACCACGAAACAGAAATTGTTTCACTTGAATACACATACAACTTCAAATCAACACACAGACACACATTTTTATGACATGCAAGAAATGGTTTAGAAAATATATCCTTTTCTTCACCCCCACCCTCCCCTCTAATTCATGTCTTGCAAACTGCCTATAATTCTTTGCTGCTGAAACTAATCTGAGCTGTCTGAGATGGCTTCCCCCTCGCTGTAACACTTGGAAGGTTGTGAGATGAAATGCTGCTTAGGATAATGTAATTGGCCTTAAGGTACTGGATTTGAATTATAACATGTGATTTATATTCTGGAAATTAAAGACTCACTCATTTTCTAATTTAATTCCATCTTCTATGGAAAAATGTTCACTCTGAACTAAATTGGCGAATAATGTTGCTAATTCAAATGCAGATGTAATTTCGATACTGGTAGCAGTTTGCCATGATTGACGAGTCCCCGATGGACCGTTACGTTCCTTATCTCCTAATCTCACAAATTCTCTGCAGTTGTGATAATAACTTCAGCTGCTGGAAAAAGGGAAAGAAATTAAATTCTCAACCGCCTGTCAATTCAGGCTCCATTTCCACCTGACATGTGCTGATTTAGTATCAAGTGCTCCTATTGTATATAAGATACATGACTGGAAGCCAGGCATTCTTCTGATAGCAGTTATGATCGGTCTGTGCATTCCCTGTTATTTGTTCAACATTAATAAATAGAACAGCCTATGCCTTCTGGACACTGTTTATCTGCATGATTGACACTGCCATTGTTTAGTATGATGGATACAAATATTCTTTATCTAGTGCTCTGCAGAATTTGAATAGGCCTGTTAGATCATGGAGATCAATCCCAAAATGCTAAGAAAATCTTATACAATCTCTATGGTAAACTCTTTCTAGATGATTACTATCCATACTATTTGCATAAATTGCAACTCTACAAAAAATAATTTATTAAAAAATAGATCTTGGCTTAAATTTTGGATCATTATTACGTTCATTACAAGTACAAAGAAAAGCTTTCGCTCTAATAATAGTACATTTTATTAAACATGGGGAGAGCAAATGAGTATAAATGTTTATTCAGAATTTACAAAATGGCTCAATCTTTTCATGTTCAATTGGGCCCTACGCTAAGCACCTAATGATTAAAACACAAGTAAGAGGCCTTCTGAAACATCTTAGCAATATTTTGATTGAAAACAAAGTATCAACTTTGTTGTATTTACAGTTTCAAAACCACTTAACAAAGTCATATTAAAATGTAAGTCTCATAATTGTTAGTCCCAACAATTACTGTTGCTGCCATATTGCTCTTTATTGGTATACCAATGGTCATGGCAACCAACACCAGTCTTTGTGTGACAATGATTGTGCACTCAGAACCATTCCTAATGCAGAGTAAGATAGTAATAATTTATTGTTCCATTACATACATTTAACACAGCAGAAAGTGAATGATTGTCTATGTGATATAATTTTATATTTCTATAAAACTGGCTAAATGAGTATGTTATTGTCCATTGATGGTGAACTATAAATCATTCTATTTATGCTATATTATTTTAAAATAATTAATATTACTGTTAATATTTGTATAACATTTTCGCTGAATTTAATAAAGTCTAGTTTGATAATGTGATGTCCTTTCATACTCAGCACCAGGTCTTGTGAACTATTTTTGACCTCACCAGAGGTTCTTGACTGCCATCACTAGATGCAGGAAGATTGTTCCCGATGTTAGGGAAGTCCAGGACAAGGGGTCACAGCTTAAGGATAAAGGGGAAATCCTTTAAAACCGAGATGAGAAGAACTTTTTTCACACAGAGAGTGGTGAATCTCTGGAACTCTCTGCCACAGAGGGTAGTTGAGGCCAGTTCATTGGTTATATTTAAGAGGGAGTTAGATGTGGCCCTTGTGGCTAAGGGGATTAGGGGGTATGGAGAGAAGGCAGGTACGGGATACTGAGTTGGATGATCAGCCATGATCATATTGAATGGCGGTGCAGGCTCGAAGGGCCGAATGGCCTACTCCTGCACCTAATTTCTATGTTTCTATGACAACTCTCTTTGTGACAGTGAAATAGCAAAACTATGCGAAAGTAAGTGCCCAAAGAAGTCATACTTCTGCCTTCACATAGATTAAGGCTAAATTAATATCATTCGCAGTCTTTGGTCAGTGGTTCTGTCTTTCTTGCAGTGTGCTTGTCTCTGACTTCTCTACAGTATCTGTGCATTGCAATGCGAATATCAGGAATGTGCTGGAACTAAGATGAAATTTTAGTACTGGGCCTCGCTTGAGTTTTGAAGAATGAGGACCTCATTGAAACGTACAGAATAGTGAAGGCTTGGATAGAGTGGATGTGGAGAGGATGTTTCTACTAGTGGGCGAATCTAGAACTAGAGGTCATAGCCTGAGAATTAAAGGATGTTCTTTTAGGAAGGAGATGAGGAGGAATTTATTTAGTCAGAGGGTGATAAATCTGGGGAATTCTTTGCCACAAAAGGCTGTGGATGCCATCAGTGGATATATTGAAGACAGAGATAGATAGATTCTTGATTAGTACGCATGTCAGAGGTTATGGGGAGAAGGCAGGGAAATGGGGTTAGGATGGAGAAATAGATCAGCCATGATTGAATGACAGTGGACTTGATGGGCCAAATGGCTTAATTCTGCTCCTATCACATGATATGATGTGTGCAGAGCCCTCAGTTGCAAGTGTGGCTTTACTCATTTGGATGGGGTTGCCGGGACTGATTACTTTTCTTTAATTTATTGTCTTAAGTTTTCAATTAATCTATAGTATTTAGTATATCTATAGTATATCTATAGTATGTAGTATAGGACTTGGCCATGCACTTGACCATTTGAGCCTGCTCCACCGCTTAATAAGTCACGGCTGCTCTGATTATAATTTCAACACATTCTTTCACCACAAATACCTATTTAATTCTACCTTTAACATATTCAAAGATTACCTTTCCACTACCCTTTGAGGGAGAGAGTTCAAGGATTACATTTCACCTCATTTCCATTTTAAAAGAGTACATGCTTATTGTTAAACAGTGACCTCAAGTTTTAGATTCTCCCAGCAGAAGAAACATCCTTTCCATCTGCACACTATTTGAATCAAGTCTCGTTTCAGTCTCCTCGACTTCAGCAGATACAAACCAAGCTTGTCCAACCTTTCCTTGTATGACAACCTGCCTATTTCAGTTAGTGGTCTGGATTTGCTTCCAACATATTACTTTCCTCCCTTAAATAAAGAGACCAATTCTGTGCAGAGTACTCCATGTGTGGCTGGACTCATTCTCGACTGAACTAAAACATAAACTCCCTACTGTTATGTTCAATTTCCTGAGCAATAAATTATAACATTCTGTTAGCTTTCTTAATTACTTGTTCTCCCTGAATGGGCCAAAGATGGGCAAGTGGGACTAGCGTAGATGAGGCATCTTGGCTGGCAAGTTGGGCCAAAGGGCCTGTTTCCAGGCTGTGGACTCAATGACGCTATTACTAACCTTTGTGAATCATGCAGTAGGACATCTGCAGCTTTTGCATCTCAGAGCTCAACAATATCCCATTGTTTGAATGGAAATGTCACATTTTCCCCACATACTCCATCTGCCAGATCTTTGGTTGATCAGCTAACCTATCTATATTCTTAGAATGCTACCTTGTGTCATCTTCATAATTTACATTGTTACACATCTTTGTGTTGTCAGCAAATTTTAGCAAGCATACCTTTGCTTCCTTCATCGAACCCATTGATATAAATTGTTGATGCGCTAGCACTGATCCTTGTGGCACACCATCAATTACATCTTGCCATTCAGAAATGACCACATTTAAGCTTCCTTGCTGCTTTCTGAAGGCCAACAAATGTACTATGTACACAAATATGTTGTATCTTACACCATAGGATTTTATTTTGCACGATAACTTTTGATGTGGTGCCTTATCAATTGTCTTGTGGACCCGCAGATTTCCCTGCAAATCACAAACCATTCTGATTAGGACTTCGTTCATTGCCGCTGGGTCAAAATCCAGAATTCTATACACTGGCCTATATGGAAATAACACATGAAATTAAAAAAAATCAATGACTGCTTTCTCAATAGCACCATTGAATGGGCAATAAATGCTGGCCCGACCAGAAGCACCTACATTTCAAGTGCATAAAAATGAAAGGCACTTAAAGATCACTGCAAGATCCCATACAAGGCCAAAGGCTCTCTTCCTTAGGACAGAGATACCTAAAAGACAATGAAGTAACTGTGAAAAAATGGGAAGAGTTAAGCTCATTTCATACTGATTCAGTTATAATATTTTGGCAATATTTGTTTAAACATGTTTTTCTTCTATAAAGGAATAAGCAATGTGAGCTATAATTATATCCACAGGTTCATTGTGCCTTTAAGTGCCTTATTGCATGTATTAAGTGTTTTTTGAATGACATTGTATGTTCCTGACCATTATGTCACATTTTCTAGCATTCAATTAGCATTTTTATTTTATTTTACTGCAGGGAGACAACACACTGTCATTTTTTATTCACGATTATGCCATAAAATAATTTACTCTGTATAGTAGTCTAGCCAATGAAGCTGGCAAAAGCCATTTACTGCTGCGGGTGAAGACTTAAATAGAAAAACGGATTATTTGGTTTTAATTAAAATGAGAAACAGATGATTAAAGCAATGCCGGCAATGACAGAATGGCACTGATAGAGCAGCGGTGCCAACTTTTATTCAGGGAGCAGCTGTTTTGTCCCTAATTCAAATATAAGTTGCATCATTATTTAAGTCATGCTATCTATGAGAGCAGTTGAGAACTACTTATATTGCCTCAAACACAGCAATTTTATTTTAAATAAATGTATCCTGTTCTTTTGGGAACATATGGTAGATTTCTTTCTTATTAATAATTCAAATCAAATGAGCAAAAATTAGTTGGCACTGTTACTGCTGATTTTGTCCTGAAAAGATTTGCATTAATTTTTCCCACAGACATTTAAAAAATGGTGCTATTAAGCAGAAACACCATATCTGAAACAGTTTGTTAATGTTTTATAGCAACTAGCTAGTGTAATATTATTTTTCCAATAGGTTCTATTTTAAATTTATAAATCCTTGCACTTCTCTCATAAAACGTCCTGTAAATTACATGCCACCTTTTTACCAACAGTACCAATAAGTCAGAACACAGTTAAACAGCGACAGATACATACAAGCTATGCTACCTTTAAGTTCTAAATTAAATTAAAACATTGCACAGTACCATTAAGAGTTTTTTTTGTTGCTTTCTATATTAATCACTTAGGAATATACCAATGTGTATGTGTTTGTGTGTAAAGGTATGACTGAGTGAGAAGAATGTAAAATGTTTGAATGAATGTGTGGGAAGAATAACAAAGAAGACTAACACTGGGATAGCTGTGTGCGTGCATGTATCTTTCTGTAATACTATCATAGAAGAGGATGGAAGGGAAAAGCTGAAGGCAAGGTTCATCTGATACTCAGTTGTAGAGACATTTGAATCAAATTACAGATCTGGATGACTATAATTGAAGATTGCGTTCTGGTTTTACACAATTCTTCGCAAATGATCCAGGCAAAAACTCCATTCCAGTAGTCAGCATCCCGAAGGTGACTGCCATTTCTACTAACATTGTTACTATTGTTATTGTCCCATTTGATTCAGTGAAACGTCTCTTCAGAGAATCAGAATAGTTTTTATGATTTAGTCTTAAAGTCATAGAGCATAGGTCCTATGGCCTAACTTGCCCATGCTGACCAATGGCCCCACCTGCACTGGCCCCACCTGCCTGCATTTGGACTGTATCCATCTAAACCTTTTCTATCCATGTTCAAATACCTTTGAAATGTTGTTATAGTACCTTGAAGTTCCTTGAAGTCCCTTACACATTGGATGTGAATTTACAGCCATTAAAGTATTTGAGGAGTCTATAAGTGAATTATTCAAAGTAGAGTATTCAGTTTGATCTGCTCTTATGGATGTTGACGTTTATGTGTCTGGTCAAATTTCTAGTCAGTGTTAATCCCCAGGGTGTTTGTGATTTTGTAATGTTGATGGCATTGTAACTCAAAGGGAAGTGGTTAGCTAGTCTCTTCCTGATAATAATCACTATGTAACACTTCTGTAGTGGAAATGTTTCTTCTCATTTAGCAGCCAAAAACTACTGGTTGTCCATTTCTCTCATGTTGCAGGTAAGGAGTAGAAGATTATCAAAGTAATTGTGGGAGGAGCTGCAAATTCTGAAATAATAGGCAAGCTGGACCATCGTATAATGAAAATATAGTAATTGACTAGGTGGCTGAAAGTACCTAGGCCTGACTCAAGGAAGTTCTGTAGTTTTACTCTGGGATGAGATTACATTCTGTCTAATCTGCCACTAAAGGTACAGCAAGTAAGAATTTCATTGCTTTGGTTCATATCCAACACATATGATAGATAAACACTTGACATGCCTCTTAATTTGTCTTCAAGATCCACGGCCATCTCTTTTTGGATTAATCCAGTCACTGATGTGCTTTCCACTGATCCTCGATGACTACAGTCCTATTATAGTTTATTAGCATCATTACTCAGGGAATTGCGACCTGATGTCAATGTCATTTATTTATCCATTACTTCTGATCCATTACTTCCTTGCATACTAAAGCTGCAATTATTCCTGGAGTAGAATAATCCTAGTGGAACCCAAATCTGCGAACTGATTAGAGAACTATTGGTCATTAACCTGCCACATTCTGATCTTCAAAACTCTTTAACAGATTGCCAAGCCACCTGAATAGAACCATGAGTTTCTGTCTTATCATATTAATGAACAGGGATAAGCTCTCTAAGTCTCTGCATGTGCGTTACCAAAGGAACAGCCCACAATTTTTTTGGTAATGATAAAAGGAAAAGCTACAAACATTTTGTATCAAGAGGAAAAACAGAAATATGAATTGGCTCCAAACTCAATGTTCTTCATTTTCATAAATGTTAGATCTGCTCATTCGTTGTATGTATTTATTTATTTATTTATTTATTTATTCTTCCTTTCCTCTTGATGATTATTCCATATATTTAATTTTAATGGTAATTCTATTTTATCTTGCCATCATTAGCCAAGAAGAACATTATGATTCCTATTGAATGTAATACCATATCATTTAGATTTTGTTATCTCACTCCCCGGATCAGTAATGTTTTAGTAACATATGCCAAAAAGCAGATATCACATTTGAAGCAAACACACTATCTAACTGATATAATGGCAGACTAACAATAGGATTATTACACAAGTACATTAGGATCAAATTTTCAACACAGTACTTCCCCCATTATATTTTACATTTACGGGTTCAATGGTTCACTATTGATGTGAAACTACAGTGAGTTAGCAAGGGTTCAGTAAAAACACTATCAACTGTGGAACAGTAGACAGCTGCAAATATTATGTATGCAAAATGTCTAGCTACATTTCTACATATACTGTAAGCTTCCTTTCAATCTATTCATAAATTTTCATTTTAAATTTAAGATTGTTTTAGGTTTGGTGAATAAACTGCCTTAGCCTCAGCACACTTGAATTGCAACAAACCCTAAATATCATCATCCTTCTAAGTGCAGCATACAAATCAGGTCGGGAATTGTATCATAATTCACTATCTATTCAAACCTGTGAGTTGGTAGACCATCAAGTAATGAGAGGTTGTTGTATAATTCATTTCAAGAGATGGAACTGTCTCTATTAAATTTGTCATGGTGCACTGTGGAATTGCTTAAACAACTTCTAATGTTCTGTCCTTTCATAATAAAAATCCAGTCATGAATTAGAAGGCCAAAACTAAAGGAACAGAATACATATTTTAATAACATAATATCAAATAACATTATAGATTATTCTGATAATTGTTTTTCAATCCTATAATACTTGTAAAAGATTTTAAATCATATGAATAATCAGGGCTATCCAATGATTCAGAAAGTATTGTTTAAAATAAGCCATGGAAATGTTTAACCTTGTTGAACTATTGCTGTTGCACCGAATGAGAGATGTCACTCAGCAAATGGTGATTTATTTTTTCTGGATTACAAATGATCAAAAATGCCTTGCAAAAATTAAGTTTTAGAAACTGAATAATACAATAGGAATCGTAAACTGAATTCTCAATGGCTCCCCAAGGCAGACTCGAGGAATATATATTATTCAAAAAATCATATTCCTCGGGGTGGTTTTGGGCTGGCTGTATATTATTTTGTATGTTAGCAAAGAAATTGCTCTGGAACTACAAAGCATTAAAATAGTTTCTCTCCATGTAGAACGCAGACAGTAATGATAGAAACAAAGGATGCATTCTGATTGAGAATTTGTTGAAGAGATGACATTATTTTTGTCTTTTTCTACCATATACCCTTAAAAACGTGTTGAAACATATGGATTAGTGAGAGTAGACCGCTCTGCCCCTTGAGCCTGCTCAGACATTCAAAAAGATGATGGCTAATGTGATGGTACCTGCATTACCATCACACCTTGTAACCTTTCACACCCTCTCTTATCAAGTATCTATATACCACTACCCTTGGAAGAAGAGTTCCAAAGACACACTATCCTCTGAGAAATGAAATAAAATCACAGTTTCTGAAATTCCATTGGATGCATACCCAGCCTCTTCTCAAAAGATAATCTGCCCATTCCAAACCTAATTCATGACTAAAGTTTTGATGTACCAAATCAAAAGACCTTGAATATGTGGATAGGCAGGGTTTAGAGGGACAAGAGCCCAATGGCTGCAAATGGGACTCGGCCAGATTTCAACTTGGTCGTCATGGACCAATTGAGCTGCAAGGCCCGTTTCCATGTTGTTGAGCCCCATGACTATGATCTTCTGGAAATCTTGTCTAGAACATATATGGTAGACACAAAATGCTGTAGTAACTCAGCGGGACAGGCAGCATCTCGGGAGAGAAGGAATGGGTGACGTTTCGGGTCAAAAACCTTCTTCAGAACATATATGGTTCCTCCTCCTGAGTGCATATCACTTCTTCAATTACTGTATTTCCCGGCAATGAAGACGCACCTGCGTCAAAGACGCACCCCTAATTTAAGTTGCTAAATTTTGAAAAAAGGATGGTGGGACAAGATCAAGGATTTGGTTTAGTCCAGGGGTCGGCAACATCGCCTGCATGCCCCGGGACTGGCTGCTGTTCCCAGATCCCTCGCATCCCTGGGACTGGCTGCAGTTCCCAGATCCCTCGCGTCCCTGGGACTAGCTGCAGTTCCCTGGTCGCCTGCGAGCCCTGGGACTAGCTGCAATTCCCAGATCGCCTGCCCCGGAACTGGCTGTAGCGCCCAGGTTGCATGCTGGGACTAGTAGAGAGAGAAAGAGAGAGAGAGCGAGCCCGGGTCAGGGCAGCCAGCCTTGCGCCCAGTATCTACCCGCCAGCCACCACCTCCACTGGTTGCGCCTATGTCGAAGGACACCGTGGCCGGCTGGCGGGTGGGCCAGCAGAGGGCGCTGAGGTGGTGGCCGGTTCCTCTGTCCAGTCCCGGCGGCCGCTCGCAGCCACCCAAGCTACTTCCCTCCCTGGGCGCCAGACTCCCCACACGCTGTGAAAGGAACTCTCCTCCCCCCCCCCCCAGCGGCGCTGTCCTTTTACAGTCGCTTCCCACTTTACAGCCGATTCCCATCAGCTACCAGCAATGAGGGATAGACTTGGCTATCCCTCAGTACAGCAACATCGTTCTTGATGTTCCTGTACTGAGGGATAGCCAAGTCTATCTTTCTCGGCTAACAACCTAACCTTTGGCCTCCAAGACGCAGGTACATTTTTGTGCCTTATTTTTCATTGCTGGGAAATACGGGTAACTCAATAAATTGGTGGAACATCATTTCTCTTTTACAAAACCATGTTGACTTTTCCTGAGTGCCTTGAAATAATATCTCCAGTAATCGTTTCAAATATTTTCTCAATGACAAATGTTAGGTTTGCTGGCTTATAGTTTCTTGCTTTCTGGTTCTTTCCCTTTTGGAATAAATTCACTATGTTACATTTTAATAGTATTTCTCCTGAATTTTATAGAAATTTGGAAGATGTAAAGCAGTATATTGCACTAGTCAAAATTTGCTCAGTCCAACTTCCCTGAGATGAACATTTTCCTGGTTGTCTCCCTTATTCCAATTCCTGAGTTGCAGTTATTTCAAATATGTTACTTGTATCATCAGAAGCCCAATGCAATGCAAAAATAATTACTTCATTTATTTCTAATAATTGGTCATACTCATTTCCTATCGGACCAACATTCACTTAGTCGTTGCTTTTCTTTTCTGAATACTTTATTTTACGAGCTAACTTTACATTGTTTTCTAATTTTCTTTTCCCTTACTGGTTTGTTTGCTATGCTAAACATCAGAAATTTCTGTGTACATAAAGTAGAGTGCAAATGAAAGCCATTCTTCATGGCATCTATCTATCTATCTATCTATCTATCTATCTATCTATCTATCTATCTATCTATCTATCTATCTATCTATCTATCCTATCTATCTTTAAAACTCTGTGCCTGACGACTGGCTGCCTTTCTGCCTTTTGATTCGTGCCCAATACTCGCAGATGTCCAATCGGAACGGCCGATGCTCGCAGATGTCCAATCGGAATGGATCCTTTTACTTTCTTCCTTTGATTCACTGCCACGCCGAATCCAGACACTCAATCTCCCACATCTTTTCCATTTCGATGGAGATTTTGCTTTTCTTTCTAAGTATCTGCTCCTCATTATATTTCGTCGCCTTTAAGTACACGTTTTTAATCAAATCCTTCTCCCCCCCCCCACCACCACTCAATCATTTTGTCGCCTCCTGCTGGCCAACAACCATAACGGCTGCTGGCGCCCACATTTCAACCTCAAGAGACGCCATTTAATTCGGCCTTTCAAGGACGGCTTCAGTTCGAGGACCACGTCTCCCGTGGGGGCTGCGGGTAGGGAATGGCTACGGGTAGGGAACGGCTGCGTTGGGGGAGCAGACCCAACGGGTCTGCCATTGGTCTAGTACACAACTAAAATAGTAAGATTAAACGAGAACTTACCAGTTTGAAGTTTGATCTGTATTTTATGAGGAGGAACGTTGAGGGAATACGTGAAGAACCCGCTTCCAACGCATGCGTGTCATTCTTCAAAGCAGCGGTGTGAGGTCACAGAAACCTATAATGACCTAACATAGTAAGATTATCAAAGAGATACCAGTTTTTGATATGATCATAGGAGGGTGGGAGCGGAGGGCACGTATTCCCTCAACGTTCCTCCTCATAAAGTACAGATCAAACTTCAAACTGGTAAGTTCTCGTTTAATCTTACTATTTTACTTCGGAGTCACGTGAGTGACTACGTGAAGATTTCAAAGCTCTGTGACCTCATGCCGTGGAACGAGTCCATGCTTCACAACTGCCTTGGGTATTGGGAGAGAGTATCATTAGTAATTTTAAAAACACACTTATACAAAGAGTTGTGTGGTATAACGAAAAAATAAATTAATTGAAAATCATAGCCCTGTAACCTTTCGGGCAAATTATATTGTTGAACGTAAAGTGGTTTCCGAACACGATGATGGCTCCAAAACTGGTTTATTATAAAACCTTTGGAAAGTCCTTTCGGGTGACCATCCTGCCATTCTGAGGATTTGGTCTGTGGGTACCTCTAGAATTTTTGCTGCGGATGTTGCTGCAGCCCTGGTGGAATGAGATTTAAAACATTAGTGTCCATTCCTGCCATCTTTAGGACATATTTGAGCCACCTTGATAGTTTGGGTCATGACCCTTTTGTGCAGTTTCTTGTAAGAGATTAACAACGCCATTTCCTGACCTCGAATGCTCTTAGTATATTCTATGTATAATTGGATGTGTCTTGCTATACACAGTCATTCGTCATATGGATATGCCATAAATTCAATCACTTGACCTGATGAACCTGGTCTGTTTTGTTTTATTAAATCCTGTATGACAAACACCAGTTTCTCGGGTGAGATGATCAGGGAGTCCAAGCTCAGTTTGCTTAATGACTGGACTCGTTGTGCGGTAACTAACACCATGAGCATAACCATCTTCATGGTCCGTTACTGAAGTGACAATGCTGTTATGGGCGACCAGCTCCTCAGCATGTTTAGAACGACACCCACCTCCCAGATTTTGGAGTACCTGGTTTTAGGGGGACTTGCATTGAATATGCCCCTCATGAGTTTTGTTACCAGGGGGTGTGTTCCCACCATGTGCCGCTCCGTTCCTTGTGATAGGTAATTGGAGAGTGCACTTCTGGCACTATTGATGGCACTGTAGCTCAATCGATTATCATAATGGAGGCTTGATAAAATTCCAATACGGCCGGAATGTTCTTGGCCTTTTGGTCGAGGTCGTTGTCCAAGCAGTATATGCCCCATTTCTTGATGTGTCCAAGGTACTGCTTCCGTGTTGACAGTCTTTGTGCAGATGAGATGAGATTCATCGTCCTATCTGACAGCCCCATGCCGTGTAGTGGGTCTTTCAGACTCTACAAATCAACAAATCCCTAGTCTTATGGCATGGATGACTGCCCCCAGTCACTGGATGAATTATTAAATTCGGGCTATGTCCATAAGGGAACAAGGTTCTAACACCATCCCCTGTATGACCGAATACCACGGTTGAGTAGGCCAATCGGGTACTATGAGAATCCCAGATGCCGAGTCTTGTTGAATTTTCCTTAGTACCCGATTGATGAGGCAGAACGGGGGAAAATGCATTACCCTATGGCTTTGTTTACGTAACAATGCCAAGCTGGTTTTAGAATTTTAGTAAATCTTCTGGGGGCTGATGTTTGCCCCTTTTGGTAAAGCTCTATATTGCCAAAGTTCCCCCATCCAGTTAAATTTTAAATACCGTATGTGATCCCCTCTGATGGGTACTGTATAGTATGCATCTTTTGAGTCAATGCCTGCCATATAGAAACCCAGCTGACACTAATTCTTTAGCAGTAAGTAATAAGAGTATCCATCTTAAAATGAACATATTGAACAAATGTGTTTAGGGTTGAAAGGTCAATGATAATCCTGCAACCCCCATCTTTTTTATTTTTAAATAAATATGTTTGATACAAATTCTAATTTTTTTTTACATGAATAGTATGCTCCATCACACCTTTTGTGTACAATCTTTGTAGCACCATGTGGGCTTTAGATTGTTCGGTTTTTTGTAAGGACAAAATGCCTTTCTGGTGTATGTTGTACTGGGGGGTTATTGGGATAAGTAATTCTATCAGATAACCCTGAATACTGCTTAGAATATATGAGTCTGTAGTGATTTTACACCATTCATAACTGTAGTATTGCAACCTCCCCCCCCCCCCACCGTCGTGGGTCCCTTTTTTACAGAAGAACCACACCCACCTACCTCCATGGTTACTGGTGGTTGTGTTATTTCCTTGGTTTTTTGAAAGGGGGGGTTCTGGTTTGATATCTCTTGTTCGGGGTTGTGTGGGAGGTTGAGGCTTCCGCATCTTCCAGGGTGGCCGTCCCTGGCCATACCCTAAAAAAGGCTGCTGCGGGTAATATTGATTTCTGGCACTGCCACTGGTATGAGCCACATTTTTATGGTCTTGCATGTGGCTGGTATCGTGCTCCAAAATAGGCCTTTGCGCTGGCCTTGATGAGCCCCAGTGTCTTGGCTTCGTCATCCAGTTTTTTGACTTGTGCGGTCAAGTCTTGTCCAAACAAAAGGGTTGAGGTATTTGCGGTTCTTAGTTTGCAAATGGTAGCATATTAGGGGTCCAGTGCTGGCTGAATGGCAGCCTTCTGCATGTAATTCAGCTCATATTGCACATTGCAAAACAGAGCTAGTGCGTCTTGATGGTCTTTGGTTAGCTCTGTTTTGTCCAGGGTGCGGGTGTATGCTGTGATCCCTGCCGTCAGTCCCTTTAAGGTTTTCTGGATCTTGAGGTCCTGGTTCCTGATGTTCCTCCCCATATGCTGCCAAATGCATTGGTTTACACTGGGCACCTGTAATGCCTCACAGTTGCCAGGTGGCAGATGTCTGGCCAGTCTCTGTAAATATTTCTTGTTGGAGTTTATGGCCAGACATATAGTTAATACTATTGCCATCCTGGGATCCAAGTCTACCCCTGTTTGACTTGGTTTAAAGTAATCAGCCACCATGTCCAGCAGAGTCCCTGCTGTTTTAGGATCATGGGACGCTGTATTACCAGGCTCTGGCCCATCAGGGTCCTGCCTACTCTTTTTTTATAGAGTTAGAGGTCTCTAGGGGTCCCGCACGGGGTACCCATGTGGGGCTTACCTCCTGCCCACTGTGGCTAGTCTCCATATTGTGAAGGAGCTCCTTTTTTCCCCCGCTGTTTCCGTCCCCCGTACACACGGGCACTGGTTTGCGGGTTTTCCTCGCCCCACCGCTGGCTACACCGGTCTTGTATGTAGGTCCACCTCTCCACACGGTCCCGGTACTCACAGGCACCTGTGCTGGCTGCTGTCATGCTGCAGCCACTCGTACCGGCTTCCTCCAGCGGGGGCTAGCGGGTCCACGCCGTCTCCATACTTCCGGCGCCCTGGACCCATCTAATACTTTAACCAAAGGATTAACAAACAGATTTTTATGAAAAACCCCTATTTTTAGGTCTACGCCATTTTCCCACATACCTATAATAAGGGTCATAGTAACATAGAAAAAACATAGAAATTAGGTGCAGGAGCAGGCCATTCAGCCCCTCGAGCCTGCACCGCCACTCAATTCAATGGGGTCCGTGGGGTTGTACCCGATTCTTCGGGATTTTGCTGTGTAGCGCGGTCAAAACCGACCCCAACGCTCTCAGCGCTCCTGGCTGCTTGTTTATCTCAGACCGCTGGGACCGACCCCGGTACCCACGGTACTGGTCCCTCGTGGTCGTTGCAGCCGGTCAACCCCACTCCAATGCCCTCAGTTCTGGGCGCTCCCGCTCTCTGTAACTTAAACAGCTGGGACCGACCCCGGTACTTACGGTACTGGTCCCTCGCGGTCGTTTGCAGCAGGTCAACCCCACTCCAATGTCCTCAGTTCTGTGAGCCTCGGCGCCGGCCGCTAGCGTTGCTTCAAACCAGACTCGCTTCCAAAGCGAGACTGGCATACTTTGTACTTGCGTCTTTGCTTTGCTGCCTGCCCCCATTCCCCCCCCCCCCCCCTTCGCAAGAGCGAAGTCGGGCATAGGTGTTTTCCTCTTCGGAAATCGGTGTGCCGTTGCTGCTCCTGCCGGCAGTCCGCACTCCGCGGTTCTCCCCCGCCAGTAAGTGGAAGGAACGCAGAGTCTCTTACCTGCTGTTCCCGACTTTCAAATTCTCCCGCTGGTGAACGTCGTTCCCTGCGTGTCGGGTTCGAACCGCTTGGACCGACCCCGGTGCTCACGGGACTGGTCCCTCGCGGTCGTTTGCAGCCGGTCAACCCGGCTCCAATTCCCTCAGCACTGGCCGCTCCCGGCTGCTCGTAGGGACCCCTCAGATCAACCCTGGTACTTACCGTCTGAAGCAGGGTTTCGGCCCGAAAATGTCCCCACTTCCTTTGCTCCATAGATGCCGCTGCACCCGCTGAGCTTCTCCTGTGTACCGCCGGTACTTACAGCACAGGTCCCTCGTTGCTTTCTGTCCTGCAGCCTCGGCGCTGACCGCTAGCGACTGCTCCAAGCCAGTTTCGCTTGAGACTGGCATACGGGACGTCTTTGCTTCGCTTCCCGCCCGGCCGAGAAGTGAATTTTGCCGGTGCGGGAGCGAAGTCGGGCACAGGTTTTCTCCAGGAAATTGGTGCCGTTGCTGCTCCTGCCGGCTGCCCGCACTCCGCGGTTCTCCCCCGCCAGCTTTCCGCAGCCTTCATGGATCTGGTCCATGTCTCCACCTAAAAGGTAAGTGGAAAGGAACGCAGAGTCTCTTACCTGCTGTTCCCGACTTTCAAATTCTCCCGCTGGGAACGTCGTTCCCCCTGTGTGACTCGTTGCAATGCGTGTAGCGATATGACACGCATGCGTTGGAAGCGGGTTCTTCACGTAGTCACTCACGTGACTCCGAAGTAAAACTCTAATCTTGTGCTCTTCCAGTTTATGCGGTTTTTCTATTTGCGCAAAAACAGTATGAAATAGCACTATGATTTTTCGCCAAGTTAATAATAATAATAATGGATGGGATTTATATAGGTTACTCGCCGTTCTCCGCGAGTGTAACAAGTTTTGTTTCAATCGGTGCTATAGTGTAAAAGTTATCAAGGTTTAAAAGTCTTAAAAACTGCGCGTGAGCAGATTCCTTCAGTCAGCTGCAAGCAGATTGGTCTCTTCTCCTGTAAGTCAATGCCACGGCTGGGATGGTGACGCCCCTTCCTGCTCCACCAGCGGTGGTTTGTCCCGCCTCACTCACAAACTCCTCTCTCCCCTCCTCACAGTAACTTGTCTATCGTCTCCCCGGCCGCCGGCGGAGGTCGCGGGGGGGGAGTGGAGACCCTCAGTGGAGGCCCTGGTCCCGTCTCTCTCTCCCTCATCACTCACCTCCCTCCCCCGCCCACCCTCTGCGGCACTGGTGGTCCCGTCTACCCGTCCCCCCCGGGTCAGTCTCCTCCGCCACCGTTGCGGTAACTCACCCTCATGGCCTTCTCGGAGGACATATTCTCCACCAGCTCATCGAAACTCATGGTGTCCACCCTGACGAACACCGACCCCATTCCCCGCCCCCCCCCCCCCTCCCCACAGCCCAGCAGTGGCAGTGAGCAGGCAGGCAGGCAGGCGGGTGGGTAGGTCGGGGACGGGACGAGCGGCAGCAGCGGGCGGTTGGACAGGATGGGGACGGGCCGAGCGGTGGCTGAGCTGGAGTGGGCAGAGGGAGGGAGGTCGGGTTGCAGGGTGGCCAAGCAGTTTGCGCGGAGTTTGAATAACGCGCACACACACACACACACACACACACACACACACACACACACACACACACACACACACACACACACACACACACACACACACACACACACACACACACACACACACACACACACACACACACACACATGCAAACTGGTCCAATCATCAAGTCAACAGGATCAAAACCACAGTTAACAATGAATGACCTGTGGAGGAAGGAACTGCAGATGCTGCTTTTTATGGATGGAGGGAGGACGTGACTGAGGGTGGGGAAAGAAGAGGGAGGGAGAGGTGTGGGGTGGTTTGGGGGAGGGAGAGGAGGAGAGGGGAAAGATCCTGGGGAGGTGAGGAGGGAGAGTGGGTGGATTGAGGGAGAGGAAGGGGGGGTAGAGGGAGGGAGAGGGGGGGGAAGTGGGGGAGATGAGGAGAGTGGGGGAGGAGGGGGAATAGGGGGAGAGGAGTGGGGGAGATAGGGAGTGGGGAATAGAGGGCAATGGGGGAGGTCAGGAGGGATATTGGGGGGACACGGGTAGGTGAGGAGTGGGGATAGAAGGGTGGTAGGGAGGGGAGAGGATTTATGGAGTGACTGAGGCTAGGGGAAAGGAGAGAGGTGAGGGAGGCATTGGGGAGGGGAGGAGGAGAGGGGAAAGAAGAGGGAGGGTGAAGAGGAGGGGGGAAGGTATGCTGGGGGATGAGGAGAAATGAGCCTGCGCAGTTGGGGGCTATGCATGAGTGGTGCAATATTATGTTGGGGGGATGGGTTGCATTGGGGGAACGGGTGAGTGGTGGAATATTGCATTGGGTAATGGGTTGCGTTGGGGGACCAGGCCTCCCATGTGACAGGGACCCAACAGGTCCCACTTAGTGTTGTTACATCTAAAATCCTTAGAATGCAAAACAAAACCAAGTTAGATTCCTCTATTGATCTAGCAGTGGCTGAGTCAAGTGATTTGAGATTATATGCAAAAACCTCATTGGGCTGTTTATGGGAGAAATTATACGTTTTATTGGAAAAGTTGCCATAATCTTGTTGGCTCTGTTCTTAAATAGATTCAGTTTTCTGACTGAAATACATTTTCTAGAAAATAGATTCTTTAATTTGAGTCTTATATCTCTACTATTCCCAACTGCTTCCTCCCTGCACCTCCATATAAACTTTCAATTCATTTCTTGGTGCAGAGTTATCCGTAAATATGCCATTAAAACAAAAGCGTTGATTCCTCAAAACAGTCTAAAATTACAATTTAATTGAGAAAACAATTATCTCATAGGTAGATTTTACTGTTGATGTTTATTCATTATGACAAGGTAGTTAAGAAGATCAATAGGTGTGTAGTTTTCATTTAAATATCTTGATTTATTATAACTATCATAGGTTATTGACAAAGAAGCTTTGCCACTAAATCCTAAAAATCGCTCACATAGGATAGTGAAATTTGGGCATTCTTCTGCTTTACCAGAGGATAATAAAATTGTAAAATAATTTTCTATAAATTATTGAAATATTGGTGTACATCAATATTACACAATTGGAATTAGATGCCTAAAAATTACGTATTAGGTTTACTTATAAACGGGTAGAGAATCCCCATTGATACATAACTAGTATTAAGATATTGTGTTAAGGTGAAGGGTCTTCGACCTGAAGCATTAACTCTATTTCTTTTACTTCCCAGTGAGTGTTTCATTTTTTCGATTTCAGTTTCCTCGCCTATGCAATTTTTTGATTTAATTAAGATATTGCAGATTTCGTGAAAGGAACTTAATAGGCGTCTCAAAATTCTATTCTTCTTTCTATTTGCGAGAGGTGTATAGTTTACATGGCAACCATTTGTTTGAGCCACACTTGCCATTAGTTTCAGGTGGATATCAAATGCACCTTTTGAACTGAATTGTGCTCATCATCTCTTTTATAATGAAGTGAGAATTTCCCACTAAATATCTTTTACAGCCCTGCTTATTGCTTTGGTGCTGCACCTTGGACAACCCAGTAGAATTTACTGAAGTTATTGATTAGACCATCATCATAGAGCTCTGTGGTATTGTACGTTAATGCATAAAATAATATACTGAGCCAGCTGACCACTGTCATTCCAGCATTTAAACACAATTATTAATTTAAAATGTTACAGTATATTTTCCATCCAATAAAATGACATTGTAAATGTAGCATGGTAAACAAAGTTTCAAAAATGAATGAGAGAGTGGTGGTGGAATTGTAACTATAGTTTGATAAGTTGAAACAATTAGTAATTTACTATATTTACTGTATAAATGGAACAAATATAAATATGAATTTTAAAGCAACATTAAGTATTGCACATCTTTCAACTTATTTATAGTGCAGAATTTAGATAATTTGTTATCAGATTGAAGAATAAAGAGAGCAAACTAGATACTAAGGTTCATTTAAGAAGGAATAACATTTGAAAGCAAGAAAGTGATATTAAACTGATATAATACATTGTTTGTATCACATTTGGAGAATTGTGCGAAATTAAGTTAAGTGTAACATGAAAAAAATCAAATTTTCGTTGAGAGCATAGAAAACATTAACAAAAACAGTAACAGAATTGTGAATGCAAATTTCAGGAATTATTGAACAATTTGGGAACTTTTATTCTCCTGAAACTTAAACAGACGAGAAACCTGATAGTGTTTTAAAATTACAATGAATTTTCAGTGGTAGTATGGAGAAACTACATCCATGAAGCTAAGAACAAGGGGATGCAAGTATAATGAAGTCTCCACATGTTTAAGCAAAAAAAAGAAGGGATATTTTTACACGGAGGGTGGTGAGAATACAGGGTGCCACAGTCTATATTACTAAAACTCTGTTCTTGACCAGTTTTGGCTTTCTGTGCTGCGGTTTCCGAGAGTATGCCGTGACCTACGGCCGTCATTTTTGGCCACCTCGCTCAGAGCCCCCCTCCGCCGCATGTGTGCTGAGGATTTTTCCTGTCGATGAAAATTGACAGAGATATTAATGTTTTTACAACATTCCCCATTCTCTCTGCTGCCCCCGCTGGAGGGAGAGGGAGGGAATATAAAACCAGGAAGTGGTGTGCCTCAATCAGTCTCTGCAAGTGGTGTGCCTCAATCAATCTCTGCAAGTGGTGTGCCTCAATCAGAGCTTTGAATGACACTGACAAATGTCTACAGCACTGTGAGTACCCTTAATTTGGTTTGAAAATGAAAATATGGGTAGAGGTAAAAAAGCACTGCCTGCAAATGGTTGTTTGGGTTTGGGTTGAAGTAAAAAGGCACTCTCTCTCCCACCCCCCTCCTTCTCCTCTCCCTCCCCCCCTCCCTCTCCCTCCCCCTCTCCCCCCCCCTCCTCTCCCCCCCCCCCTGTCCTCTCCCCCCCCTCCCTGTCCCCTCCCCCCTCCCTGTCCTCTCCTCCTCTCCTCTCCCCCACTACTCTCCCCCCTCTCTATCCCCCCCTCCCTCTCCTCCCCCTCTCCTTCCCCATCCCCTCTCCTCTCCCCCCCTCTCCTCCTCACCCTCTCCTCCCCCCTCTCCCCCCCCCCTCTCCTCCCCCCTTCTCTCCCCCCCCCTTCTCCTCCCCCCCCCTTCTCCTCCGTCCCTCCCCTAAACCCCCCCTCGCCTCCACACACCCCTACCCCCCTCCCTGCTCCCCCATCTCTCCCCTGCCCCTCATCTCACCCTCCTCTCAGCACTCCCCCCTCTCTATCCCCCTCCTCTCTTTATCCCCCCTCTCCCTCTCCCTCTCTCCCCCCCCCTCCCCTCTCTCCCCCCCTCTCTCTCTCCCCCCCCCCCCCCCTCTCTCTCCCCCCCCTCTCCCTCTCTCTCTCCTCCCCCCCTCTCTATTTCTCTCCCCCCTCCTCCCCATTGAGACTATGCAAGAAATTTAGAAATATTGTATGTTCTTGGATTTGAATCAGTTCAGTTTGCTTATGGTTTGGTCTGATTTTAATATTGCATCTGGATATAAGTAGAGCTGTTTAAAAAAGACAAAAATAATATGTGGCCATAATGGTGCTTATGTCTTGACATCCATGGCAGCTAGCAAATGTAAATTTGCATATCAGACTCTCTTCAACATGAGGGTGAGGAAAGATGTCCAGTTGACTTGCTATTCAATCAGGTCAGTTGGAAACTCATACACTGTATTTTTCCTAAATGTTAGATTATGTGGATCTACGTTTTCATGTGCTATAAAATTCAGTTTTAAGAAAAGTTAAAACATGTTCTGCATTTCATGTTCCTCTATTGATTAATCTACTCGGTGATTTCTCTGATTCATTCTTACCTGAACTATTTTGAACATTGCATTGATGCAATATGGAAAGGAAGGTCCTACTTCTTATAAGATAATTGTATATCTCACATTGGCCCGGTAAATATTGAATTTCCATACTGGAAGTTAGTTAGCCCTCCACACACCGGACAACCACCTAGAACTATTGCAGTCCTGGTGGACGAGCCCCTGGATAGGGTGCTCTGGGATTTAAATCCCGCAAAGAAAGGAACAGTATTACATTTACAAATCAGGATAGCATATCGCCAAGCAGATAGAGGCAGTTCCATGTGCCTTCTGTCCTTTTCCTTGGTCATAGAGGGTGTCATGGGTTTTGCAAGTATTTTAGGCAAGTAACTTTTTCTTGATGGTATGTGTTTTGTTGTGTCCTGGTGGTGGAGAGAATTTAGGATAGTGGAAGTGAAACCAATCAAGAAGGCTGTTTTATCCAGGATGATGTCAAGTTTCTTCAGTGTTGTTGCAGATGCATTCATCCAGACAAGTAGAGACAATAGCATTGTGCCTCTTAAATGTTGCAAGGAGGACAGTCTGACATCACATGATGCCCAGCCTCTGACTTGCTCATGTAATCACCTTCTTTTTGTGACTGGCCCTGTTGAGTTTCTGGTCAGTGGTGAAACCAAAGATAATAATGGTGAGGGTTTCAGTCATGTTAATTTCAGATAACTATTTTTTCCAGTTTTGGATGGAATTAGGTAGTTTTGTACAAACAAGGAATTCATATGGTGCTCGACAGTTTAGGAGACATTTAGTTAGAGTGGGCAAGGGTTGAAATTTCACATTAATTAGCTTTTATGATGCGTGGATGGTGTGGAAGGTTGTCAGATGGGCACATTAGCTCTGTTTCCCTTTCCACAGTTACTGCCTTGGCTGGTTCTGTGTTTCCAGCTTTTTCAGCTTTTGGTTTAGATTTCCAATATCTGTAGTTTTTCCCCCCTTTTCAATGGCTGTTTCTGAGGTTATGCAACTTTTCTGTCTCCACAGACACTACTTGACCTGGTTGGTAGTTTTAGCATGCTCCTTTATATCAGATTTTCAGCACATATCTCATACTTCCACCATGTTTTTTTCTCCCTCCTCTTTTTTCCTTCTTCTTATATCTGCTCTCGACTGATTAGTTACTATTAACAAACATCTTCACTCTCTCTAAGTCAACAACAATCTATTTTCTCTTGGTCTCCGTCCTATCATAAACATTATTTTACTCTCTTTAGCCCTCCACGTTCTTTGCAACTTAAACATACCTGTTTGCTATATTTTCTGTTTGTAATGGACAGTCATCGTGTAGTTTGTGTTATTATTGTAGATTTTCAACTACTGCAGTTCTTCTTATTTTGGTGATATTTAATTAATTAGCTTTCAATTAATCAAGCGATACCACTGCTTGGAAATGTCCTAGATGTTTTGTAGAAAGATGAAAACAATTATTAAAGTGGTGCAGTGCTGGTAAGACAAGTCGTCCCAACTTTTAACAGGCAATTGAACCATTCTAGAAACAACAAGAGAGCGGTCCTGAGCTACTTTCTACCGCATTGGGGACCCTTGGACTCTCTTTAATCGGACTTTACTGGACTTTATCTTGTACTAAACGTTATTCTCTTTATCGTATATCTGTGGATGGCGCGATTGTAATCATGTATTGTCTTTCTGCTGACGGGTTAGCATGCAACAAAAGCTTTTCACTGTACCTCGGTACACATGACCATAAATTAAACTAAACTAAACTCTAAAGAATGTGGGAAAACAATTTACAACATTGTTTTGCTCCTAAATGCTATTTATCAAACACGCCTGAATGTGTTAAGTGGACACATGTAAATCATGTACTCATATGTTGACAAAAATGCTATTGTTGGGGAACGGTACATGTGGACTTCTTGCTGTCACTTCCTCTGAATGCATAGAGTGTGCTGGCTGACACATTGCAAGATAGCTCTTTGGGGAGTTCTCTGATGTAGCACTAAATGTTATGGTGGTGGAGGTCCAATAGAAGATGCTGGATTTCATGTCTCCACATGGCCTGAAGAAAGTTCTCTCTTTCTATGCATTTCTTTTGCAGCACTGCTCAGCTTCATATTCCCTCCTATTCCTCATTCCTTAACAAGCCCCTCTTGATACCTGCTGAGAGGAGTGCATTTAGGTGGAGTGGGCGAGAACCTACTAATTTTGGGTGAAACCAAAATGTTGCTTGAGTTTTTAATGAAATCTTCTGATCTGTCTCACTCCGTCCAGCTCCGTCTTCTGATCTGTCTCACTCCGAAACAGAATTTCGTTCAGACCGAAAGGTCTGAATGACAATAAACGAATCTAATCTAATCTAATCTAATCCGTCCAACAGAAATTGTAGGAGTAGCACTTTGAAGGAACAAATTAATTGATTCATTAATTGGCTTTATTGCCACATGTGACAAGTCACCATGAAAGTATTTGCTTGCATATCCAAGGTAAGCAAAAGTCGCCACATAAGGCCGCTGACAAAGTAGCACTCAAGTAGTAGCACCCTTCAGTGGCACTTGAAATCAATATTGCAATCATTGCTTCAGAATAGTTGGTCACTGATGAAACATGGTGTTAGATGAAAGACCGAATGCTTTATAATGAATGTCTATTTTTGCCCGCTCTCCCTACTATAATCAGTATGAATAAGGGTCCAGACCTGAAGCGTCACCTATCTATTTTCTACAGAGATGCCGCCTGACCCGCTGGGTTACTCGAGGATTTTGTGTCTATCTCTGGTATAAACCAGCATCAGCAGTTACTTTTTATTACATTACTAGACTAAGTGGGACCCGTTGGGTCCCATGTTCACACGGGAGGGCTGGTCCCCCGACGCAATATCCCACCGCTCCATCTATTCCAATATTGGTGGCCAGTGGGGGGGGGGCTTACTGGAGCGCTGGTATGGGTTCTTGGGGTGGCAGCTCAGTCTCTCAGTCCCTTGGGGTGGCAGCTCACTCACGGCTGGTGGGCTGGCAGTTGACTCGTGGCTATTCCTTGAAATTCCATTTCAAGCAGGCCACCAAATTCAAATCCATTTTCCTACTATTTCAAGCAGGGTGCAAGACCACCAAATTCAAGTGCAGTTTCCAACCACTTCAAGCAAGGAGCAAGGCCACCAAATTCAAGTGCAGTTTCATACCACTTCAAACAGGGTGCAAGGCCGCCAAATTCAAGTGCAGTTTCATTCCACTTCAAGCAGGGTGCAAGGCCACCAAATTTAAGTGCAGTTACATACCATTTCAAGCAGGGTGCAAGGCCACCAAATTCTAATGCATCTTCATACCATTTCATGCAGGGTGCAAGGCCACCACATTCAAATGCAGTTTCATAACATTTCAAGCAGGGTGAAACCACCATAAAACCACACAAAACACCAAACTCACAGTTCAGTAGATATTCAGTGTGTGCAGTTGATTCACAGCTCAGACAGAGTCGTGACCTCTCCCTCCCCCATCATGCAGGGACTGAGCCACACCCACACTTCTGGGTTTTATAACCCCCTCCCCCTCCCACCAGAAAAGGTGTGGCCTTCATGGTGTGATTGACAGGAGAGAGATTCTCAACATTTTTTAAACACTAATAACACTTACATTTTTCATTGATTGGAAGAATCCTCTGCACCTGCTGAGCGGAGGGGGACCGAGAAAGATGTCCAAAAATCACAGCCGTAAGTGGTAGTGTTTTATATAAAATCAATATACAGTGCAAACAGGAAGTTACCCAAAGCACCCAAACCACCATTTGCAGTAGTGCCTTTTAACTTCAAGCCAAAGCACTCAAACCACCATTTGCAGTACTGCTTTTAACTTCAAGCCAAAGCACCCAAACCACCATTTGCAGTAGTGCCTTTTAACTTCAACCCAAAGCACCCAAACCACCATTTGCTGTAGTGCCTTTTAATTTCAACCCAAAGCACCCAAATCACCATTTGCAGTAGTGCCTTTTAAGTTCAACCCAAAGCATCCAAACCACCATTAGTGCCTTTTAACTTCATCCCAAAGCACCCAAGCCACCATTTGCAGTAGTGCATTTTACTTCAACCCAAAGCACCCAAACAACCATTTGCAGGCAGTGCCTTTTTACTTCAAACCAACCATATTTTCATTTTCAAACCACATTAAGAGGACTCACAGTTGAGTAGACATGTGTTCAGTGTTATTCAGAGCTCAGAGAGACGTGACCATCTGGCTTCCTCCATCTTGCAGAGACTGAGTGACGCACACCACTTCTGGGTTTTATAATCCCCCCTCCCACCAGCAGGGGCAGCAGAGAGAATGGCAAATTATTTAAAAACATTAATATCTCTCTGATTTTTCAACGATGGGAAAAATCCTCTGGTTCCGGAAGGCAGAGGGGGGCCCTGAGCGAGGTGGCCAAAAATGACAGCCGTAGGTGGCTGCATTTTCTCGGAAATTACAGCACAGCGAGCCAAAAGCGGTCAAGATCAGACTTTTAGTTTGGTCTCCTTTCATCGACTTTTTGGAATCATGTGATGCAGCGGTACCGTAAGGATTGCTGATTTCAGTTCATGACGCGGATAGATCTACATCTCCGAATACAGATTTGAAAAATTCTCTTTTAAGGGGCCTTCTCTTCTATTTCTACTTTCCACTTTCTCTCTTCCTTTTTTTATTTTTTATATACACACTTCACGTTTTTCTACTCTCTACCATCTATTTTTCCACTTTTTCCCCTTTCTATTGTTTTCTTTTTCTTGTCCTGCTTACTTCCTTCTTATAACATAAAACTAGAGGTTGTACATAGAATGGATTACGGTATTACATAGTTGGCACCTAATATTAGGTGCCACTGTACTGTTTTGTGCTGTATTAACTTCTAATAAAATAAACAAAAACAAAAAAAAAGATCAGACTTTTAGTAATATAGATAGATAGATGGATGCCTTATACTGGGGTTAGTTATATTCTCAATGAGTTTTCCAAAGATCCCCCTTTTTTCTGCCCTTCCTCCAGCACAGGCAAGAGTGTTAGGTTCAACATGGCAGAAACAGGGATAGAACATTTGTTCCCACATGTTGGTGATCTACTTTATTGGACTGACAGCATCAAGGCTGGTAATGGTAACCTTTGATGATAGTTCATCTTGTGGTTGAGAATAGGAAGTTAAAGTGTGGATTTCTGGACAATCAATGCTAGCTTGACCCAGCTATATTCTTAGGACTATGAATACTTTATTGTCACATGTGACTAGGCACAGTGAAATTCTTTGCTTGCATACACAATGTATACAAATAGCAGCCACCTACTGTGCTTAATGAACTAGCAGGTATTTTAACCACCATCTGGTGTTCACCAGGCCTGTTGGTGGAGATCATTGATCAGTATTATCCTGCACTAAATTGAAATTAAAAATTAAGAACTCACCTCGGGATCTTTGTGTCCCTCTATCCGCCCTAAAAAAATCTATGTAAGCACATTGCAGAATTGGAGATGAGCTATCAACAAGAATGCCCAAAGCTGGTGGTATTGTCCATGCCAGCTCATATTTATAATATTTGTTCTTAAAGCAGAAAGTAAAGCTGTTTCTGGTGTTCTGTTGCATTTCTGGGTTTGAATCCTCTTCCGCTCCCCTGTCATATGGGGTTCCACAGGGTTCGATTCTGGGGCCCCTGCTTTTCACGCTGTACGTACTTCCTCTGGGTTCCATCCTTAGAAAGCATGGCATCTCCTTCCACTGTTATGCAGATGATACCCAGCTTTATTTGCCGCTGAGGGGGGAAGATGCCTTTTCTGTAAAATCGCTTCTGTCTTGTCTTGATGACATTAAGTCCTGGTTGGCCCTAAACTTTCTTGGATTTAATGAAAAGAAGACAGAGGTGATTTTATTTGATCCCAATGGCAGCCGTGAACCTCCATTTGTTGATTTAGGTCCATTGTCATGGTACGTGAAGCCAACAGTTGTGAACCTGGGTTTTAGGATGGACAGTGACTTTAAATTAGATCGCCAAATATGCGCGGTGGTTAAGTCCAGCTTCTTTCACCTAAGGAAGCTGACGAAGGTGAAGCCCATTCTCGAGCAGCAGCATTTTGAGACAGTAATCCATGCCTTTATTACATCTAGGCTGGATTACTGTAACGCGCTCTATTTTGGTGTTGCTCGTTCTTCACTGGCTCGTCTCCAGTTGGTTCAGAATGCTGCTGCTCGCCTTTTAACAGGGACTCGAAAGAGGGAGCACATATCGCCAATTCTGGCCTCCCTACACTGGCTCCCGGTGCACATTCGGGTTCATTTTAAGATACTGTTATTTGTTTTTAAATCTCTGAATGGGCTCGCCCCGCCTTACCTCTCTGAGCTGCTCCACCCATACGCTCCTGCCCAGTCCCTCAGGTCAGCTGGTCGGCTGCTCCTGGAGGTACCGAGGTCTAGTCGGAGGCCCAGAGGGGATAGAGCCTTCTCTGTTGCTGCTCCGGCACTCTGGAACACCCTGCCGTTGCACATCAGACAGGCCCCCTCTCTGTCCATCTTCAAATCCAGTGTTAAAACGCATTTGTACTCCCTGGCTTTTGACCATGCCTGAGGCTTTGCTTCTGTTTGTGGTGTTTTTGATGTTTCTTTATTTTACATGTCTTTTCCTACTATTTCTTTTGATTGTTATTTTTGGTGTGTATTAACTTTTTTGTCAATGATTAGTGATGTACAGCACTTTGTTGCAGCTATGTTTGTTTTTAAAGTGCTCTATAAATAAAATTATTATTATTATTATTATTATTCTTTAACCCTGTGAAAGTCAAAAGCTCTTGGAGATGATATTGCATTCACATACAGTACATGTGTTGTTTTACAAGCATTGAGTGCCATGTTTGAAGAGCTTTTAAAGAATGATTTCAACATAACTATCCATATCTGCCACTGGCCCTTCTGCTAAAACCAACATTGAAAATTTGAACCTAAATACTCGCTGAAGAAATGTGTGTTGATCACTTATTGAAGAGATAAATTCATTCAACATTCATTTAGCACTTTTCAAAGAGCTGGCCTTGGTGAAGATGTACTGCTGGTTCTCTTCATTTCCCAAGCACTTCAGTTGGGGTTGATGACGTGGATTTTGGTGGGAGCATAAAATAATGATGAAAGCAATCGGCAAATATACCAGCCATGCTGCTCAGATGGGATGCTGCTGGCTGTGGGATTATTGTGCAAGTATCAAACTCACACATGGCATGTAGAACCGTCCACAGTTTCCTAAATTTTACAAAATGTTTTGTCTCACTCTAATAGCTAAAACAGAAATGGTAAGGGTATGGAAATCAACATTATTTCTATAAAATATCTAAAAAGATCAGTATCGACAGTTCAGCAGAGCACAGTCAGTGACATGCAGGCCAGACTGTAGCCATGCACTTTGGAGATGATGTATCTCGGCAAAAAGAGAATGAATATTCAAAATGTGTCCTCCATAGTATCTATTTTTGCAAAATGGGAGATAAACAGTTATATATATCAGGACTCAAATCATTTTGATATTTTTCTGTAATGAATTGCTGCTTTAAAACCTATTATATTACATATACATGGACTGTAATAGGTTTTGATTCCATTCCATTTTCTGTTACTTAATACAGTACTTTGGCAGAAAAGGATCATTTCAGCCTGTTTTACATTTGGATATAAAAGTCAAATAGTACTTCACATTTTAAACTTAATTATATCAGCTAGTAGAATCATAAAGGATCGTAGCCGCTATTTTAATACAATGAATATTTATGTATCTGCACATCCTAATATATATTATAAATCATTGTGAAGCCAGTTAATCATGAAACTATCAGTTAATCATGATGATCTGCTTCATATGAAAGACCTTATAATGTACGGAGCAAAAAATTATAATGGACAAAATTTAATTCAATTTGCGACAACACTGCTAAATAATGTTAATATCACATTGTGAGGGTCACTCGCTAGAATGCTGAGTGTGTGCTTATGCACTTTCATACACAAAACCACACACACGCACATACAAACATACACACAGTACTTAATTATCAATTCATTAATAGAGCTACAACATTTTCATACCACATTGTGTATGTGTTGGTGGAAATGGTAAGAACCCAGTATTTGGAGCACACGGTGCCCACTTTCTGGGTAGATAGATAGATAGATAATTACTTTATTAATCCCCTTATTCAGGGGAAATTCAGATGTCCTTGCAGCACACTAATAAAAATACAACATAGCATTCAAGAAGTTTAACATTAAAACATAAAAACATCCCCCCACAGTGGTTCCCACTGTGGGGGAAGGCACAAAGTCCAGTCCCCATCCTCTTGTCCACCCAGAGTCGGGCCTATTGAGGCCTCCACAGTCGCCGTTACGGGGCCCGATGTTCCCGGCCGTTCTCGCCGGATGATGGTACTCCGGCGTCGGGAGAACCCTCAGCGGCTTGGGGTGCCAGGAACGGCCGCCTTCTTACCGGAGACCGCGGCTTCCAAGCCAACAGACCACGCTGGACGGAGCTTCACACACTGGCGATCTCGGCGAGAGATCCCAGGCTCCGGGATGTAAAGTTCAGCGCCGCAGAATACTGGAGCTCCAGCGCGGCGACTCAGGCAAGGCATCGCCTGCTCCGCGATAGCGCTCCAGCGCTGTGCCGCTGCCAAAGCCGAGGTTCTGGCCAGGTCCCCTCAGGAAACTTCGCTCCAGAACCCGCTGGTAGGCCGCGAGGACAGGTCGAAGGTGCTGCTCGGAGGAAGGCAGCCTCTCCGACCAGGTAGGGACTTGAAAAGCAGTTTCCCCCTTCCCCCCCACCACCCCCCACACATAAAAAAGATTAGACCTCCTGACTACACACTTTAACGTACTAAAAATAATAAAAAAGAAGTGAAGAAAACGGACAGCTGCAGGACTGGCAGCCGTACAGGACAGCGCCCCCACTCGAATATTGAGTTTATTTAGATTCTTGGCATCTACCAGCACTGCTTTAGGCTTGTGGGATATTGCCTGCATTGCCAATTTTCCTTCTGATTCCACACTTTATTTAGGACTTCAGTATCTGGGTAAGCTTTGTGCTTCTAGAGGCCCATGAACGACCAATTGGAACTATGAATGGCTTCTGGAGATTGCTGATACTAAAGGAAGGTAACAGGCAGGTTCTTGTCTTCCTGCTGGTAGCTGGTTTAGATGCATGCAGTCTCAGTGCACTTGAATTATGCATCAATTTATGTGCAATCCATGTGTGGTAAACTAGCAGAACTGTCTTAATTAAGATCCAGAACCACACTGAAGCGTGCAAAATAGCAGCTAGCCAGCAGGACAGTCAATGTATACATTGCCATTCTCACTCTCAAAGAAAATAAATACCTGCAAGGTTAGTGAAGGAACTTTTCTCGATTGTTATATCAGGTGAAGTGGAATAAAAATCATTAGTCTCTCTGACACTTGGCTCTAGTTTTGAACATTTCTGTTATGTTGTAGGGAAATATGCAAACTTCTTCTGTTCCACCAAATCATTTCCACCGTGGTCTTCTCGCCAGACATGTGAATTCAACAGGTGAATGATATTTGGTTTGCAGAATGGAATGAATGTGATAGAATCATACAGCACTTTTACAGGCTTTTCAATACACCGTGTCTGTACCAACCAAAAATCCATTATCTTTCTATTTTGGAAAGCTCATCACTTATTCTGACACCTTGGCCATGAAATTGTTCCATGCTGTTTTTCGTGTTGATAATTCAATACAGTGGGCCAATTTAATTGTGAAATTCATTGAATTTCTTTGAATATGAATTTCAAATGCAAAATTTCTGAAAGTTCAGTCTTTTGTTCAGGTTTCCCTGTCTAATTTTATTCTGAACCTGATAATGAAATGGAAACTATTGGAAACACAGCAAATCAGGTAGCATCTGTGAAAACAAAACAGGTACAGATCAGGTCTGGAACCCTCCCCAGAATGGGAAATGAGAGAAACAAGGTAATCTGGGTTGCAGAGAAATTGAGGAGGAAAATGGGTAGAACAAAGGGAATATCTGTCAGAGTGAAGCTGTATGACCTAATATGCCACTTAAGGGGCAGGTAAAATCAGACTAAGCTTATTTATCTATGTATTGTGCTGCTGGTGGTAAATGTGTGGGCATGCCCAGCTGACCAAACTAAACCAAAACAAAATGGAAAAAGGGGAAAAATAAAAAATGATCCAAAAGATGGCTGGCTAAAATAGTCAGTTGTGAGACAAACAGAAAGAAAGAGTTGACTATCTAAAGTTGGCGATTTGATAATGAGTCCTGCTGGCTGTAACATGCCACAACGGAAGGTGGGGTGGTCCTCAAGATTGCATTGGGCAACATTTTAACAGTACAGAAGGTAATAGATGGAAATGTCAGAGTAACTTTGGGATTGGGATGGTGAATTAAAGTGAGAAGCAATCAGAAGCTCAGTGTCACTTCTATGGACAGAGCACAAGTGATCCACAAAGTTACTGCCTTACAACGAATGCAGAGCCGGAAACCCGTGTTCGATCCTGACTACGGATGCTGTCTGTACGGAGTTTGTATATTCTCCCCGTGATCTGCGTGGGTTTTCTCCGAGATCCTCGGTTTCCTCCCACACTCCAAAGATGTACAGGTTTGTAGGTTAATTGGCTTGGTAAATGTAAAAATTTCCCTAGTGGGTGTCGGATGGTGTTAATGTGCGGGGATGGCTGGTCGGCGCGGACACCTGTGTGCTGAAGGGCTTGTTTTCCGCACTGTATCTCTAAACTAAACTAAACTAATCTGTATTTGGTTTCTCCAATGTAGAAGAGTCTGTTTATGTCTCTGGAAGATAGGAAGGGAAGAAATGAAAAGACAGGTATTGCATCTTATGCAGTTACATGGGAAAGTGTCAATATGTTCAAAGAGGAGGGGACATGAAGGTTGGTGGAATCTTGTTTGAGGCTGGTGACTTCTGAGCAGCAGGTATCAGAATGCACTGTCCGTCATGACATGATGAAATCCAGTGTTGTCATCTCCAAAATCTTGGCCTGTCATTAAGCCAGCAACGGCAAGGACTGTGTGAGTTCATTTGTTCAATGCGTGGTGATTGGGTAGTCCTTACTTGGTGTTGGTTGTCTCCCTAATATAGCGAGCTGACTGAGAGGGAATAAAAAGAGGGGTGAGAAAAAATAAATTGTGCATATGTTAGGGGTGAGAAAAAATAAATTGCAACTGGGATGTGGAGAAGAACAATATAGAAGAAGTAGCATTAATATGGTGAAATGTTCTTTGTCCTGCATTTACTGAAATAGAGAAACAAAATTCCTGTTACTGGCACTAGTGAAAGCAGCGAGCAAGAGGAAAGTGCATTTGAAATGAGAATTATATGGTTCTTGTTTCTATTTAAAAAAAAGTTTTGAGGAAGAACTGTAGCTAGATTAAAGAGACCTGATTTGGTCAAGTCATTCTAGGTTTACTATCTATTAACCTTTGGATTCTCCCTCCCAATCTTTAAAAAGTGAATACCTCTTCTTGTCTTCTACCTTTCAGATTGGAGACAGATAGCTTGTTTACCACAATTACATGCCAGAACATTGGAGGACTGCGGAGGATAAGGGCAGTCGGGGTAAGCCAGGTAACTACAGAACTGTGAGCCTTACATCAGTGGTAAGGAATTGGATTAGTGAGGATTATGCAAGAAAACTCGTTGATTAGAGCCAGTATCAACACGCCACATATGTTTACAGTCTCAGAGTGGCACAGAGCTGTTGCCTTCCAGCACCAGAGCAGCAGGATTGATCCTGACTTTGAATGCCATCTGTATGGACTTTGTGCATTCTCCCTGTGACTGCATGGGTTTTTTCTGGGTGCTCCAGTTTCTTCCACATTCCAAAGACGTGTGGGCTTGTAGGTTAGTTGGGGTTCTATAAATTGTCCCTAGTGTGTAGGATAGAACTAGTGTATGGGTGATCAATGGTCGGCGTGGACTCAGTGGGCAAAAGGGCCTATTTCCACGCTATATCTCAA